>NC_086449.1:405926287-406292954 GCF_028390025.1 Pseudophryne corroboree
GCAATACAGCCCCAACCTGGTGAGGAGTGTATTAATAAGTGTCGTGCTACACCATCGGCTCACACTGCACCCCGGCAACACGTGTCCAAGATGGCGTCTGCAGCAGGGAGGATACAGCCCAGCGGGACCTCACCAGGGCAGGAGAACACAGTCAGCGGTCTCCACTCAGCGATGTAAGGCACAGGCAGGAATCCGGGCACCGCCGCAGCCGGGAACGGAAAGGAGAGAACACACCGCGATGGTTCACCCACGGAGCAGGGGGCGGAAGTCCGGAGCGACAGCAGGCCGCACCGGCCACAGTGCGAAACTCTGGCAGCGGGGCAGTTAGAAGGACCCCAGCACACTTTAGGAGAACCACAGGGGGTATATATAGCCCTAATTACCAGGCAAACAGGATAGTTTAAATGGATAGTAGATGGGAGCAACAGCGGCGTGCTGCCTACTCCATTCCTAGCCAAGCCACGCCCCCCACATATTTTATTTAATCGTGTGCTTGACCCTCTAATTCGTTCCCTTTACAATTGGTCACTTCTGCGCAGGCACTCATAAGAGATCACAATTTAAAGCTTTTGGTCATTGCAGGCGACCTTCTGCTCCTTACATCAAACCCGAAGGCGAGTTTGACTCCTGTGTTTGACAAACAGACACTTTGGGCACATTTCTGGGTTAACAATAAACCTCATCTAATCTAAGGCATTAGCCTTGGGTAGCAGGTCTTTCAGTCCTAGGAGTAATCTTGAAGGACTGCAATGGGTGACATCTAGTATACCTTACTTGGGTGTTCAATTACCTTAAAATATACACAATTTATACTCTTTAAATGGCACCTCAATAATAAAAATTCTTATGGAAATGGAGAGTTGCCAATACTTTCAACTATTTAGGAAGAGCCAATTAATAAAAAGGATTGATTTTCCCTAAACGGTTATATCTGTTCCAAGTCCTCCCGATGCTTCTTACCCTAACACTTGCTAAAAAGACAGATGTTGCATTCTGAAAATGTATTTGGAATAATAATAATAATAATAATAATAATAATAAAACAAAATTGAGTTTGCAAATCCTCCAACGTACTAAGAAAGAATGGAGAATTAATTTCCCCCCTGTTCTCCTTTACAGTCATGATGCAATCTGTAGGTATATTAAGGATTGGATTGTACGTAGAGACCTTTATGCTAACTATACTTTAGAAAATAAGAATTTACTCACCGGTAATTCTATTTCTCGTAGTCCGTAGTGGATGCTGGGTACTCCGTAAGGACCATGGGGAATAGACGGGCTCCGCAGGAGACTGGGCACTCTAAAAGAAAGATTAGGTACTATCTGGTGTGCACTGGCTCCTCCCTCTATGCCCCTCCTCCAGACCTCAGTTAGGGAAACTGTGCCCGGAAGAGCTGACACTACAAGGAAAGGTTTGGAATCCAGGGTAAGACTCATACCAGCCACACCAATCACACCGTACAACTCGTGATAACTATACCCAGTTAACAGTATGAATAACAACTGAGCCTCACTGAACAGATGGCTCATAATCCTTTAGTTAAGCAATAACTATATACAAGTATTGCAGACAATCCGCACTTGGGACGGGCACCCAGCATCCACTACGGACTACGAGAAATAGAATTACCGGTGAGTAAATTCTTATTTTCTCTGACGTCCTAGTGGATGCTGGGTACTCCGTAAGGACCATGGGGATTATACCAAAGCTCCCAAACGGGCGGGAGAGTGCGGATGACTCTGCAGCACCGAATGAGCAACTCAAGGTCCTTCTCAGCCAGGGTATCAAACTTGTAGAATTTTGCAAACGTGTTTGACCCCGACCAGGTAGCAGCTCGGCAAAGTTGTAATGCCGAGACCCCTTGGGCAGCCGCCCAAGAAGAGCCCCCTTCCTCGTGGAATGGGCTTTTACTGATTTAGGATGCAGCAGTCCAGCCGCAGAATGTGCAAGGTGAATCATGCTACAGATCCAGCGAGCAATAGTCTTCTTAGAAGCAGGAGCACCCAGCTTGTTGGGTGCATGCAGGATAAACATCGAGTCAGTATTTCTGACTCTAGCCGTCCTGGAAACATAGATTTTCAGGGCCCGGACTACATCCAGCAACTTGGAGGCCTCCAAGTCCCGAGTAGCCGCAGGCACCACAATAGGTTGGTTCAATGAAACGCTGATACCACCTTAGGGATAAATTGGGGACGAATCCTCAATTCTGCCCTGTCCCTATGGAAGATCAGATAAGGGCTTTCACACGACAAAGCCGCCAATTCTGACACACGCCTAGCCGAAGCCAAGGCCAAATATATATGACCACTTTCCACGTGAGATACTTCAACTCCACGTTCTGAAGTGGCTCAAAACAATGTGATTTTAGGAAATCCAACACTACGTTGAGATCCCAAGGTGCCACTGGAGGCACAAAAAGGGGCTGAATATACAGCACTCCCTTAACAACGTCTGAACTTCAGGCAGCGTCTGTCCTAGCCTTTAACACCGTAGGAATCACTTCATCTGGAACGCCCTTTTCAGTTAGGATCCGGCGTTCAACCACCCAGCCTTCAAACGCAGCCGTGGTAAGTCTTGGAACAGACAGGGCCCCTGCAGTAACAGGTCCTGTCTGAGAGACAGAGGCCATGGGTCCTCCGAGATCATGTCTTGTAGTTCTGGGTACCAAGTTCTTCTTGGCCATCCGGAACTACGAGTATAGTTCTTACTCCTCTATTACTTACTATCCTCAGTACCGTGGGTATGAGAGGAAGAGGAGGGAACACATAAACCGACTGGTACACCCACGGTGTCACTAGTGCGTCCACAGCTATCGCCTGAGGGTCTCTTGACCTGGCGCAATAGTTTTTTAACTTTTTGTTGAGGCGGGACGCCTTCATGTCCACCTGTGGCCGTTCCCAACGGTTCACAATCTGCGTGAAGACTTCCGGATGAAGTCCCCACTCTCCCGGGTGGAGGTGGTGCCTGCTGAGGAAGTCTGCTTCCTAGTTTTCCACACCCGGAATGAACACTGCTGACAGTGTTAGCACGTGATACTCCGCCCATCGGAGAATCCTTGTGGCTTCTGCCAACGCCATCCTGCTTCTTGTGTCGCCTTGTCGGTTTACATGGGCGACAGCCGTGATGTTGTCTGACTGAATCAGCACCGGCTGGTTTTGAAGCAGGGGTTCTGCTTGCCTTAGGGCATTGTAAATGGCCCTTAGGTCCAGAATATTTATGTGTAGGGAAGTCTCCTGACTCGACCATTGTCCTTGGAAGTTTCTTCCCTGAGCGACTGCTCCCCAACCTCGGAGGCTTGCATCCGTGGTCACCAGGACCCAGTCCTGAATGCCGAATCTGCGGCCCTCGAGAAGATGAGCACTCTGCAGCCACCACAGCAGAGACACCCTGGCCCTCGGGGACAGGGTGATCAGCCGATGCATCTGAAGATGCGATCCTCACTTGTCTAACAGGTCCCACTGAAAGTTCCTTGCATGGAACCTGCCGAAGGGAATTGCTTCGAAAGAAGCTACCATCTTTTCCAGAATTCGCGTGCAATGATGCACCGACACCTGTTTTGGTTGCAGGAGGTCTCTGACCAGAGATGACAACTCCTTGGCCTTCTCCTCCGGGAGAAACACCTTCTACTGTTCTGTGTCCAGAAACATGCCCAATATCAGCAGACGCGTCGTATGAACCAGCTGCGACTTTGGGATATTCAGAATCCAGCCGTGCTGTTGTAGCACTTCCTGAGATAGTGCTACTCCGATCAACGACTGCTCCTTGGACTTCGCCTTTATAAGGAGATCGTCCAAGTATGGGATAATTATAACTCCCTTCTGTCGAAGGAGTATCATCATTTTGGCCATTACCTTGGAACACACCCTCGGTGCCGTGGACAGACCAAACGGCAACGTCTGGAATTGGTAATGGCAGTTCTGTACCACAACCTTGAGGTACTCCTGGTGAGGTGGGTAAATGGGGACATGTAGGTAAGCATCCATGATGTCCAGTGACACACCATAATATCCCCCTCTTCCAGGCTTGCAATAACCGCCCTGAGCGATTCCATTTTGAACTTGAACTTCCTTATATAAGTGTTCAAGGATTTCAATTTTAGAATGGGTCTCACCGAACCGTCTGGTTTCGGTATCACAAACATTGTGGAATAGTAACCTCGTCCCTGTTGAAGGAGAGGAACTTTGATTATCACCTGCTGGAGGTACAGCTTGTGAATTGCCGCCAGTACTACCTCCCTTTCCTTGGGAGTAGCAGGCAAGGCTGATTTGAGGTAACGGCGAGGGGGAGACGTCTCGAACTCCAGCTTGTATCTCTGAGATACCTGTAGAACCCAGAGATCCACCTGTGAGCGAACCCACTGGTCGCTAAAGTTCCGGAGACGGGCCCCCACCGCACCTGGCTCCACGTCATGTGGTGGACTTAGTGGAAGCAGGGGAGGATATTTGTTCCTGGGAACTGGCTGTCTGGTGCAGCTTTTTCCCTCTACCCCTGCCTCTGGGCAGAAAGGACGCGCCTCTGACCCGCTTGCCTTTCTGAGGCCGAAAGGACTGTACTTGATAATACGGTGCTTTCTTAGGCTGTGAGGGGACCCGAGGTAAAAAAGTCGACTTCCCAGCTGTTGCTGTGGACACGAGGTCCGAGAGACAGTCCCCAAACAATTCCTCACCCTTATAAGGCAAAACTTCCATGTGCCTTTTAGAATCAGCATCACCTGTCCACTGCCGAGTCCATAATACTCTCCTGGCAGAAATGGACATTGCATTAATTCTAGATGCCAGCCGGCAAATGTCCCTCTGTGCATCTCTCATATATAAGACTACGTCTTTAATATGCTCTATAGTTAGCAAAATAGTGTCCCTGTCAAGGGAATCAATGTTATCTGACAGGGAATCAGACCATGCTGCTGCAGCACTACACATCCATGCTGAAGCAATAGCAGGTCTCAGTATAGTACCTGAGTGTGTATACACAGACTTCAGGAGAGCCTCCTGCTTTCTATCTGCAGGCTCCTTTAAGGCGGCCGTATCCTGAGACGGCAGTGCCACCTTTTTTGATAAGCGTGTGAGCGCTTTGTCCACCTTAGGGGATGTCTCCCAGCGTAACCTATTCGTTGGCGGGAAAGGGTACGCCATTAGTAACCGCTTAGAAATTACTAGTTTCTTATCTGGGGAACCCCACGCTTCTTCACACAATTCGTTTAACTCATCAGATGGGGGAAAAGTCACTGGCTGCTTTTTCTCCCCAAACATAATACCCTTTTTTGTGGTAACCGGGTTAATGTCAGAAATGTGCAACACATTTTTCATTGCCGTAATCATACATCGGATGGCCCTAGTGGATTGTATATTTGTCTCATCCTCGTCGACACTGGAGTCAGACTCCGTGTCGACATCTGTGTCAGCCATCTGAGGTAGCGGGCGTTTTTGAGCCCCTGACGGCCTCCGAGATGCCTGGGCAGGCGCGGGCTGAGATGCCGGCTGTCCCAAAGCTGCGTCATCGAACCTTTTATGTAAGGAGTTGACACTGTCGGTTAATACCTTCCACATATCCATCCACTCAGGTGTCGACCCCGCAGGGGGTGACATCACACTTATCGGCACCTGCTCCGCCTCCACATAAGCCTCCTCATCAAACATGTCGACACAGCCGTACCGACACACCGCACACACACAGGGAATGCTCTGACTGAGGACAGGACCCCACAAAGTCCTTTGGGGAGACAGAGAGAGAGTATGCCAGCACACATCACAGCGCTATATAATCAGGGATTTACACTAACACAAAGTGATTTTTCCCTATAGCTGCTTTACATATACAGTTTGCGCCTAAATTTAGTGCCCCCCCTCTCTTTTTTACCCTTTGAGCCTGGAAACTGCAGGGGAGAGCCTGGGGAGCTGTCTTCCAGCGGAGCTGTGAAGAGGAAATGGCGCCAGTGTGCTGAGGGAGATAGCCCCGCCCCCTTCTCGGCGGACTTCTCCCGCTCTTATATTTCTATTATGGCGGGGGATTTTTGCACATATATAGTTTATTAGACTATATTATGTGCTGTTCGCCAAGTAAGGTACTCTAATTGCTGCCCAGGGCGCCCCCCCAGCGCCCTGCACCCATCAGTGACCGGAGTATGTGGTGTGCATAGGGAGCAATGGCGCACAGCTGCAGTGCTGTGCACTACCTTAATGAAGACCGGAGTCTTCAGCCGCCGATTTCCAGGATGTTCTTCTTGCTTCTGGCTCTGCAAGGGGGACGGCGGCGCGGCTCCGGGACCGGATGACCGAGGCTGGGCCTGTGTTCGATCCCTCTGGAGCTAATGGTGTCCAGTAGCCTAGAAGCCCAAGCTAGCTGCAAGCAGGTAGGTTCGCTTCTCTCCCCTAAGTCCCTCGTAGCAGTGAGTCTGTTGCCAGCAGATCTCACCGAAAATAAAAAACCTAACAAATACTTTCTTTACTAGAAGCTCAGGAGAGCCCCTAGTGTGCAACCAGCTCGAGCCGGGCACAGATTCTAACTGAGGTCTGGAGGAGGGGCATAGAGGGAGGAGCCAGTGCACACCAGATAGTACCTAATCTTTCTTTTAGAGTGCCCAGTCTCCTGCAGAGCCCGTCTATTCCCCATGGTCCTTACGGAGTACCCAGCATCCACTAGGACGTCAGAGAAAAAAACAATTCCTTTTTGGTTTGGATTTAGTTTTTTTTTTTTTTGCATAAGCTTAAACACGATATCCCACCGCCCTTCTCTTGATGTCAGCATGGTCAGCGTGGCACTCTATGCGCAACAAATGTAATAATCATTCTTCATCTTCACTACATCACCCTCTGCTGGGTAATAACATTCAGAATGGGTTATATGACTTTTTACAATCCTGGGATTTTGCCTTTCTACAGGCACAACACTATACTAGTAAGGTCCTGTCTTTTCTGTCTACCAGGGATTGGGAGAATCAGTTGGACATCGCTCTCTTGTCAGAGGGCTACGAGTATAGGGCTAAAGCGCTTTACCGGCTCACTCACCAAATGGCATTACTAAATGGCAGACATACTTTCCAGTTCTAATGGAGGCTACTATTCTGCACACTCTCCAATATTCTTTGCAAACACTTACTGCCTCCACCTACCGAGAAATGTTCAACATGCTATATAAAAGGCTCCCTCTCCCAACCGTTGCCATCTTGTGGGCTTAGCAAATACCTCAGCATGTCCAAAATGTGCCCAGCAGAAGCATCTTTCTATCACTGTCTGTGGGACTGTAATGTCACCAAGAAATTCCAGATTGGGGTTATACGTTTTGCGTTAGTTATCTAGTTAATTACCTTTCACTGACCCCTGAATGGGCGGTATTGGGATATCACCCGGTGACTACTAGTGTTTCTAAATGATGTAAAAAAACTATTACTGATCCTTTTGGCTGTAGCTTAAAAAATTAATCTTCAACAGTGGATTCATCCTACCCCCTACCCTCTCTTTAGCTATGTTCAAAGAATAATTATTTTAGGTTTTCAAAATGGACTGGATAGAATCTTCCGTTTATAAAGACGACGAGTGGACAGTTTTTAAGAATTTGGGAAAGTTCTATTGATATCATGAATATTGATATTAAAAAAGACAAATACAACATTGTTTCAAATCCACACATGGTATGATGCTGGAATGATTTTACAAGACTCTCCAATTGTTTACTCTTGAGAAAGTGCTAGACCTGGGCAATGGCTCTCCTTTTTCCCACTCTTCAACTCCTCCCCTTTTTTCTTTCCCTCCACATCTTATCCTTTCATTCTTAATCTTTCTTTTGCGCTTATTAATGAAGGCAGTACATTTTACTTGCCATACTGGTTGGAAAATGTGAAAACAAGTTATGAAGTCTTTGTTTTAATGCCTCACGTTAGACATACATGCCTACTATATGTCAGTGTTGATGGAACACGAAGACAGATAACCCTGTGCACTCACAGATTATTATTTCTCAAAATACAACTGTGGGGTATATTCAACTGCTGTCGGATCCATTACGACCTGCATTTGTCAGAATGGATCCGACAAGCCCTATTCAATGAGCGGCCAATTCCGTTTGTCAGATTTGTCCGTTCCCGGTGTCCCGCCCGTGCTGCTGCGGTCAGCAGTCAGCCCTCCCCGTGTGTGAGATCACAGGGAGGGGCTGGAGGGAGCCTCAGATACCCACGTAGCCACACAGCCCAGTGCCGGCTGGGGAGTGCTGCAGGGAGAGAGAGCAGCCTGGCCAGGGGGACGCCCGTCAAGTACCTGCCTATATGCCTTGCTGCCCCTATAGCCCGCCGCCCAGTTTCCCCGTCTCATCTCCTCAATCCGTCTTTTTTTTTTTTTTTTTAAAGTCGGATTGAGATTGTCGGATACGAGGCCAAAGCCGGTCAGATTTGGCCCCATTTCCGACAGAAGCATGCGGATCGGTGGCTATTTCGCCGATCCACGTGCTTTCCGACAAATCGGAATTCCTGGCTTTACGGAAAAGTTAGGGGTCTATTGGATAGGTCGGAACCCCTTCCGACCTTAAATAGTCGGAAACTGATGTCTTTCCGACAAGACGGCAGTTTCGACTTCAATTGAATATACCCCTGTATTGGTTTGTCTTCTACGTTGCTCTTACTGAATATTACATGTCTGTAACATTTGTATTGTACATTTTTGTTTCTCTTGACTTCAATAAAAAATATTTTTGAAAAAAAAAGTTAAATCATTTACAACTGGATTACAAATTTCCTAAATTCTAAGTAGAATAATAATGTCATATGAATGGGCTAACCATATTTTAGCTTTTGCATGATGAAATAGAACATCAACAAATTGCCAGACATCCATTTGTGTGGCCAGCAACAATAGTAAAACCATGCACAACTCTTTAAATGTCACATTTTCTAATGTCCATTTAAACAGAATGATCTTAAGGAACAACGAAGAAATCAGAGTACATTATTTTTTGCTTAGAGCAAAGAACAGAATTTACATAAACCGACCAAGTATGTCCACGTAAACACCAGGGTCTTAATACGTCAGCCAAATGAAGGTTCTTGCAGTGTACCTTTGTCTCTGAGCAAATGTACATGTTGTATACGGATGAACAGGTTCTGTAATCCGCATCTGATTGCTTTAACCTCTTGGCATGAAGCCACACATATCCTGTTTCTTTGTCAGATTGCTTCTACAGGTAATCTTTACTTGTTTGCACCACTGTGCAAATACCTCAGAGAAAAGGTCTGGCCAGCATAAAGTCCCTGCATAGGCAGATGGTTCATCCATGTGATCTCTGCAAAGAAAGCCAAACATGGCAAAACTGAAAGAAATAAAAAAGGAAGCCCTCTAACTCAGAACAAAGAAACATAGGCATCAGACATAACCAATGGGAGTAACAAAAAAACACATCCCTTCTGCGATACCTTGGATCAATGCTCTCAGTTTATGTGAAATGGCATATCCATGGCCACATACATAGAGAACTGCCACTATGGACCTAGGATAAATAACAAACCGTACAATTGCCAAGATGGTGTTTACAGTGTAGTAATTTCAGTATTCTTTAAAAAACATATGGCGATTTAAATTACTTTTACATTCGATAATCTTAAACAACACTTCTCTGATCACAATTGGCAGAGATGGGGTGTCCTTCTCTCTAGAAGTTTGCATACTCAAGACTTGAACTAGAATGGTTATCAAGGATGTCATTAATGAAATTCCTTTTAAGAAAATCGTTCCAAACTTTGTGCCATGGTACACTGGTGTGCATCGGTATCCTAGGTTAGTGGTCTAGGACCAATTTAAATTAAATTTGTGGTCAATGTAATAGGCAAAACTAGTGCTTGTGGCTGCCAATCATAAAATGTGAATGGGTAAGCCAGGTCGATGTGACCTTCGTACCCGTTCAGTGTATAGGAACAGGTGGTGCTTTATGATCATCGGATCTCTCAACTATATAGTGCCTCCAGCAGCTTCCTCCTCCTACATTCAGCCTGATCTGCTGGTGTAGCCCCAACCCCCTGGTCAAGTCAGAGAACTATGTGTGCTGGGCTCCTCCAATCGCATTGTCATGTGACTCCTGGGTGTCTCTCACCATAAAGGAATCTCTTAGCACAAGTATTTCCCAGAAATTCTTAGGGCTGTCAATGATGAGCATTGTGAGGGCTTCCATCAGCAGATAACTACGATGGAAAAGAGGTAACAAGGCAAATGGAGGTCTAGTATGATGGATCATGAAGAGAGACATCTCAAAGGCAAAATATGCCCGAAGATCATGATCTACAACTTTTTAGATCAGCCAGAATGGGGTGTATATTTATAATTTAAACTTACACGAGTACTAATTTAAAAAAAACTTTAAATGTAGGTCACAAAAAAACCCCTGCCTGATGGAACAAATCTGAATGCATACTCGAATTCAGCACAAAAAAAAATAGGATTTTAATACCTACCGGTAAATCCTTTTCTCCTAATCCGTAGAGGATGCTGGGGACTCCAAAAGGACCATGGGGTACAGACGGGATCCGCAGGAGACATGGGCACACTAAAAGACTTTGACTGGGTGTAAACTGGCTCCTCCCTCTATGCCCCTCCTCCAGACCTCAGTTATAGGAACTGTGCCCAGGGAGACGGACATTTCGAGGAAAAGGATTTTTGTTACACCAAGGGTGAGACACATACCAGCTCACACCACAACACACCGTACAACTGGATTACCAAGAAAACCAGATAACAGTATGACCGGAAAAAAAACAGCAACAAGCTGAACATGACCGATACACAACCTTCGTGTAACCGAAACCAACAAGTAACAATACAACTGCAAGTAACAGTACGCACCGGGATGGGCACCCAGCATCCTCTACGGACTAGGAGAAAAGGATTTACCGGTAGGTATTAAAATCCTATTTTCTCTTACGTCCTAGAAGATGCTGGGGACTCCAAAAGGACCATGGGGTCTATACCAAAGCTCCAGACCGGGCGGGAGAGTGCGGATGACTCTGCAGCACCGATTGAGCAAACATGAGGTCCTCCTCAGCCAGGGTATCAAACTTGTAGAATTTAGTAAAAGTGTTTGAACCCGACCACGTAGCTGCTCAGCAAAGCTGAAGTGCCAAGACCCCTCAAGCAGCCGCCCAAGATGAGCCCACCTTCCTGGTAGAATGGGCCTTCACCGACTTCGGCAATCCGTAGAATGAGCGTGCTGAATCGTATTACAAATCCAGCGCGCAATAGTCTGCTTGGAAGCAGGATTTCCAATCTTGTTGGAAGCATACAGGACAAACAGAGCCTCTGTTTTCCTCACAAGAGCCGTTCTGGCGACATAAATCTTCAACGCTCTTACCACATCGAGAGATTTTGGCACCGCCACGGCATCCGTAGCCACTGGCACCACAATAGGTTGGTTCATGTGAAACGAAGAAACCACCTTCGGCAGAAATTGTTGACGAGTCCTCAATTCCGCTCTATCCACATGGAAAATCAAATATGGGCTCTTGTGAGACAAAGCCGCCAATTCAGACACCAGTCTGGCGGACGCCAAGGCCAAAAGCATGACCACTTTCCAAGTGAGAAATATCAACTCAACCTTTCGCAAAGGTTCAAACCAGTGAGACATAAGAAATTGTAACACCACGTCAAGATCCCACGATGACACGGGTGGCACAAATGGAGGATGGATATTAAGAATGACAAATTGATTTCTCACAAATATTTAAAATGCCCGCTCTAATATATATTGTAAACGCCTGCACCTCTTATTACCATATCCCATGAATGTGCGCTATACATTGCAAAACACTGCATCCTATAAGAGAAAACAATACACCCACACATTATCTGAGTTCCAAAGCTCATTGATGTATATATTTGTTATTAAAAGGATATGGATTCAATATATATTACTAAGTACAGTATACCTATAGTTACATGATTACAACTCACACAGTAAGCAGTTAAAACATACAATTACATACAGTTACATACAGTTTCAGTTACAGGCCAGCGATACAATTACCATTCCCTCCAATGCATCTTATGTCTCTCTCTCTTTGTAAATAAATACAGGAACTGATCTGCCAGGAAGTCCATCATCGTCTCAGATCTTACAGCCACTTCTGAGACCAAAACAGGAACTACCTTCCTGTGTGATCAGCCATGTGTTATCTAGTTTGGGGGAGGGGACTCTCTCTCATTCATGATGAGTCACTAGTTTCTTTGTGTATGCTGAACAGGTTCAGCCTTGGGGACGTCCAAAGGGGCTGGCCTGTTTCCTGTCCACCACCTGTTTGGAATATCTATTGTTCTAATAAAAGTGATTTTAGCTTTTATACATTTAATCATAATTATCCGCTGCAATGTCCCACAACTTCACAGCAAGCATCAAATGAATCTACACATCAATCTGGTTGCTTCAACAGTAAACATGACAGGTCTATCTTGTTTCGTTCAAATAATACACATACATGACATTACTTCAATATATATAATTTTAAATCATCATGATGTCTGGCGCTTGATATTATTATAATTATGTACTGTAATCCATCTCTGTGGCATGTCCGTGTTACCATATATGGCTGTGCTCGCTGCGCGTATTTGCAAGTATAGCGACTCATAATGTGTGTAGTTTGTATGTTCTCTTTAAGTAATTTTTTTTTTTTTTTTTTACTTCAACAATATGCAGCACTCCCTTCACGAAAGGCGGCCAATTCTTTTTGAAAGAAAATAGATAAAGCCGAAATCTGCACTTTGTTGGAACCTAATTTTAGGCCTGCATCCACACCCGCCTGCAAAAAATGGAGGAAACGACCCAGCTGAAACTCCTCCGCAGGAGCTTTCCTGGCTTCACACCACGACACATATTTTCTCCAAATACGGTGATAATGCTTTGCCGTGACCTCCTTTCTAGCCTTAAGGAGAGTGGGGATGACTTCCCCGGGAATACCCTTTCGAGCTAGAATTTGGCGTTCAACCTCCACGCCATCAAACGCAGCAGCGGCAAGTCCTGAAATACGCATGGACCTTGCAGTAACAGGTCCTCTCTGAGAGGAAGCGGCCAAGGATCTTCTATGAGCAATTCCTGAAGATCCGGATACCAGGCCCTCCGTGGCCAATCTGGAACGACGAGTACAGCCAGAACTCTTGTTCGTCTTATGATCCTCAACACTTTCGGAATAAGAGGAAGAGGAGGGAATACATATACCGACTGAAACACCCACGGAGTTACCAGGGCGTCCACTGCACTGGCTTGGGGGTCCCTTGACCTGGAACAATATCTCGGAAGCTTCTTGTTGAGGCGAGACGCCATCATGTCTATTTGAGGAATTCCCCAACGCCTTGTCACTTCTGCAAATACCTCTTGATGAAGAGCCCACTATCCCGGATGGAGATCGTGTCTGCTGAGGAAGTCTGCTTCCCAGTTGTCCACGCACGGAAGGAAAACGTGCTTTTCCGCCCAGCAAAGAACTCTTGTGGCCTCCACCTTTGCCGCTCTGCTCCTTGTTCCGCCCTGACAGTTTACGTACGCTACCGCTGTTACGTTGTCCGACTGAATCAGGACAGGTAGACCTCGAAGAAGGTGTTCCGCTTGCAGAAGGCCGTTGTAAATGGCTCTTAACCTCATAATGTTTATGTGGAGACAAGTTTCCTGGCTTGACCATTTTCCCTGGAAACTTCTTCCTAGCGTGACTGCTCCCCAGCCTCGGAGACTTGCATCCGTGGTCAGCAGGACCCAATCCTGGATTCCGAACCTGCGTCCATCTAGAAGGTGAGAACTTTGCAGCCATTACAGGAGAGAAATCCTGGTCCTGGAAGATAGACTTATTTTCCGGTGCAAGTGCAGGTGAGACCCGGACCATTTGTCCAGCACGTCCCACTGAAACACCCTTGCATGAAACCTGCCAAACGGAATGGCTTAGTAAGCCGCAACCATCTTCCCTAGCACTCGAGTGCATTGATGAATCGACACTCTTGCCGGTTTCAGAATCTCCTTGACCATGCATTGGATTTCCAGAGCCTTTTCCGCTGGAAGAAACACTCTTTGCAGTTCCGTGTCCAGGATCATGCCCAAGAAAGGCAGCTGAGTTGTCGGAATCAACTGAGATTTTGGCAAAGTTAGAATCCAACCATGATGTTGCAGTACCGTCAGGGAGAGTGCCACATTTCTTAGCAACGGCTCCTTCGATCTCGCCTTTATCAGGAGATCGTCCAAGTACGGGATAATTGTGACACCTTGCTTGCGTAGGAGCACCATCATTTCCGCCATCACTTTGGTGAAGACCCTCGGGGCCGTGGAAAGCCCAAACTGCAACAGATGAAATTGGTAATGACAATCCTGCACCGCAAATCTCAGGAACGCCTGATGTGGAGGATATATCGGGACATGCAAGTAGGCAACTTTTATGTCTACTGACGCCATAAAATCCCCCCCCCCCTTCTAGACTGGAGATCACTGCCCGAAGAGATTCCATTTTGAACCTGAAAGTTTTCAAATACAGATTGAGGGATTTTAGGTTCAGGATCGGTCTGACCGAGCCATCCGGCTTTGGTACGACAAAGGCTTGAATAAAACCCTTCTCCCCGTTGGGACGGAGGTACCGGGACAATGACACACTGTTGACACAGCTTTTGTATTGCCGCACTCACTACTTCCCTTTCTGGGACAGAAACTGGCAAGACTGATTTCAAAAATCGGTGGGGGGGCAGGTCCTGAAACTCCAGTTTGTATCCTTGGGACACTATGTCTAACACCCAAGGATCTAGGCCCGAGTGGACCCAGACCTGACTGAAGAGTCTGAGACGCGCCCCCACAGGCACGGACTCCCGTAAGGGAGCCCCAGCGTCATGCGGTGGACTTGGCAGAGGCCGGGGAGGACTTTTGGTCCTGGGAGCCTGACGCAGCAGGCGCCCTTTTTCCCCTTCCTCTACCTTTTGAAGCAAGGAAGGACGAGCCTCTTCCTTTTTTGTATCTATTAGGCCGAAAGGAATGCATCTGATAATGGGGTGCCTTTTTCTGTTGTGCTGGAACATAAGGAAGAAAAGATGACTTACCCGCTGTAGCGGTAGACACCAGGTCAGCGAGGCCGCCCCCAAACAAGACACTACCTTTATAAGGGAGAGCTTCCATAGCTTTCTTGGAGTCGACATCAGCATTCCATTGATGAATCCACAGCGCTCTCCTGGCCGAGACAGCCATGTCATTGGCCCTTGATCCCAAGAGGCCAATATCCCTCACCGCATCCATTAGGTAAGCTGCAGCATCCCTGATATAACCGAGAGTCAAAAGAATGTTATCCCTATCCAGGGTATCCATATCAGATGCCAAATTATCAGCCCACTTAGCAATAGCACTACTCACCCAAGCCGACGCCACGGCAGGTCTGAGGAGTGCACCCGTAGTGACATAAATAGCTTTTAATGTCGTTTCCTGCTTACGATCCGCAGGATCCTTGAGGGCAGCAGTGTCGGGAGACGGAAGTGCCACCTTCTTGGACAGCCGGGAGAGGGCCTTGTCCACATTGGGAGATGACTCCCACTTTTCCCTGTCGACAGAGGGGAAAGGATATGCCATAAAAATTCTCTTGGGAACGTGCCACCTTTTGTCAGGCGATTCCCAAGCTTTTTCGCTAAGAGCATTCAGTTCATGAGAGGGGGGGAAACGTAACCTCAGGCTTTTTCCCTTTATATAAACAAACCCTTGTATCTGGAACAGCAGGCACCTCAGAAATATGTAAAACATCTTTAATTGCCACAATCATGTACTGAATACTCTTCACCACTCTTGGATGTAAACTGGCCTCACTAAAGTCGACACTGGAATCAGAGTCCGTGTCGGTATCAGAATCCGCCATCTGGGTAAATGAACGCTTTTGTGACCCCGAGGGTGCCTGTACCTGGGAGAAGGCTTCCGTTTGAGTCTGAGAATCAGATTTATCCAGCCTCTTAGACAATAATGCCACATTTGCATTCAATGTACTTAACATGGACACCCAATCAGCAGTCGGCGGTGCCGACAGACACTCCCAACTCTTTCTCTGCGCCCCCAGTAACCTCCTCCGGGGAGGAGCACTCAGCCTCAGACATGTCGACACACCGTGCCAACATACACACACTCACACTGGTAAAAGGGGACAGACCCACAGAGAAGCCTGTTAGATAAAACACAGAGGGAGTAAACCAGCTCACACCCCAGCGCCCATATACTACAAAAAAAAAAAAAAAATAAGAATTTACTTACCGATAATTCTATTTCTCATAGTCCGTAGTGGATGCTGGGACTCCGTCAGGACCATGGGGAATAGCGGGCTCCGCAGGAGACAGGGCACATCTAAAAAAGCTTTTAGGTCACATGGTGCGTACTGGCTCCTCCCCCTATGACCCTCCTCCAAGCCTCAGTTAGGTACTGTGCCCGGACGAGCGTACACAATAAGGAAGGATCTTGAATCCCGGGTAAGACTCATACCAGCCACACCAATCACACCGTACAACTTGTGATCTGAACCCAGTTAACAGTATGATAACACAAACGAAGTAGCCTCTGAACAGATGGCTCACAACAACAGTAATAACCCGATTTTTGTAACAATAACTATGTACAAGCATTGCAGACAATCCGCACTTGGGATGGGCGCCCAGCATCCACTACGGACTATGAGAAATAGAATTATCGGTAAGTAAATTCTTATTTTCTCTAACGTCCTAGTGGATGCTGGGACTCCGTCAGGACCATGGGGATTATACCAAAGCTCCCAAACGGGCGGGAGAGTGCGGATGACTCTGCAGCACCGAATGAGAGAACTCCAGGTCCTCTTTAGCCAGAGTATCAAATTTGTAAAATTTTACAAACGTGTTCTCCCCTGACCACGTAGCTGCTCGGCAAAGTTGTAATGCCGAGACTCCTCGGGCAGCCGCCCAGGATGAGCCCACTTTCCTTGTGGAATGGGCCTTTACAGATTTAGGCTGTGGCAGGCCTGCCACAGAATGTGCAAGTTGGATTGTACTACATATCCAACGTGCAGGAGCACCCAACTTGTTGGGTGCATACAATGTAAACAACGAGTCAGATTTTCTGACTCCAGCTGTCCTTGAAATATATATTTTTAATGCTCTGACAACGTCCAGTAACTTGGAGTCCTCCAAGTCGCTAGTAGCCGCAGGCACCACAATAGGCTGGTTCAAGTGAAATGCCGAAACCACCTTAGGGAGAAATTGAGGACGTGTCCTCAATTCTGCCCTGTCCGAATGGAATATCAGATATGGGCTTTTGTATGACAAAGCTGCCAACTCCGAAACTCTCCTGGCTGAAGCCAGGGCCAACAGCATGGTTACCTTCCATGTAAGGTATTTTAAATCTACCGATTTTAAAGGCTCAAACCAATGAGATTTGAGAAAATTTAGAACCACGTTCAAATCCCACGGTGCCACTGGAGGCACTATTGGGGGTTGTATATGTAGTACACCTTTGACAAAAGTTTGTACTTCAGGCACTGACGCCAATTCCTTCTGGAAGAAAATTGATAAGGCCGAAATTTGAACTTTAATGGACCCCAATTTGAGGCCCATAGACAATCTTGCTTGCAGGAAATGTAAGAATCGACCCAATTGAAATTCTTCCGTTGGAGCCTTCTTGGCCTCACACCACGCAACATATTTTCTCCAAATGCGGTGATAATGTTGTGCGGTCACTTCTTTCCTGGCTTTAATTAAAGTAGGAATAACTTCCTCACGAATGCCCTTCTCTTTTAGAATCCGGCGTTCAACCGCCATGCCGTCAAACGCAGCCGCGGTAAGTCTTGGAACATACAAGGTCCCTGCTGAAGCAGATCCCTTCTTAGAGGTAGAGGCCACGGATCCTCCGTGAGCATCTCTTGAAGTTCCGGATACCAAGTTCTTCTTGGCCAGTCCGGAGCTACCAGTATTGTTCTTACTCCTCTTTTCCGTATAATTCTCAGTACCTTTGGTATGAGAGGCAGAGGAGGGAACACATACACTGACTGGTACACCCACGGTGTTACCAGAGCGTCCACAGCTATTGCCTGAGGGTCTCTTGACCTGGCGCAATACCTGTCCAATTTTTTGTTGAGGCGAGACGCCATCATGTCCACCTTTGGTTTTTCCCAACGGTTCACAATCATGTGGAAAACTTCTGGATGAAGTCCCCACTCTCCCGGGTGAAGGTCGTGTCTGCTGAGGAAATCTGCTTCCCAGTTGTCCACTCCCGGGATGAACACTGCTGACAGTGCTACGACATGATTCTCCGCCCAGCGCAGAATCCTTGCAGCTTCTGCCATTGCACTCCTGCTTCTCGTGCCGCCTTGTCGGTTTACGTGGGCGACTGCCGTGATGTTGTCGGACTGGATCAACACCGGCTGACCCTGAAGCAGCGATTTTGCCAGGCTTAGAGCATTGTAGATCGCTCTTAGCTCCAGTATATTTATGTGAAGAGACGTCTCCAGGTTTGACCACACGCCCTGGAAGTTTCTTCCCTTTGTGACTGCTCCCCAACCTCGTAGGCTGGCATCCGTAGTCACCAGGACCCAGTCCTGTATGCCGAATCTGCGGCCCACTAACAGATGGGCAGTCTGCAACCACCACAGGAGAGACAACCTTGTTCTCGGTGACAGTGTTATCCGCTGATGCATGTGCAGATGCGATCCGGACCATTTGTCCAGCAGATCCCACTGAAATGTTCGTGCATGGAATCTGCCGAATGGAATCGCTTCGTACGAAGCCACCATCTTTCCCAGGACTCTTGTGCATTGATGTACTGACACAGTTCCTGGTTTTAGGAGGTTCTTGACAAGTTCGGATAACTCCCTTGCTTTCTCTTCCGGGAGAAATACCTTTTTCTGAACCGTGTCCAGAATCATGCCCAGGAACAGCAGATGTGTTGTCGGGGTCAATTGAGATTTTGGAAGATTTAGAATCCACCCGTGTTGCTGAAGCACTACACCGACTTCCAGCTGTTCTCTGGACTTTGCCCTTATCAGGAGATCGTCCAAGTAAGGGATAATTAATACGCCTTTTCTTCGTAGAAGAACCATCATTTCGGTCATTACCTTGGTAAAGACCCGAGGGGCCGTGGACAACCCAAACGGCAGCGTTTGAAACTGATAATGACAGTCTTGTATCACGAACCTGAGATACCCTTGGTGTGAGGGGTAAATCGGGACATGTAGATAAGCATCTTTTATGTCCAAGGACACCATGAAGTCTCCTTCTTCCAGATTCGCTATCACTGCTCTGAGTGACTCCATCTTGAACTTGAATTTCTTTATGTACAGGTTCAAGGATTTCAGATTTAGAATAGGCCTTACCGAACCGTCCGGTTTCGGTACCACAAATAGTGTGGAATAATACCCCTTTCCCTGTTGTAGGAGGGGTACCTTGACTATCACCTGCTGAGAATACAGCTTGTGAATGGCTTCCAAAACCGACGTCCTTTCTGAGGGAGACGTTGGTAAAGCAGACTTTAGGAACCGGCGAGGGGGAGACCTTTCGAACTCCAGCATGTAACCCTGAGATACTATCTGCAGGACCCACGGGTCCACTTGTGAGTGAACCCATTGATTGCTGAAAATCTTGAGTCGACCCCCCACCGTTCCTGAGTCCGCTTGTAAAGCCCCAGCGTCATGCTGATGGCTTTGTAGAAGCCGGGGCGGGCTTCTGTTCCTGGGCAGGGGCTGCTTGCTGCCCTTTCTTACCCTTTCCTCTGCCTCGCGGCAGATAAGACTGTCCTTTTGGTCGCTTTTTATAGGAGCGAAAGGACTGCGGCTGAAAAGACGGTGTCTTTTTCTGTTGGGAGGGGGTCTGAGGTAAAAAAGTGGATTTGCCGGCAGTTGCCGTGGCCACCAGGTCCGAAAGACCGACCCCAAACAATTCCTCTCCTTTATATGGCAATACTTCCATATGCCTCTTGGAATCCGCATCACCTGACCACTGTCGCGTCCATAAACTTCTTCTGGCAGATATGGACATCGCGCTTACTCTTGATGCTAGAGTACAAACATCCCTCTGAGCATCTCGCATATAAAGGAAAGCATCCTTTAATTGCTCTAGAGTCAATAAAATACTGTCCCTATCCAGGGTATCAATATTTTCAGTCAGAGAATCCAACCACACTACCCCAGCACTGCACATCCAGGCTGAGGCTATTGCCGGTCGCAGTATAACACCAGTATGTGTGTATATACTCTTCAGTGTAGTTTCCAGCCTCCTATCTGCTGGATCCTTGAGGGCGGCCGTATCAGGAGACGGCAACGCCACTTGCTTTGATAAACGTGTGAGCGCCTTATCCACCCTAGGGGGTGTTTCCCAGCGCGCCCTAACCTCTGGTGGGAAAGGGTATAATGCCAATAACTTCTTGGAAATTAGCAGTTTTCTATCGGGGTTAACCCACGCTTCATCACACACGTCATTCAATTCCTCTGATTCTGGAAAAAATACAGGTAGTTTTTTCACCCCCCACATAATACCCCTTTTTGAGGTACCAGCAGTATCAGAGATCTGCAAAGCCTCCTTCATTGCCGTGATCATATAACGTGTGGCCCTATTGGAAAATACGTTTGTTTCTTCACCGTCGACACTAGATTCATCTGTGTCGGTACCCGTGTCGACTGACTGAGGTAAAGGACGTTTTACAGCCCCTGACGGTGTCTGAGACGCCTGAACCGGTACTAACTGGTTTGCCGGGCGTCTTATTTCGTCAACTGACTTTTGTAATGTGCTGACATTATCACGTAATTCCATAACTAAAGCCATCCATTCCGGTGTCGACTCCCTAGGGGGTGACATTACCATCATCGGCAATTGCTCTGCCTCCACACCAACATCGTCCTCATACATGTCGACACACACGTACCGACACACAGCAGCCACACAGGGAATGCTCTAATCGAAGACAGGACCCCCTAGCCCTTTGGGGAGACAGAGGGAGAGTTTGCCAGCACACACCAAAAGCGCTATAAATGTATATAAACAACCCTAGAAGGTGTTGTTTATTATATATGCGCTCTTAATATATAAATATCGCCAATTTATGCCCCCCTTCTCTTTGTTACCCTGTTTCTGTAGTGCAGTGCAGGGGAGAGACCTGGGAGCCTTCCTCACCAGCGGAGCTGAGCAGGAAAATGGCGCTGAGTGCTGAGGAGAATAAGCTCCGCCCCTTTTTCGGCGGGCTTTTCCCCGGTTTTTAAGAAACTGGCCTGGGTTAAAATACATACATATAGCCTTAATGGCTATATGTGATGTATTTATTTTGCCACTAAAGGTAATTATATTGCTGCCCAGGGCGCCCCCAGCAGCGCCCTGCACCCTCCGTGACTGAGTCAGTGAGCCGTGTGACAACAATGGCGCACAGCTGCCGTGCTGTGCGCTACCTTCAAGAAGACTGAGGAGTCTTCTGCCGCCTGCTTTCCGGACCTCCGTTCTGCCGTCTCTTCAGCGTCTGTAAGGGGGATCGGCGGCGCGGCTCCAGGACGAACCCCAGGCTGACCTGTGTTCCGACTCCCTCTGGAGCTAAGTGTCCAGTAGCCTAAGACTCCAATCCATCCTGCACGCAGGTGAGTTGGAAATCTCTCCCCTAAGTCCCTCGATACAGTGATCCTGTTGCCAGCAGGAATCACTGAGATTGAAACCTAAAAAAAAACTTTTCTAAACAGCTCTTTAGGAGAGCCACCTAGATTGCACCCTCTCGGACGGGCACAAAAACCTAACTGAGGCTTGGAGGAGGGTCATAGGGGGAGGAGCCAGTACGCACCATGTGACCTAAAAGCTTTTTTAGATGTGCCCTGTCTCCTGCGGAGCCCGCTATTCCCCATGGTCCTGACGGAGTCCCAGCATCCACTAGGACGTTAGAGAAATATGATCACTGCGCTGCTTTGATAGCACCAAATAACTGTGCCCAAAATATTAACTTTTTTTTTCTAAAATATATTTTAAGGGAACATAAAGGGAGGTTTACATTACACCAGAGGTTCCCAAACTGTGTGCCGTGGCTCCCTGGGTTGCCTCGGGACACTTGCAGGGGTGCCCTGGGTTGGTGGTCCAGGACCAATTCAAATTATTCATGGTCAATATAAATAGGCAAAACTAGTGCTATTGGCTGCCAGTCATAAAATGTGGCCAAACAGAAGCAAATCTTGTCCCTCACCACACAACTGACCCTAAGGATGACATATAAACGCGATTTACTTAATGTAATATTTCTTTCTAAATTTCTCAATGAGAAATTTTTGGCCTAGGGATGCCGTGAAAAAATTTCTGATATTCTAGGGCGCCGTGATTCAAAAAAGTTTGGAAACCACTGCATTACACTCTAAACGGACTGTTATTAATCATATATTAATTTCTCACTAGCAACCTAGAAACATATTCTGGGCCACATGACCTGCCTAGCATTACAAATTAAGGGAATAAGTAATATGGAGTAAAAAGCCACTCCTGAGTCATAATGCTCAGCACCGTGCGTCACTTAATACCTCTGTGTTTTCAGGCACACTGTAAACTCTGGTAACTGTATAAAATGGTCTTCCAATACAAGTTGAGTATCCCATATCCAAATATTCCGAAATACGGAATATTCCGAAATACAGAATTTTTTGAGTGAGATAGTGAAACCTTTGTTTCCTGATGGCTCAATGTACACAAACTTTGTTTAATATACGAAGTTATTAAAAATATTATATTATAAGACCTTCAGGCTGTGTGTATAAGGTGTATATGAAACATAAATTAATTGTGTGTATGTACACAAACTTTGTTTAATGCACAAAATAAGATTTTAAGCCTACCGGTAAATCTTTTTCTCGTAGTCCGTAGAGGATGCTGGGACTCCGTAAGGACCATGGGGATAGACGGACTCCGCAGGAGACATGGGCACTGTAAGAAAGACTTTGACTCTGGGTGTGCACTGGCTCCTCCCTCTATGTCCCTCCTCCAGACCTCAGTTAGAGAAACTGTGCCCAGAGGAGACGGACAGTACAAGGAAAGGATTTTTGTAATCCAAGGGCAAGATTCATACCAGCCACACCAATCACACCGTATAACTTGTGATATACTATCTAGTTAACAGTATGAAGAACAACATATCATCGGCCCAAAACCGATGAAACTATAATATAACCCTTATGTAAATAATAATACAAGTCTTGCAGAAGTAGTCCGCACTTGGGACGGGCGCCCAGCATCCTCTACGGACTACGAGAAAAAGATTTACCGTTAGGTTTAAAATCTTATTTTCTCTAACGTCCTAGAGGATGCTGGGACTCCGTAAGGACCATGGGGATTATACCAAACCTCCCAAACGGGCGGGAGAGTGCAGCACCGATTGAGCAAACAGGAGGTCCTCCTCAGCCAGGGTATCAAACTTATAGAACTTTGCAAAGGTGTTTGACCCCTACCAAGTAGCAGCTCGGCACAGCTGTAGTGCCGAGACCCCTCGGGCAGCCGCCCAAGACGAGCCCACCTTCCTAGTGGAATGGGCCTTAACCGATTTCGGTAAAACGGCAATCCTGCCGTAGAATGCGCCTGCTGAATCGTGTTACAGATCCAGCGAGCAATAGTCTGCTTTGAAGCAGGGCCGCCAACCTTGTTGGCTGCATACAGGACAAACAGTGTTTCTGTTTTTCTGATCCTAGCCGTTCTGGCCACGTACATTTTCAAAGCCCTGACCACATCAAGGGACTCGGAATCCTCCAAGTCACGTGTAGCCACAGGCACAACAATAGGTTGGTTCATATGAAAGGATGAGACCACCTTAGGTAGGAATTGAGGACGGGTCCGCAACTCCGCTGTATATATGGAAAACCAGATAGGGGCTTTTATGTGATAAAGCAGCCAATTCCGAAACTCGCCTAGCCGAAGCCAAGGCTAACAACATGACCACCTTCCAAGTGAGATATTTCAACTCCACTGTTTCAAGTGGTTCAAACCAATGTGACTTAAGGAAACTTAACACCACGTTAAGGTCCCAAGGCGCCACCGGAGGTACAAAAGGAGGCTGAATATGCAGTACTCCCTTCACAAAAGTCTGTACTTCAGGTAAAGAGGCCAATTCCTTTTGAAAGAAAATGGATAAGGCCGAAATCTGGACTTTAATGGAGCCTAATTTTAGGCCCAAATTCACTCCAGTTTGTAGGAAGTGAAGAAAACGGCCTAGATGGAATTCTTCCGTAGGAGCATTCCTGGCCTCACACCAAGAAACATATTTTCGCCACATTCGGTGATAATGTTTAGACGTCACGTCCTTCCTAGCCTTTATTAGCGTAGGAATGACCTAATCCGGAATACCTTTTTCCGCTAGGATCCGGCATTCAACCGCCATGCCATCAAACGCAGCTGCGGTAAGTCTTGGAACAGACAGGGACCTTGTTGTAACAGGTCCTGCCTTAGAGGAAGAGGCCACTGATCTTCTGTGAGCATTTCTTGCAGATCCGGATACCAGGTCCTTCGTGGCCAATCTGGAACAATGAGAATTGCTCTCACTCCTCTTTTTCTTATCCTCAACACCTTGGGTATGAGAGGAAGAGGAGGAAACACATATACCGACTGGAACACCCACGGTGTCACTAGGGCGTCCACAGCTACCCCCTGAGGGTCTCCTGACCTGGCGCAATACCTTTGTAGCTTTTTGTTGAGACGGGATGCCATCATGTCAATTTGGGGTAGTCCCCACCGACTTGCAATCTGCGCGAAGACTTCCTGATGAAGTCCCCACTCTCCCGGATGCAGATCGTGTCTGCTGAGGAAGTCTGCTTCCCAGTTGTCCACTCCCTGAATGAACACTGCTGACAGAGCGCTTACATGATTCTCCGCCCGGCGAAGAATTCTGGTGGCTTCCGCCATTTCCACTCTGCTCCTTGTGCCGCCCTGGCGGTTTACATGTGCTACTGTGGTGATGTTGTCCGACTGGATCAGAACTGGTCGATTGCGAAGTAAGATCTCCGCTTGACGTAGGGCATTGTATATGGCCCTTAGTTCCAGGATGTTGATGTGAAGACGTCTCTTGACTTGACCAAAGTCCTTGGAAATTTCTTCCCTGTGTGACTGCTCCCCAACCTCGGAGGCTCGCGTCCGTGGTCACCAGGATCCAGTCCTGAATGCCGAACCTGCGGCCCTCTAGAAGGCGAGCACTGTTTAGCCACCACAGGAGAGATACTCTGGCCCTGGGGGACAGGGTGATCCGCTGATGCAATTGCAGATGCGACCCGGACAATTTGTCCAATAGGTCCCATTGGAAAGTCCTTGCATGGAATCTGCCGTATGGAATGGCTTCGTATGTTGCCACCATCTTTCCCAGAACTTGAGTGCAATGATGTACTGACACTTGTTTTGGTTTCAACAGGTTCATGACTAGAGTCATGAGTTCCTGCGCTTTTTCCGTCGGAAGAAAAATTGAATCGCTCAGGGCGGTCATCGCCAGCCTAGAAGGGGAAATTTTTTGCTATCTCTGGACATAAAGGATGCATACCTGCATGTCCCCATATATCCTCCTCATCAGGCGTACCTGAGATTTGCGGTACAGGATTGTCATTACCAATTTCAGACGTTGGCTTTCCACGGCACCGAGAATTTTCACCAAGGTAATGGCGGAAATGATGGCGCTCCTGCGCAAGCAGGGTGTCACAATTATCCCGTACTTGGACGATCTCCTCATAAAAGCGAGATCACGGGAGAAGTTGCTGAACAGCGTATCACTTTCACTGAATGTGTTACAGCGACACGGCTGGATTCTCAATATTCCAAAGTCGCAGCTGAATCCTACAACTCGTCTGCCCTTCTTGGGCATGATTCTGGACACAGACCAGAAAAGGGTTTTGAACTTGAACCGTTTTAAGTAAAGGTTCAGGGATTTTAAATTTAAAATGGGTATGACCGAACCGTCCGGTTTCGGAACCACAAACAGAGTTGAGTAGTACCCCCTGCCCTCTTTGAAGCAGGGGAACCTCTACCACCACTTGTTGAAGACACAATTTGTGAATCGCATGTAACACTATTTCCCTTTCCAGGGGTTGTTTCGGTAGGGCCGATTTGAAAAACCGGCGAGGAGGCACTTCTTCGAATTCCAGCTTGTAACCCTGGGAAACTATTTCTATTCCCCACAGGAGCCGACTCCCTCAGGGGAGCCCCAGCGTCATGCGGTGGATTTTGCAGAGGCTGGGGAGGACTTCTGTTCCTGGGAACTAGCTGTGTTATGCAGATTTTTCCCTCTGCCCTTACCTCTGGCAAGAAAAGACGATCCACGTGCTCTCTTGCTTTTATTGGAACGAAAGGACTGCATTTGATAATGAGGCGCTTTCTTGGATTGTGAGGGAATATATGGCAAAAAATTTGATTTACCTGCCGTAGCCGTGGAGACGAGGTCCGGGAGTCCCTCTCCAAACAATTCCTTACTTTTGTAAGGCAACAACTCCATATGTCTCTTGGAGTCAGCATCACCAGTCCACTGTCGGTTCCATAAGACACGCCTAGCAGAAATAGACATAGCGTTTATCCTGGAACCCAGTAAACTAATGTCTCTTTGAGCATCCCTCATATACAAGACCGCATCTTTTATATGCCCTAGGATCAATAAAATGGTATCCTTATCAAGAGTCTCAATATCCGTTGATAAGGAATCTGTCCATGCTGCTACAGCACTAAAAACCCAGGCCGACGCAATAGCCGGTCTGAGTAACGTACCAGAATGTGTGTAAATGGACTTCAGGGTAACCTCCTGCTTCCGGTCAGCAGGATCCTTGAGGGTAGCCGTATCTTGGGATGGTAGCGCTATCTTTTTTGATAAGCGCGTCAAGGCCTTGTCCACCCTAGGGGAGGATTCCCACGGTATCCTGTCCTGCGACGGGAAAGGATACGCTGTTAGGATCCTTTTGGGAATCTGCAGATTTTTGTCTGGAGTTTCCAACGCTTTTTCACATACTTCGTTCAGCTCATGTGAGGAGGGAAAGGAGACCTCAGGTTTCTTTCCTTTATACATGTGTACCCTCGTGTCAGGGACAGGGGGTTCCTCAGTGATATGCAACACATCTTTTATTGCGATAATCATATATCGAATACCTTTAGCCACCTTTGGCTGTAATTTTGTATCATCGAAATAGACACTGGAGTCTGAATCCGTGTCGGTATCTGTGTCAACTATTTGGGATAGTGGGCGCTTCTGAGACCCCGAAGGAGTCCGGGGAGCTTCCTCTCAGCGGAGCTGTGGAGAAAAAATGGCGCTGGTGAGTGCTGAGGGAGAAGCCCCGCCCCCTCGGCGGCAGGCTTCTGTCCCGCTCAATGTTTTCAATACATGGCGGGGGCTCTTTTTATACATGTACAGTGCCCAGCTGTACATGTATATATACACATCTGTGCCATAAGAGAGGTTTATATTGCAGCCCAGGCCCCCCCCCCCCCTGCGCCCTGCACCCTTACAGTGACCGGAGTGTGTGAGGTGAAGGGGAGCAATGGCGCACAGCTGCAGTGCTGTGCGTTACCTCAGTGAAGATCCAAGTGTCTTCTGCCGCCTCAAATGGGTCTTTTCCTCACATACTCACCCGGCTTCTTTCTTCCGGCTCTGCGAGGAGGGCGTTGAGGGCGAGACCTGCGTACCGATCCCTCTGGAGCTAATGGTGTCCAGTAGCCTAAGAAACAGAGCCCTGAACTCAGAGAAGTGGGTCTGTTTCTCTCTCCTCAGTCCCTCGATGTAGGGAGTCTGTTGCCAGCAGGCTCCCTGAAAATAAAAAAACCTAACAAAAATGCTTTCTTACAGGAAACTCAGGAGAGCTCCTGAAATGCACCCAGTCTCCACTGGGCACATTATCAAACTGAGGTCTGGAGGAGGGGCATAGAGGGAGGAGCCAGTGCACACCCAGAGTCAAAGTCTTTCTTAAAGTGCCCATGTCTCCTGCGGAGCCCGTCTATTCCCATGGTCCTTACGGAGTCCCAGCATCCTCTAGGACGTTAGAGAAAGTATATTATAACATTGGCTAAAATTACCTTCAGGCTGTGTGTATAAGGTGTATATGAAACATAAATGCATTATGTGCTTAGACTTAGGTCCCATCGCCATGATATCTTATTACGGTATGCAATTATTACAAAATACGGAAAAATCTGATATCCAAAATACTTCTGGTCCCAAGCATTTTGGATAAGGGATACTCAACCTGTACCAGAAAGTACTATCCTGTGGCACCACAGATGCAAGTACATGCATTCTCTAGGACAGGGGTGAGGAACCTTTGGCCCTCCAGCTGTTTAACTACACATACCAGCATGCCTTGCTACAGCTTTGCTATTTGGCCATGCTAAAACTGTTGCAGGGCATGCTGGGATGTGTAGTTCAACAACAGCTGGAGGGCCGAAGATTCCCCATCCCTGCTCTAGGAGTACAGACAGGACAAATTATTTTGTTGGTGCACAGATTTAAAGGTTGCCATTTTCCCAGTTGGTAAGATAACAAATCCTCGACACTATACTAATGTGCCATTTAGATTAGGAAAAGGAAGAATCACAACTATTTCCTGATAGACTTACACACAAGAAAAATAAAAAAGGTATAGGGCCTAATTCAGAGTTGATCGCAGCAGCAAATTTGTTAGCAGTTGGCCAAAACCATGTGCACTGCAGGGGGGACAGAAATAACATGTGCAGAGAGAGTTAGATTTGGGTGGGGTGTGTTCAAATTGAAATCTAAATTGCAGCCAGTATTTACCCTGCACAGAAACAAAATAACCCACCCAAATCTAACTCTCTCTGCAAAGGTTATATCTGACACACCTGCAGTGCACATGGTTTTGTCCAACTTCTGCAATCAACTCTGAATAACCCCCATAGTCAATTGATCAAGGTATCTGGCAAAGTGTTGTCTGGAATAATCTCACAATATGGGAAGGTATAGGTTTCACAAAAAATAAGATTTTACTTACCGGTAAATCTATTTCTCGTAGTCCGTAGAGGATGCTGGGGACTCCGTAAGGACCATGGGGAATAGACGGGCTCCGCAGGAGATAGGGCACTTTAAGAAAGCTTTGGATTCTGGGTGTGCACTGGCTCCTCCCTCTATGTCCCTCCTCCAGACCTCAGTTAGAGAAACTGTGCCCAGAGGAGATGAACAGTACGAGGAAAGGATTTTTGTAAATCTAAAGGCAAGATTCATACCAGCCACACCAATCACACCGTATAACTTGTGATAAACTACCCAGTTAACAGTATGAACAATAACATAGCCTCGGTTCAAACCCGATTAACTATAACAAAACCCTTATGTAAGCAATAACTATATACAAGTCTTGCAGAAGAAGTCCGCACTTGGGACGGGCGCCCAGCATCCTCTACGGACTACGAGAAATAGATTTACCGGTAAGTAAAATCTTATTTTCTCTAACGTCCTAGAGGATGCTGGGGACTCCGTAAGGACCATGGGGATTATACCAAACCTCCCAAACGGGCGGGAGAGTGCGGATGACTCTGCAGCACCGATTGAGCAAACAGGAGGTCCTACTCAGCCAGGGTATCAAACTTATAGAACTTTGCAAAGGTGTTTGACCCCGACCAAGTAGCAGCTCGGCACAGTTGTAGTGCCGAGACCCCTCGGGCAGCCGCCCAAGAAGAGCCCACCTTCCTAGTGGAATGGGCCTTAACCGATTTAGGCAATGGCAATCCTGCCGAAGAATGCGCCTGCTGAATCGTGTTACAGATCCAGCGAGCAATAGTCTGCTTTGAAGCAGGAGCACCAACCTTGTTGGCCGCATACAGAACAAACAGAGCTTCGGTCTTCCTGATCCTAGCCATTCTGGTCACATAAATCTTCAAAGCCCTGACCACATCCAGGGACTCGGAATCCTCCAAGTCCTGTGTAGCCACAGGCACGACAATAGGTTGGTTCATATGAAAAGATGAGACCACCTTGGGCAGAAACTGAGGACGAGTCCTCAACTCTGCCCTATCCACGTTAAAAATCAGGTATGGGCTTTTATATGATAAAGCCGCCAATTCCAAAACCCGCCTTGCAGAAGTTAAGGCCAACAACATGACCACTTTCCAAGTGAGGTATTTCAACTCTACTGTTTTGAGTGGTTCAAACCAAGGTGACTTGAGGAAACTTAATACCACGTTAAAGGTCCCAAGGCGCCACCGGAGGTACAAAGGGAGGCTGAATATGCAGCACGCCCTTCACAAAAGTCTGTACTTCAGCAAGAGAAGCCAATTCTCTTTGAAAGAAAATGGATAAGGCCGAATTTTGAACCTTTATGGACCCTAATTTTAGGCCCAAATTCACTTCCGTTTGAAGGAAGTGAAGCAGACGGCCCAACTGGAACTCATCCGTAGGAGCAGTTCTGGCCTCACACCAAGAAACATATTTTCGCCATATACAGTGATAATGTTTAGACGTCACGTCCTTCCTAGCCTTGATCAGGGTAGGAATAAAAATAAAGTATGTGTGGATTCTGGCGCAATAAAGTTGGCAGCCCAATCCTAACCCTCCTATGATCTGCCCAAATCCAGATCACACAAAGAACAAATGGAAAACGGTAAATGGAGGGAAGATCAAAGGTGCTACTTTACAAAAAACTTGTATATAAAGAAAGAGATAAATATAATATACATCACATGGATTCTTCGTAGTCCTTTGTTAGTCTCTTTCTATTGTTCCAGTAATTGCCGGGTATTTACATGCAAAAAAACAAAATTGGACACAGAATGTGTAGTAATGTTTGTAATATAATCAATTTCTGTGAATTCTCCGGCGGAAAGGAGCCCTATATTGTGTGGGTTTCTTGATAGTAGATAAGGATAGTTCCTCACCACCACTTCATAAGCACAAGTAAACGTAACAAAACTCACTTAGAATTATATATCACCATGCATATAAAGGTTTCTTTTACACTTCTGATCATAACACATGAGACAAGCTCTGTTCAATAGGACGTACCACACTCACTTTTCAGCAGATGGTATTCCACACATAGCGGTTTCTTTAGACAGATTTAGCACTCTTCTCTCCAAAAGAATGATTTATTTTCACATGATAAAAATTATAAACAATCAGATAAAATCTCCACATTCAATTCCAAAAATTGGTTCAAATAGAAAAAATGTGTGTCAGATGGAATAAGACAATCACAAGTAAATTCCGGACTTATACTTGTGAACACAAATGCTATTTTACCTTGGAATGATGCGAGTGGAGAACAATAAAAAAACAGTCTGGTAGCACCAACGCCGTTTCGACCCAAGGTCTTTTTCAAGGTGAAAAAGACCTTGGGTCGAAACGGCGTTGGTGCTACCAGACAGTGTTTTTTATTGTTCTCCACTCGCATCATTCCAAGGTAAAATAGCATTTGTGTTCACAAGTATAAGTCCGGAATTTACTTGCGATTGTCTTATTCCATCTGACACACATTTTTTCTATTTGAACCAATTTTTGGAATTGAATGTGGAGATTTTATCTGATTGTTTATAATTTTTATCATGTGAAAATAAATCATTCTTTTGGAGAGAAGAGTGCTTCATCTGTCTAAAGAAACCGCTATGTGTGGAATACCATCTGCTGAAAAGTGAGTGTGGTACGTCCTATTGAACAGAGCTTGTCTCATGTGTTATGATCAGAAGTGTAAAATAAACCTTTATATGCATGGTGATATATAATTCTAAGTGAGTTTTGGTACGTTTACTTGTGCTTATGAAGTGGTGGTGAGGAACTATCCTTATCTACTATCAAGAAACCCACACAATATAGGGCTCCTTTCCGCCGGAGAATTCACAGAAATTGATTATATTACAAAACATTACTACACATTCTGTGTCCAATTTTGTTTTTTTGCATGTAAATACCCAGCAATTACTGGAACAATAGAAAGAGACTAACAAAGGACTACGAAGAATCCATGTGATGTATATTATATTTATCTCTTTCTTTATATACAAGTTTTTTGTAAAGTAGCGCCTTTGATCTTCCCTCCATTTAATCAGGGTAGGAATGACCTCCTCCGGAATCCCTTTTTCCGCTAGGATCCGGCGTTCAACCGCCATGCCGTCAAACACAGCCGCGGTAAGTCTTGGAACAGACAGGGCCCCTGCTGCAGCAGGTCCTGCCTTAGAGGAAGAGGCCACGGATCTTCTGTGACCAACTCTTGCAGATCCGGATACCAAGTCCTCCTTGGCCAATCTGTAACAATGAGGATTGTTCTGACCCTTCTTATTCTTATTATCCTCAACACCTTGGGTATGAGAGGTAGAGGAGGAAACACATAGACCGATCTGAACACCCAAGGTGTCACCAGAGCGTCTACCGCAACCGCCTGAGGGTCTCTTGACCTGGCACAATACCTCTTTAGCTTTTTGTTGAGGCGGGACGCCATCATGTCTATCTGAGGCAGTCCCCACCGATCTGTGTGAAGACTTCTCGATGAAGTCCCCACTCTCCCGGATGCAGGTCGTGCCTGCTGAGAAAGTCCACCTCCCAGTTGTCCACCCCCGGGATGAACACTGCTGATAGTGCGCTTACATTGCTTTCCGCCCAGCGTAGAATCCTGGTCGCCTCTGCCATGGCCACTCTGCTCCTTGTGCCGCCTTGGCGGTTTATATGAGCCACTGCCGTGACATTGTCTGACTGAATCAGAACCGGTTTGTTCCGAAGCCATTCCTCCGCTTGGCGTAGGGCGTTGTATATGGCCCTCAACTCCAGGACATTGATGTGGAGACCAGTCTCTAGGCTTGACCAGAGACCCTGGAAATTTCTTCCTAGTGCGACAGCTCCCCAACCTCAGAGGCTCGCGTCCGTGGTCACCAGGACCCAGTCCTGAATGATGAACCTGCGACCCTCCAGGAGGTGAGCACTGCGCAGCAACCACAGGAGAGAAACCCTGGCCCTGGGAGACAGGGTGATCCGTTTTTGCATGTGTAGATGGGACCCGGACCATTTGTCCAATAGGTCCCATTGAAAGGTCCTTGCATGGAACCTGCCGAAGGGGATGGCCTCGTATGAAGCCACCAAATTCCCCAGAACCCTCGTGCAATGATGCACTGAAACCTTTTTTGGCTTCAATAGGTTCCTGACCAGAGCTACGAGCTCCTGAGCTTTCTCCACTGGAAGAAAAACTCTTTTTTGGTCTGTGTCTAGAATCAGGCCCAAAAAGGTCAGACGCGTTGCAGGGACTAGCTGGGATTTCGGTAAATTGAGAATCCAGCCGTGCCTCTGCAACGTCTTCACGGACAGAGACACGCTGTCCAGCAACTTCTCCCGAGATCCCGCCTTTATGAGGAGATCGTCCAAGTACGGGATAATTGTGACGCCCTGCCTGCGCAGGAGCACCATCATTTCCGCCATTACCTTGGTGAAAATTCTCGGGGGCCGTGGAAAGACCAAACGGCAACGTCTGAAATTGGTAGTGACAGTCCTGTACTGCAAATCTCAGGAACGCCTGGTGAGGAGGGAAAATCGGAACATGAAGGTACGCATCCTTTATGTCAAGGGACACCATCCAATCCCCTCCCTCCAGGGTGGCGATGACCGCTCTGAGCGATTCCATTTTGAACCTCTTCAAGTACAGGTTCAGGGATTTCAGAATTAAAATGGGTCTGACCGAACCGTCCGGTTTCGGTACCACAAACAGGGATGAATAATAACCCTCTCCTTGCTGGAGATGAGGAACTTTGACTATCACCTGTTGAATGTACAATTTGTGAATTGCAGCTAACACCAACTCCCTCTCTGACGGGGAAGCCGGCAGAGCAGATTTGAAAAAACGGCGAGGAGGCAGGTCTTCGAATTCCAGTCTGTATCCCTGGGAAACAATCTCTATTGCCCAGGGATCCACCTGTGAGAGAACCCAGACGTGGCTGAACAGACGAAGACGTGCCCCCACTTGATGTGACCCCCCCCCCCCGGAAAGCCCCAGCGTCATGCGGTGGACTTTGCGGAAGTAGGGGAGGACTTCTGCTCTTGGGAACTAGCCGAGTGCAGCTTTTTTCCCTTGCCTTTACCTCTGGCAACAAAGGACGATCCTCGTACCTTCTTGCTTTTATTGGAACGAAAGGACTGCATTTGATAATGCGGTACCTTCTTAGCATGCTGCGGGGGAACATAAGGTAAAAAATTCGATTTACCGGCCGTAGCAGTAGAGACAAGGTCCGAGAGGCCTTCTCCAAACAACTCCTCCCCCTTGTAAGGCAATGACTCCATATGCCGCTTTGAGTCGGCGTCTCCCGTCCACTGTCGGGTCCACAAGAGTCGCCTAGCAGAAATAGACATAGCGTTTATTCTGGAGCTTAGTAAACAAATGTCTCTGAGCATCCCTCATATACAAGGCAGCATCTCTGATATGCTCAATGGTCATTAGAATGGTATCCCTATCTAAGGTGTCAATCTCCGTAGATAAGGAGTCTGCCCATGCCACGACAGCACTACAAACCCAGGCCGACGCCATGGCCGGCCTAACGATAGTTCCTGAATGTGTGTAAATGTGCTTCATGGTAATTTCCTGCTTGCAATCAGCAGGATCCTTGAGGGAAGCAGTATCCGGAGAAGGCAGTGCCACCTTCTTGGATAAGCGTGTCAGTGCCTTTCTACTTTAGGCGAAGATTCCCATCGTATCCTATCCTTCTGTGGAAAAGGATACGCCATAAGAATCCTTTTGGGAACATGTAGTCTCCTATTCGGAGACTCCCAAGCCTTTTCGCACAATTCGCTTAGCTCAAATGAGGACGGAAACGTGACCTCAGGCTTTTTCCCTTTATACATGTGAACCCTCGTGTCAGGGACAGGGGGTTCCTCAGTGATATGCAAAACCTCTTTTATGGCAATAATCATGTATCGAATACCCTTTGCCACCTTCGGCTGTAATTTTGCATCCTCATAGTCGACACAGTCAGTATCTGTGTCAGCGACCTGGGATATGGGGCGCTTTTGAGACCCTGAAGGTCCTGGCGCCACAGGGACAGGCACGGTCTGGCTACCTGACTGATCCCTAGCCTCAGCCTTGTCTAACCTTTTATGCAGGAGATTCACATTTGCATTTAAGACATTCAGCATATCCACCCAGTCCGGTGTCTGCGTTGCCGACGGCGACCTGACATTCAAACACTCCCCCTCCACATTAAGCGAGCTTCCCTCGTCAAACATGTGGACACACACGTACCGACACACTTCATACACACAGGGAAACTCTTTTCTGAAGACAGTATCCCCTTTAAGGCCCTTTGGAGAGACAGAGAGAGAGTATGCCAGCACAAACCCCAGCGCAATGACCCTGGAGACCAACACAAAATGTTTTTCCCCAGCAGCGCTGTATAATATCTTATCCGCCAATGATGTGCCCCCCTCTCTTTTAAACACCCCTTCACCGTGTGTAAGCAGGGGAGAGTCCGGGGAGCTTCCTCTCAGCGTTCTGTGGAGAGAAAAATGGCGCTGGTGAGTGCTGAGGAAGAAGCACCGCCCCCTCGGCGGCAGGCTTCGGTCCCGCTCAAATTTGTGTAAAAATGGCGGGGGCTCTTTTATATACATGTACAGTGCCCAGCTGTACATGTATATATCTTTTTGCCATGTTTTGAGGTGTTATTATTGCTGCCCAGGGCGCCTCCCCTGCGCCCTTCACCCATACAGTGACCGGAGTGTGTGAGGTGTGTGGAGCAATGACGCACAGCTGCGGTGCTGTACGTTACCTCAGTGAAGCCGCTGAAGGCTTCTGCCGCCTGAGACGTCTTCTTGCTTCTGTTCTTCTGGCTCTGTGAGGAGAACGGCGGCGTGGCTCCGGGGGGTGGATGCCCAGGACAAACCTGTGTTCACCCCCTCTGGAGCTAATGGTGTCCAGTAGCCGAAGAAGCAGATCCTATCATTTAAGTAGGTATGCTCCTCTCTCCCCAGTCCCTCGATGCAGGGAGCCTGTTGCCAGCAGTGCTCCCTGTAAAAATAGAAAAGTCCAAACAAAAATGCTTTCTATAGCAAAGAACTCAAGAGAGCTCCCTGCAGTGCGCCCATCTTCCTCTGGGCACAGTGTAAAACTGAGGTCTGGAGGAGGGACATAGAGGGAGGAGCCAGTGTACACCCAGAATCCAAAGCTTTCTTAAAGTGCCCTATCTCCTGCGGAGTCCGTCTATTCCCCATGGTCCTTACGGAGTCCCCAGCATCCTCTAGGACGTGAGGAGAAATATAGTCACATACAAATGCATAAAAATGGGTGTTTTAACATACACCTTTCACACAGCGCCTTGGGACAAGTCATTAAAATAATCATGATAGAATAGTAACATCAGCTTTAACAAATTCTGAAAGGACTGCACATGCAAAAAGGGTGCTCAGGATCCAGCTGTTCCTTATAGCTTTCACTAAAAGTAGTGTTCAATCAGGCATTGATATTTATCTACATTCCAAAATTAACTCAGGTGCAATGGGCCTGGACACACCCCTTCTGACAAATGTCCCCTTTGTATCCATTATGATACGGAATTCAGCATTCAGAAGCATCAGATTTCAGCTTTAAAAAACAAAACCTTCTGTAAAGTACAAACGAACACGCTGGCACTAAATAAATGTCAATGTTAATAACACAGCATCAGCCCCTTCATGAGCTTGTCAGATGTTTGCGCTATAATCTGATCTCACTGAAGTTCACTACTTCTTCAGCACATATACTAAGACAGTGCTTAAATTTTATGTAAACATTTTTTCACAGCTAGGTCAAAAGTTTCTTGTTAAGAAACTCAAAAAAAAAAAAAAAAAAAAATCCAGATGTGTCCTCTTACATCTTTGCTCCATGCACTCACTACATGTCAGAATCAGAGTCAGCTTTATTGGCCAGGTATACTTGTGTATACTAGGAATTTGTCTTCGGTTTGCTATACAACAGCCAAGTAGGTAACAGATAAGCAGGTGGGGGGGGGGGGGGGGGGGGGGGGGAAGTAAAGTCACACAGATAGGTATACCGTAGGGACACAAGTTAGTTTAGTTTATTATCATTAGATATTCACATGTGAACAAACAATGTTTGGTATGGAAATTGTAATGTAGCAGAGCATAAATCGCTCGATAGAATTGTTAAAACTGCCGAAAGAATAGTCGGTTTACCATTGCCAAATATCCAGACCATTTATGAAAAGAGGCTCCTTAATAAGGCCAGGAGTATACTGAGCGATTAAACTCATCCTAATTACAGGGTATTTACCCTGCTTCCTTCTAAGTAACGTTATAGGTCTTTGTTGTGTAAGACTAGTAGACTGAAATGTAGTTTTTTTCCTAAAGCAATTAGTATGTTAAACGGTTCTTGTCACGATCCGGGTATCTGGATGCCATTTCTTGCCTATCAGATGCCTCCTAAGGCTGGCTCAGCGCTCCAGGACCGGATCCCATCTGTTATCCTGATGTGCACATTCCCGCATCCTCTCCTGTCTCTCTGGACGCAGTCACAGTAACGCCTTATACATCTGGCATGGCGTCTCCGCCGCCGTCCCTGAGCTTCTGCATTCAGAGTGGCGATTACGTCAGCCGCGGCCTCCGCTGTGTCCGCGTGGTCGGTTGTGCATCTGTCAGCCTGGCGTCTCCTGTCTCCGGCGCCGCCATTACTGTTTTCCAGACCACATGGATTACAATCCAAACTTCCCTCCAAGTGTCTGCATGGGCGCAGCCATCTTGGATTCAGTCAGCTGATCATTCCTACCAATCCGTTGTCAGTATTATTAATTTGCATAATTGCCTAGCCAATGCCTTCCTTGCTGCAGGTATAAATAGGTTGTGCCTGAGCAAGGAAGGCGTCAGTGCTTTGGTTGTCAAACCTAGTTCCAGTTTGTCTCTCTCCTGTGATTGTCTTCCAGGTTCCAGCTCCTGTCTCCAGACTTCTGCTATAGAGACCCGCACCAGCATTCCATCTGCGGTGTAGCCTGACTCTCCGATCCATTCTGGACTCACCTGTTTCCAGCTACAACAATCACCTGCTTCCAGCCCAGCTTCCAGCAGTGTACAGCTTCTCTTAAAGGGCCGGTGTACCAGCATTCCATCTGCGGTGTAGCCTGACTCTCCGATCCATTCTGGACTCACCTGTTTCCAGCTACCACAATCACCTGCTTCCAGCCCAGCTTCCAGCAGTGTACAGCTTCTCTTAAAGGGCCGGTGTCCTTTCTGCAGTTTACCTCTCTCCACCGGTATTATTATTTCTCCGTTCTCAAATTCTACATTTCATCCATATTGCATCGCTCTCAAGCCTCATTTATTATTTAACTGGTTCCAGCCAGTATCCACTCCGTGCCAACACCTGTCTGGTTCTAACCAGTACCCACAGCAGCATTTTATCTTCAGCAGTCCAGCTTTCCCTGGAACACCAGCTGGTACGACCCTGGGCTTTCTGCATTGCTACAGTTGAGCCTGGTAAGGACTTTCCAACTTGCAGATAATAAGAACTGTCTCATACCACCAGAGCTCTGTGGCCCCTGCCACCCTGTAGTTCCCAGGAACTGTATTATTATTTCTCTGCTGATTTTTATGTTTCTTTCACTGCTACTGTGATGCATGGAGTTTGTCATAATAAACATCATTGACTTTTATTCCTGGTTGTCGTGGTCACGCCTTCGGGCAATTCTTCTATATGTCTAGGGGTCTGATACAACCTGCCAGGTTCCATTACACCTCAGCCCCTACAACTGAGGCTGCCTCCCGTCAGCTCAGGCCCTCAGTTGTGACAGTTCTGAGGGTAGATAGGAGTTGTACCTGCTTACGTGTCCACTTGTGTTCTTATGGGTTTTAAAGTATTTTATGGTGTTTTATTGGCATTTGTATTCTTGTGATATCTGTTTTTTTTTCCATTCGGAAATCTCATTGTTTGTTCACATGTGAATATCTAATGATAATAAACTAAACTAACTAACTAAGTTAGTTACATGTACGTCTAGTCAGTCAATGTTCAGGAGTTCAGCAGGTGGACCGCTTGGGGAAAGAACTTTTGAGGCTTCTGGTGGACCTGGCGGGGACGGCCCTGTAACGCCTGCCTGAAGGAAGCAAGTTAAACATGCTGTGGCCGGGGTGTAGCTGGTCTTTTACTATCTTCATTGCCCGCTTTTTAGCTCTGGACAGGCACAAGTCCTGGACTGAGGGAAGGTCGACCCCGATGATCTTCTCTGCGGTTCTGACCACCTTTTGGAGCCTGCATCTGTCCCTCGCGCTGGCGGAGCTGTACCATACAAGTATCGAGGAGCACAGTACCGACTCCACAATCGCGGAGTAGAAGAGGAGCAGAAGCTTCTGTGGGATGTTGAACTTCCTTAGTTGCCTGAGGAAGAACAACCTCTGCTGTGCTTTCCCAACAGTGGCGTCAGCGTTGGACCCCCATTTAAGGTCCCTAGAAACTTGAAGGAGTCCACTAGTGATGCCACACTGTCAGCAATCGTTAGCGGAGGTGCACTAGATGACTTCTTCCTGAAGTCCACTATCATCTCGACAGTTTTGAGGGGGTTGAGCTCAAGGTTGTTGTGGATGCACCACAGGGCCAGCCGGTCTACTTCTAGTCTATAGGCCGATTCGTCCCAGTCCTTGATGAGGCCGATGACGGCGGTGTCATCGGCGAATTTGATGATCTTTACTGATTGCGCCTCTGAGGTACAGTCATTTGTGTACAGGGAGAAGAGCAGGGGTGAGAGGACACAGCCCTGAGGGGCCCCTGTACTAATGGACCGCGCTTGAAAGGTGAATTCCCCCGCTTTCACCACCTGTGTCCTATCGGTCAGGAAGTCTACTATCCAGGAACAGGTAGCTTCTGGGACCCCTAGGCAAAGTAATTTGGGGTGGAGGATGCTGGGGACGATTGTATTGAGGGCCGAGCTGAAATCGACAAACAGGACCCTTGCGTAGGTACCGGGAATGTGTAGGTGCTGTAGAATGTAGTGCAGGCCCAGGTTGACTGCATCCTCGACACGCCGATTCGATCTGTAGGCGAACTGCAGGGGGTCCAGTTACAGTTTTCAGGTGATTCAAAACCAGACGCTATACATAACGAGCGAGTGCCTTGTGACTTGGTAGCGCAGACAGTCTTTTTTGCGTTAAGCTGCAAAATGCGTCTTCGGTTCAGAGTAATGCAATAGGAAGCACAAGCAGCTGATTAACATGATGATTCGCTTCCATTTGTCCATATATTTTATGAATGCAAGACTGGTTTTGCCTATTACAATAACAATAAATAATTTGAATTGCTCCTAGACTGTCGAGTTCTTTTTTATGGGGCAATCAGGTACAAGGTCTGGTTTAGCCCTGTACATTGTTTAGACTTGCCGGCATCCCACACAGCTGCCGAACTCTGTGGCATCCCACAAAGCCGCCGAACTTCATTACATTCTGACCTTGGAGCCTGCATGCTCCATTTAAAAGCAAAGTCGTAGATTTTGCCATCTCCTTACAAACATTTCAGTCTTTACAATCAGGTGCTGTATTTTACTATACAGAGGCTGACGCAGAGGGGTATCAGGCAAAATGTTTGCCCTGAGTGACAGAAAGCCTAGCTTCACCCATATATACAGTAAGTCAAGGAAGTAACACAAGGAATGTGATGTATTTGAGATGCTTTTTAATTGAACACACACCAAGATGTAATAAGCTACAGGTTTTTGGCATCTGTATACCAACATTTACAGACCAAGTCTTGCCTTAACCTCAAACCTTCCATCCTCATGGCATCAGAATCAACTGTATGCCGGGAGGACTGGGATAAAATTCTGCTGCTAGAAGCAGGTTGTCACTGCGCCTATAAACCTTTTTGTGGATTTGGCTCAGGGCACTGGAAGGTTAAAGCACCCATGTCAATCGTAAATGCTATGCTGCACTATGCAGAAGGAAGGCTTCCACCTTTGCAACTATGTTAAAGAACAACACAATGGGGGATATTCAATTTGGCCCGAAGAGACATCGGGAGTAAAAACCCCAAATGTTTTTTTCGGGTGCCGCGGTCGGGCTATTTAATTTGCTCGGCCGGTAAAACCTGCTTTTTCATCCGTAAACACACAGGTTCAGTGAAACCTGTGTGTTTTCGGGTGAAATAGCCCCGTTTTTGGATGAAAACGGGGCTGTTATCGGGCATTTTGCTTCGCCTGCCGGAGGCAGGCGAAGCAAAACCTTCGATGTGCAGCTGCACGTGCCGGCTTATCGGGGCCAATTAAATAGCCCCCGACACCGATACTCATCACCCGGCACCCTCGGAACAAATTGAATACCCCAGAATGACTTCATTTGGGCATAAACTGCTGGCCCTACTAGGAAGAGAATAGTATTTCTTTGCGCCCTCGTCAATGCTAGATCACAGTAATTGTGCCTAATGCTAGTTAGCATGCCTAATTAATATTTGTCCAATACTACATTTCTCATACATTCCATCCTGCACTTCACTGCCATAAAGAGTGAGGGCCTGATTCAGAGGTGGATGCTAATGAGGCTACCGCAAATTTATGCTAATGCCACAGCCGATAGGCTATGTACGGAGACACCCAACAGCTGCAGCTCTAATATGCTGCAGTGCGCAAATAGCAGCACCATCGTACAGACATCAGACGTTACACCAACCCTATGGTTGCTCAGATTGTAAGACAGTATATGGCAGCTGGTGCCAGTGGAACAGTGTTTTCTGATGCAGTCCCTGACCCCGGCATGCCCACAACACACCCGCTGATGTAAGTCACTCCCATGTCAGCACCCAGGAACGCCTAACAAAACTGCATGGATATCAATGCAATCTCAGATGCATGAGCAGAATTTAAAAACATTGAGTGCTGTGAAATACAAATATTTTGTATTTAACGCTTTCATGCAGGAATGAGTAAAGGTGCATACACACTGGGCCCAGTGTGTATGCAGAGAGATGATGTGAAAATCGCTGGCTGGAAAATCGCATAAGGCATACACACAGCGATTTTCACGGGGGTAAACCACTTTCAACAGTAGGAGACTGTAAAAAGTGATTCACTTGGCCGGTAAAACATGCCGACGGACGGCGGCAGCCGGCGATCATGAGGAAGCATGCATCAGCGCTCACCCATACACACTAGACGATTTTCAGCTCAAAGTAGCTCAAAACGCTAAAATTAAGCTACTTTGAGCTCAAAATCGCCTAGTGTATATGGGCCTTTAACCTCATACAAAATACCAAAGAACAAAAAAAAAAATAAGATTTTAAACCTACCAGTAAATATTTTTCTCGTAGTCCGTAGAGAATGCTGGGTACTCCGTAATGACCATGGGGAATAGACGGGCTCCACAGGAGACATGGGCACTAAAAAGAACTTTAGGTATGGGTGTGCACTGGCTCCTCCCTCTATGCCCCTCCTCCAGACCTCAGTTAGAGAAACTGTGCCCAGAGGAGACGGACAGTACGAGGAAAGGATTTTGTAAATCCAAGGGCAAGATTCATACCAGCCACACCATTCACACCGCATAACATGGGATATACGAACCAGTCAACAGTATGAAACCAAACCCAGTATCAGTCCAAAACTGATCCAACTGAAACATAACCCTTATGCAAGCAACAACTATATACAAGTCCTGCAGGATGCTGTCCGCACAGGTACGGGCGCCCAGCATCCTCTACGGACTACGAGAAAAAGATTTACCGGTAGGTTTAAAATCTTATTTTCTCTTACGTCCTAGAGGATGCTGGGGACTCCGTAAGGACCATGGGGATTATACAAAAGCTCGAAAACGGGCGGGAGAGTGCAGACGACTCTGCAGCACCGAATGAGCAAACATTAGGTCCTCATCGGCCAGGGTATCAAACTTGTAGAATTTTGCAAAAGTATTTGAACCCGACCAAGTCGCGGCTCAGCAAAGTTGTAATGCCAAGACGCCCCGGGCAGCCGCCCAAGAAGAGCCCACCTTCCTAGTGGAATGGGCCTTAACCGAATTCGGTAACGGCAATCCAGCCGCAGAATGAGCCTGCTGAATCGTGTTACAGATCCAGCGAGCAATAGTCTGTTTAGACGCAGGAGCACCAACCTTGTTGGCTGCATATAGGATAAACAGAGCCTCTGTTTTCCTAACCCGAGCCGTTCTGGCCACATAAATTTTCAATGCCCTGACCACATCTAGGGACTCGGCACCACAATAGGTTTGTTTATATGAAAAGAAACCACCCTAGGTAAAAATTGGGGACGAGTCCGCAACTCAGCCCTATCCACATGGAGAAATCAGATAAGGGCTTTTGTGAGACGAAGCCGCCAATTCCGACACTCGCCGTGCCGAAGCCAAGGCCAATAACATGACCACCTTCCAAGTAAGATATTTCAATTCAACTGTTTGAAGCGGTTCAAACCAGTGAGACTTAAGGAACCGTAACACCACGTTAAGGTCCCATGGTGCCACTGGAGGTACAAAAGGAGGCTGGATATGCAGCACCCCTTTTACGAACGTCTGGACTTCTGGAAGAGAAGCCAATTCCTTTTGAAAGAAAATGGATAAGGCCGAAATCTGAACCTTAATGGAGCCTAACTTTAGGCCCAAATTCACTCCTGTTTGCAGAAAGTGGAGAAAACGGCCCAGATGGAACTCTTCCGGAGGAGCAGTCTTGGCTTCGCACCAAGACACATACTTCCTCCAGATACGGTGATAATGTTTTGATGTCACCTCCTTCCTAGCCTTTATCAGGGTAGGAATGACCTCCTCCGGAATGCCCTTCTCCGCTAGGATCCTGCGTTCAACAGCCATGCCGTCAAACGAAGTTGCGGTAAGTCCTGGAACAGACAGAGCCCTTGTTGTAACAGGTCTTCCCTGAGAGGAAGAGGCCACGGATCTTCTGAGAGCATTTCCTGTAGCTCCGGATACCAGGCCCTTCGAGGCCAATCTGGAACGATGAGAATCGCCTGAACCCCTCTTCGTCTTATGATTCTCAGTATCTTTGAGATAAGAGGAAGAGGAGGGAACACATAGACCGACTGAAACACCCACGGTGTCACCAGCGCGTCCACTGCAATCGCCTGAGGGTCCCTTGACCTGGCGCAATATCTTGGAAGTTTCTTGTTGAGGCGTGAAGCCATCATGTCTATTTGAGGCAGACCCCACTGACTTGCAATCTCTGCGAAGACTCCCTGATGAAGTCCCCACTCTCCTGGATGCAGATCGTGTCTGCTGAGGAAGTCTGCTTCCCAGTTGTCTACCCCCGGAATGAAGACTGCTGTCAGAGCGCTTGATGAGGTTGATAAATGGGGACATGAATGTATGCATCCTTTATGTCTAGAGACACCATATAATCTCCCTCTTCCAGACTTGCAATGACCGCCCTGAGCGACTCCATCTTGAACTTGAACCTTTTTAAGTATAGGCTTAAGGGTTTTAAATTTAGAATGGGTCTGACCAAACCGTCCGGTTTCGGGACCACAAACAGGGTTGAGTAATAGCCCATCCCCTGCTGCAGCAGGGGAACCTTGACCACCACTTGTTGGAGACACAATTTTTGAACAGCTGCCAAAACTACCTCCCTCTCTCGGGAAGAAGTCGGCAGTGCCGATTTGAAAAACCGGCGAGGAGGCAGCTCTTCGAATTCCAGCTTGTACCCCTGGGAAACAATGTCTATTGCCCAGGGATCTACCTGAGAGTGAACCCAGACTTGGCTGAAAAGACGAAGACGTGCCCCCACTGGAGCGGACTCCCCCAGCGGAGCCCCAGCGTCATGCAGTGGATTTAGTAGAAGCCGGGGAGGACTTCTGTTCCTGGGAACTGGCTGTAGCTGGCAGCTTTTTCCCCTTGCCCTTACATCTGGCAAGAAAGGAAGATCCCCGAGCCCTCTTGGATTTATGCGGCCGAAAGGACTGCATCTGATAATGTGGCGCTTTCTTAGGCTGTGAGGAAACATAAGGTAATAAAGTTGATTTACCAGCAGTAGCTGTGGAAACTAGGTCCGCGAGACCTTCCCCAAACAACTCCTCACCCTTGTACGGCAAAACCTCCATATGCCGCTTTGAGTCGGCATCACCCGTCCACTGTCGGGTCCACAGTGCTCGCCTTGCTGAAATCGCCATAGCGTTTGCTCTGGACCCCAGTACACCTATATCCCTCTGAGCCTCTCTCATATAAAGGACTGCATCCTTAATGTGGCCCAGGGTCAATAAAATAGACTCCTTATCCATATCAGCAGATAAGATATCTGTCCACGCCAGTATCGCGCTACAAACACAGGCCGACGCTATTGCCGGTCTGAGTAATGTACCTGTATGTGTGTAAATTGACTTCAAGGTAATTTCCTGCTTGCGGTCAGCAGGATCCCTGAGGGTAGCGGTATCTTGAGACGGTAGCGCCACCTTCTTGGAAAGGCGCGTCAACGCTTTATCCACCCTTGGGGAGGATTCCCACGGTATTCTGTCCATGATTGGGAAAGGATACGCCATAAGAATCCTCTTGGGAATCTGCAGTTTCTTATCTGGAGTTTCCCAAGCACTTTAAAATAATTCATTTAATTCAAAGGAGGGTGGAAAAGTAACCTCAGGTTTCTTTTCTTTAAACATGTGGATCTTAGGATTAGGCACCGCGGGGTCATCAATAATATGCAGTACATCCTTTATAGCAATAATCATATAATGGATACTTTTTGCCAATTTTGGCTGTAACCTCGCATCATCATAATCGACACTAGTCAGAATCTGTGTCGGTATCTGTGTCAACCACCTGAGACAGCGGGCGCTTTTGAGACCCAGAAGGCCCCTGTGCCACAGGGAAAGGCAGGGACTGACTCCCTGAACTGTTCCTGGACTCTGCCTTGTCCAAACGTTTGTGTAATAAATTCACATTTGCATTTAGAATAATCCACATATCCATCCAATCATGTGTCGGCGCTGCCGACGGCGACACCACACTCATGCGCTCCACCTCATCCCTAGGAGAGCCTTCCGCTTCAGACATGCCAACACGCACGTACTGACACACCACACACTTAGGGAAAGCTCTATCTGGAGACAGTTTCCCCACAAGGACCTTTGGAGAGACAGAGAGAGAGTATGCCAGCACACACCCAGCGCCAATAATCATGGAGAAAAAATTTACCCAGATATAGCGCTTGCAATATGTATTCACTGCGCCAAATTATGTGCCCCCCCCTTCTTTAAAACCCTCTGTCACCGGTGATCAGCAGGGGAGAGTCCGGGGAGCCAGCTTCTCAGCGTGTGCTGTGGAAAAAAATGGCGCTGGCGAGTGCTGAGGAAGAAGCCCCGCCCACTCAGTGGTGGGCTTCGGTCCCGCTCTTTTTTTTTTTAAAACCTGGCTGGGGATACTCATAAGTAAATTCAATACAGTGTAAATACCCATATAGCCAGTCCAAAAGGTATAACATTGCTGCCCAGGGCGCCCGCCCGCCCCCCCCCCCCCCCCACGTCCTGCACCCAACAGTGTGCGCTGTGTGTGTCTCTGTGTGGGAGCAATGGCGCGCAGTGTTACCGCAGTGCGTTACCTCACTGAAGATCTGAAGTCTTCTGCCGCCTCTGAAGTCTTCTGCCTTCCTATACTCACCCGGCTTCTATCTTCCGGCTCTGCGAGGAGGACGGCGGCGCGGCTCTGGGACGAACCGCTAGGGGAGACCTGCGTTCTGACTCCCTCTGGAGCTAATGGTGTCCAGTAGCCTAAGAAGCAGCGCCTTGAAACTCACAGAAGTAGGTCTGCTTCTCTCTCCTCAGTCCCACGATGCAGGGAGCCTGTTGCCAACCGGTCTCCCTTAAAATAAAAAACCTAACAAAATACTTTATTTCAGGAAGCTCAGGAGAGCTCCCTGTAGTGCACCCAGTCTCCTCTGGGCACCGTATTAAACTGAGGTCTGGAGGAGGGGTATAGAGGGAGGAGCCAGTGCACACACATACCTAAAGTTCTTTTTAGTGCCCATGTCTCCTGTGGAGCCCGTCTATTCCCCATGGTCCTTACGGAGTCCCCAGCATCCTCTAGGACGTAAGAGGGGGGGGGGACAACACTTTATGCTCCCACCACAGGTTTATTTCACTGTACTCCATCCAAGCACTGGTGTGACTATCTATAAAGAGATATTTACAACTTAAGTAAGTACTATGGTTCTTCGGCCTCGTGACTACATCAGACCTAATGTATAATCTCACATCACTCCGCCTGCACAAATTGTACTGAAATAACAATGTGAACAACCATGGAAAAAAAATTATTTTGGCGACTTCACCCTAAAAAATGCATATAAAATAAAGTGTAATCTGTTACAATTTCCTAGCACCAAAAAAATTAAATAAAACATAATAAAGAAATCTAGAAAGAAAAAAAAAAAAAAAGGAATAAGAAAAAAATAAAAGGTATTCCCATTTAAACAGACACATCACAATTTTTTTTTAAATTCTACAGACATGAGGGAAATACAATTCAGTGCAAGTTTGTTAAGCTCCGGGGGGTGAGGGGTTGGAGCTATTAAATAGACCGCGCTGTGTAAGCCCACTTAATGCTTAGAGCTTAGTCATGCTAACTGCATTCTACAACTTAAGTGCCGCATGTGGAAACACGGCGAGTATCCCTTAGGCTAGGGGTGGGCAACAGGCGGCCCGCGGGCCGGATGCGGCCCGCGGACAGATCCTGCCTGGCCCGCTGTGCCCCACCAGAGTGCAATGACAAGCGGCCCGACATGCCGTTTGTCATTGCACTGCTCTCAGACGCGGCACCGCTGAGGAAATCCCGGTCACGTCACAGGGTCAGCTGACCGGAATTTCCTCTGTTATGCGCTGGGCGGCACGGGGGCGGGCACTGCAGTGAGCAGGAGCGGCGGCCAGTGAGGAGAAGCGGCGGGCAGCGAGCGGGAGCAGGAGAGGCCACATCAGCAGTGACTCCGGCCAGCAGGAGCGCGGATCATCGGACAGCGGGGATCGTCTGCCACTGTGGCAAACAGGTAAACCCCCTGTCCAGCCAGCCCCTGGATCACTGCTTAAGCTGCCATATAGGTTTAGGGGTGGGGAGGGAGGGGAGTTAAACACTGCAATATGGGTTTAGGGGAGGGCGGGGGAAAGGGGGGTAGGGACTGTCTGCCGTAATGTGTAAAAACGGGGGCGCTGTCTGCCGTAATGTGTAAAAACGGGGGCGCTGTCTGCCGTAATATGTAAAAACGGGGGCGCTGTCTGCCGTAATGTGTAAAAAGGGGGCGCTGTCTGCCGTGATGTGTAAAAACGAGGGCGCTGTCTGCCGTAATGTGTAAAAAATAAGAATTTACTTACCGATAATTCTATTTCTCGTAGTCCGTAGTGGATGCTGGGGACTCCGTCAGGACCATGGGGATTAGCGGCTCCGCAGGAGACAGGGCACAAAAGTAAAAGCTTTAGGATCAGGTGGTGTGCACTGGCTCCTCCCCCTATGACCCTCCTCCAAGCCTCAGTTAGGATACTGTGCCCGGACGAGCGTACGCAATAAGGAAGGATTTTGAATCCCGGGTAAGACTCATACCAGCCACACCAATCACACTGTACAACCTGTGATCTGAACCCAGTTAACAGCATGATAACAGCGGAGCCTCTGAAAAGATGGCTCACAACAATAATAACCCGATTTTTGTAACAATAACTATGTACAAGTATTGCAGACAATCCGCACTTGGGATGGGCGCCCAGCATCCACTACGGACTACGAGAAATAGAATTATCGGTAAGTAAATTCTTATTTTCTCTGACGTCCTAAGTGGATGCTGGGGACTCCGTCAGGACCATGGGGATTATACCAAAGCTCCCAAACGGGCGGGAGAGTGCGGATGACTCTGCAGCACCGAGTGAGAGAACTCCAGGTCCTCCTCAGCCAGGGTGTGCCCCTGACCAAGTAGCAGCTCGGCAAAGTTGTAAAGCCGAGACCCCTCGGGCAGCCGCCCAAGATGAGCCCACCTTCCTTGTGGAATGGGCATTTACATATTTTTGGCTGTGGCAGGCCTGCCACAGAATGTGCAAGCTGAATTGTACTTCACATCCAACTAGCAATCGTCTGCTTAGAAGCAAGAGCACCCAGTTTGTTGGGTGCATACAGGATAACAGCAAGTCAGTTTTCCTGACTTCAGCCGTCCTGGAAACCTATATTTTCAGGGCCCTGACAACATCTAGCAACTTGGAGTCCTCCAAGTCCCTAGTAGCCGCAGGTACCACAATAAGCTGGGTCAGGTGAAACGCTGACACCACCTTAGGGAGAAACTGGGGACGAGTCTGCAGCTCTGCCCTGTCCGAATGGACAATCAGATATGGGCTTTTGTGAGACAAAAGCCGCCAATTCTGACACTCGCCTGGCCGAGGCCAGGGCCAACATCATGGTCACTTTCCATGTGAAATATTTCAAATCCACAGATTTGAGCGGTTTAAACCAATGTGATTTGAGGAATCCCAGAACTACGTTGAGATCCCACAGTGCCACTGGAGGCACAAAAGGGGGTTGTATATGCAGTACTCCCTTGACAAACTTCTGGACTTCAGGAACTGAAGCCAATTCTTTCTGGAAGAAAATCGACAGGGCCGAAATTTGAACCTTAATGGACCCCAATTTGAGGCCCATAGACACTCCTGTTTGCAGGAAATGCAGGAATCGACCGAGTTGAAATTTCTTCGTGGGGCCTTCCTGGCCTCACACCACGCAACATATTTTCGCCACATGTGGTGATAATGTTGTGCGGTCACCTCCTTCCTGGCTTTGACCAGGGTAGGAATGACCTCTTCCGGAATGCCTTTTTCCCTTAGGATCCTGCGTTCAACCGCCATGCCGTCAAACGCAGCCGCGGTAAGTCTTGGAACAGACATGGTACTTGCTGAAGCAAGTCCCTTCTTAGCGGCAGAGGCCATGAGTCCTCTGTGAGTATCTCTTGAAGTTCCGGGTACCAAGTCCTTCTTGGCCAATCCGGAGCCACGAGTATAGTTCTTACTCCTCTACGTCTTATAATTCTCAGTACCTTAGGTATGAGAAGCAGAGGAGGGAACACATACACCGACTGGTACACCCACGGTGTTACCAGAACGTCCACAGCTATTGCCTGAGGGTCTCTTGACCTGGCGCAATACCTGTCCAGTTTTTTGTTCAGGCGGGACGCCATCATGTCCACCTTTGGTCTTTCCCAACGGTTCACAATCATGTGGAAGACTTCCCGATGAAGTCCCCACTCTCCCGGGTGGAGGTCGTGCTGAGGAAGTCTGCTTCCCAGTTGTCCACTCCCGGAATGAACACTGCTGACAGTGCTAACACATGATTTTCCGCCCCCTGCTTCTTGTGCCGCCCAGTCTGTTTACGTGGGCGACTGCCGTGATGTTGTCCCACTGGATCAATACCGGCTGACCTTGAAGCAGAGGTCTTGCTAAGCTTAGAGCCTTGTAAATTGCTCTTAGCTCCAGTATATTTATGTGGAGAGAAGTCTCCAGACTTGATCACACTCCCTGGAAATTTTTTCCTTGTGTGACTGCTCCCCAGCCTTTCAGGCTGGCATCCGTGGTCACCAGGACCCAGTCTTGAATGCCGTATCTGTGGCCCTTTAGTAGATGAGCACTCTGCAGCCACCACAGAAGAGACACCCTTGTCCTTGGAGACAGGGTTATCCGCTGATGCATTTGAAGATGCGATCCGGACCATTTTTCCAGCAGATCCCACTGAAAAGTTCTTGCGTGAAATCTGCCGAATGGAATCGCTTCGTAAGAAGCCACCATTTTTCCCAGGACCCTTGTGCAATGATGCACTGACACTTTTCCTGGTTTTAGGAGGTTCCTGACTAGCTCGGATAACTCCCTGGCTTTCTCCTCCGGGAGAAACACCTTTTTCTGGACTGTGTCCAGAATCATCCCTAGGAACAGCAGACGTGTCGTCGGAGACAGCTGCGATTTTGGAATATTTAGAATCCACCCGTGCTGTTGTAGAACTACTTGAGATAGTGCTACTCCGACCTCCAACTGTTCTCTGGACCTTGCCCTTATCAGGAGATCGTCCAAGTAAGGGATAATTAAGACGCCTTTTCTTTGAAGAAGAATCATCATTTCGGCCATTACCTTGGTAAAGACCCGGGGTGCCGTGGACAATCCAAACGGCAGCGTCTGAAACTGATAGTGACAGTTTTGTACCACGAACCTGAGGTACCCTTGGTGAGAAGGGCAAATTGGGACATGGAGGTAAGCATCCTTGATGTCCAGGGACACCATATAGTCCCCTTCTTCCTGGTTCGCTATCACTGCTCTGAGTGACTCCATCTTGATTTGAACCTTTGTATGTAAGTGTTCAATTATTTCAGATTTAGAATAGGTCTCACCGAGCCTTCTGGCTTCAGTACCACAATATAGTGTGGAATAATACCCCTTTCCTTGTTGTAGGAGGGGTACTTTGATTATCACCTGCTGGGAATACAGCTTGTGAATTGTTTCCAATACTGCCTCCCTGTCGGAGGGAGACGTTGGTAAAGCAGACTTCAGGAACCTGCGAGGGAGAGACGTCTCGAATCTCCAATCTGTACCCCTGGGATACTACTTGTAGGATCCAGGGGTCCACTTGCGAGTGAGCCCACTGCGCGCTGAAACTCTTGAGACGACCCCCCACCGCAGCTGAGTCCGCTTGTACGGCCCCAGCGTCATGCTGAGGACTTGGCAAAAGCGGTGGAGGGCTTCTGTTCCTGGGAATGGGCTGCCTGCTGCAGTCTTCTTCCCTTTCCTCTATCCCTGGGCAGATATGACTGGCCTTTTGCCTGCTTGCCCTTATGGGGACGAAAGGACTAAGGCTTAAAAGACGGTGTCTTTTTCTGCTGAGATGTGACTTGGGGTAAAAAAGGTGGATTTTCCAGCTGTTGCCGTGGCCACCAGGTCCGATGGACCGACCCCAAATAACTCCTCCCCTTTATACGGCAATACTTCCATGTGCCGTTTGGAATCTGCATCACCTGACCACTGTCGTGTCCATAAACATCTTCTGGCAGATATGGACATCGCACTTACTCTTGATGCCAGAGTGTCTATAGTCAATAAAATACTGTCCCTGTCAAGGGTATCAATATTTTCAGTCAGGGAATCCGACCAAGCCACCCCAGCGCTGCACATCCAGGCTGAGGCGATCGCTGGTCGCAGTATAACACCAGTATGTGTGTATATACTTCTTAGGATATTTTTCAGCCTCCTATCAGCTGGCTCCTTGAGGGCGGCCGTATCTGGAGACGGTAACGCCACTTGTTTTGATAAGCGTGTGAGCGCCTTATCCACCCTAAGGGGTGTTTCCCAACGCGCCCTAACTTCTGGCGGGAAAGGGTATAACGCCAATAATTTTCTATCGGGGAAAACCCACGCATCATCACACACTTCATTTAATTTATCTGATTCAGGAAAAACTACAGGTAGTTTTTTCACACCCCACATAATACCCTCTTTGGTGGTACTTGTAGTATCAGAAATATGTAACACCTCCTTCATTGCCCTTAACATGTAACGTGTGGCCCAAATGGAAAATACGTTTGTTTCTTCACCGTCGACACTGGAGTCAGTGTCCGTGTCTGTGTCGACCGACTGAGGTAAATGGGCGTTTTAAAGCCCCTGACGGTGTTTGAGACGCCTGGACAGGTACTAATTGGTTTGCCGGCCATCTCATGTCGTCAACCGACCTTGCAGCGTGTTGACATTATCACGTAATTCCCTAAATAAGCCATCCATTCCGGTGTCGACTCCCTAGAGAGTGACATCACCATTACAGGCAATTGCTCCGCCTCCTCACCAACATCGTCCTCATACATGTCGACACACACGTACCGACACACAGCACACACACAGGGAATGCTCTGATAGAAGACAGGACCCCACTAGCCCTTTGGGGAGACAGAGGGAGAGTTTGCCAGCACACACCAAAAACGCTATAATTATACAGGGACAACCTTTATATAAGTGTTTTTCCCTTATAGCATTTTAATATATATAGTCATATCGCCAAATAAGTGCCCCCCCTCTCTGTTTTAACCCTGTTTCTGTAGTGCAGTGCAGGGGAGAGCCTGGGAGCCTTCCCACCAGCATTTCTGTGAGGGAAAATGGCGCTGTGTGCTGAGGAGAATAGGCCCCGCCCCCTTTTCGGCGGGCTTCTTCTCCCGTTTTTCTGAGACCTGGCAGGGGTTAAATACATCCATATAGCCCCCAGGGGCTATATGTGATGTATTTTTAGCCAGAATAAGGTACTATCATTGCTGCCCAGGGCGCCCCCCCCAGCGCCCTGCACCCTCAGTGACCGCTGCTATGAAGTGTGCTGACAACAATGGCGCACAGCTACAGTGCTGTGCGCTACCTTATGAAGACTGAAAAGTCTTCTGCCGCCGGTTTCTGGACCTCTTCACTTTTCGGCATCTGCAAGGGGGTCGGCGGCGCGGCTCCGGGACGAACCCCAGGGTGAGACCTGTGTTCCGACTCCCTCTGGAGCTAATGGTGTCCAGTAGCCTAAGAAGCCAATCCATCCTGCACGCAGGTGAGTTCACTTCTCTCCCCTAAGTCCCTCGATGCAGTGAGCCTGTTGCCAGCAGGACTCACTGAAAATAAAAAAACCTAACAAAACTTTTACTCTAAGCAGCTCTTTAGGAGAGCCACCTAGATTGCACCCTTCTCGGCCGGGCACAAAAATCTAACTGAGGCTTGGAGGAGGGTCATAGGGGGAGGAGCCAGTGCACACCACCTGATCCTAAAGCTTTTACTTTTGTGCCCTGTCTCCTGCGGAGCCGCTAATCCCCATGGTCCTGACGGAGTCCCCAGCATCCACTTAGGACGTCAGAGAAACGGGGGCGCTGTCTGCCGTAATGTGTAAAAACGGGGGCGCTGTCTGCCGTAGTGTGTAAAAACGGGGGCGCGGTCTGCTGTAATGTGTAAAAAGGGGGACGCTGTCTGCCGTAATGTGTAAAAAGGGCACGCTGTCTGCCGTAATGTGTAAAAAGGGATCTCTTTTGAGCATTTTGTGTGTGGCCCTCGAATATTCGCTGGAAGTGTTAAGTGGCCCCCCAGCTGAAATAATTGCCCATCCCTGCCTTAGGCACTGGTTAGCTAGTCACAGCTTTACAGCGGGCAATTGAAAAGCTCCTGGCACTTATCCCCCAGAGCTTTACAAACTCGCTATGAATTGAATGCCCTATACTAAATATTTAAGCCAATGTGAAAACCCTTTTCTAGTACAGATATGCATTACCAGAAACATACCAAAACAGGTCAATGTCACCAGGTCAATCAGTCTCAATGCAAATATGTGCATTGATAGAGCTCCTAGGGGGTAGATTTATTAAGAAGTGGATTATCAAAGCAGTCGATGATTGGCGGCTATGATTGATGGATTTAAAACCACCAAGTGTAATAAATGCTAAAACCAGGCTTGTTTAAATCATCGGCTACTTTGATAAACCCTTTGGAACTAATAAGCATGGATGATACCCCTGCACTTGTTGGACATTTTGGTGTGTGGCATAATCAGATAAATCATGGATTCTCAACTCCAACTCTCAAGTAACCCCAACAGTTCATATTTTGATGATTTCTTTCTGTGGAAGCAGGTGGGATCATTACTAACCCAGCAATATACAGATGTGTCCTCTTACATCCTTGCTGCAGTCACACTACACAGCCCTTGAACTCGCACCAGCTGGACTCTGTAGCGCAGAGCATATTTTTTCTGGGAAAATGCATCTTAGAAACAAAGTATTGTACGTAATAGGATGCACACACAGCTTCTGCTGATTAGAATGATATGCAGCATGCCTTTATTCTGTGTGTAGTTGCGGATCTGCATCCGAAATGCCACGTTATGTTTTCATGGAAAACACTATAGTATAGCATTTTGTAAGCAAATACAGTCTCAATCACACACAGAATATAGGCATGGTGCATGTCATTTTTTTAATCAGCAGAAGCTGTTTGTGCGTCCTATTACATTACTTTACGTCAAAGACGCATTTTCGCTGAAAAAAAAGATGGGGAAAAAAAAAGCCGCTCGTCACTACAGAGTCACACGGCACTCGCGTTCTGTGTGACGTGACTTTTAGCGCACGGAACAAAGATGTAAGTGGACACATCTGTAGATTAACTCACCTGTCCTTGATTAAAGACATTCACAAAAAAAAAAAACTGTTTGTTTGTGGTACTTGAGGACTGGAGCCGAGATAGATGGTCAACTACAGTATATGCAAATTACAAGGGTTCTTGCTAATTTTGTATACAAATTTCAATTTAGAGATCACAGCATTTCTGCAAAACTTAAATATAAAAACGTAGAACAGATATTGCTGGCAGTGTCAGAAAAATCCTGAGGCAGCTCATTCTCAATTGCCTGAACCCATGCTTCAAATCCTTTCACAGCCCAGGTGGCTGCCATAGTGGTTCTATGTACAGCACCTGTAAGGGAGTAAATAGACTTCAGGCAACCCTCCACGCGCTTATCTGTCGGTTCCTTTAGGGAGGTGAAAGTAGTGACAGGCAGAGTAGATGACCCCACAAGACTGGCGACATGAGAGTCCACCGGTGGTGGAGTTTCCCACTTGTTACTCAACTCCGCAGGGATAGGATAACGAGCTAGCATCTTTTAAGACAGGGAAAATTTATTTCCTGGAGACGCCCAGGATTCTTGACGTATGTCAATTAAATGGTCAGAATGTGGTAAGACTACTTTAGTAACCTTCTGATGTTTGAACTTATCAGGTTTCTTAGACGCAGTAGTGGGCTTGATCTCATCATATATTTGGAGAATCAGCTTAATAGCCTCCACTAGGTCAGGAACATCAACCTGGGTTGTAGATTCCTCATCAGGAGCAGCTGTATCAGTGTCTGATGGATCAGTATATTCCCCATCTTTATCAGAAGAATCATCCGAAATATTAGTGGATTGTGAGGAAGAAATGGCCCGCTTAGATGACCCCATGGCTCCAGAGGGGCGTGGGGTAGACTTTTGTCTAACCAAAAGATTGATTTACTACAGGGACAATATGTGGCTGTAATGGCACAGGAGGTCCCACAGGAGGTAAGATGTGCCACAAGCATATTCAGCATACTTGAGAACGCTGCCCAAGGTGGGTTCTGATTGGCCACGGGTGCTGCACGTTGACTGGGAGGTGTATGGCAACCAGTGCCTGAACCATCAGTTAAAACTTCCCCCTCAGATAAATCCGTGGTATATACGAGAACCTGACGCATCTAGTCCCCTAGGGTATAGAATATAGTGATAGCAAGTAGTGTGATACACGAGAATGGAATCCACACCGCATCTACAGGCACACTCAGCCACAGGTACAATGCAGAAGTTATTACAGATAAACAATAAAACTGCACTGGACTAGTAAAACTACATATAGATATGTATGAATATAGATATAGTGTTATGGTAAGAACTTACCGTTGATAACGTGATTTCTCTTATGTCCACAGGTATCAACAGGATAACATTGGGATATGGTTGAGCGACAGCGGAAATGGCACCAACACGGTCACGAGCTTTCTGGCCTCCCAGGATGCATCGGGGCTTCCCCATACAGTCCCGCCCACTGACTCAGTCAGATCAGTTCTTTCCACAGCGATTTAGGAGGGAGCATCAGGTAGAAACCTATTTAGGCGATAAGAACACCCATGCACACCCTTTCATACAAGAGGGAAGATGTTTAGTGATTGTCAAGATCCTCAAATCAGGTGCGTCAGGGTGGGATCCCTGTGGATACCTGTGGACATAAGAGAAATCACGTTATCAACGGTAAGTTCTTACCATAACGTTTATTTCTCTGGCTGGGTCCACAGGATTATCCACAGGATAACATTGGGATTCCCAAAGCCAATTTTAGGGGTGGGGACGCTCCTGATTACACAGGAGGACCTTTCGCCCGAAGTCTGCGTCATGAGAGGCAAAAGTATCCAAGGCATAAGGTCTAATGAATGTGTTTATGGAAGACCATGTAGCTGCCTTACAAATCTGTTCTGCTGAAGCACCCTGTTGTGCTGCCCATGAAGGACCTACCTTACGTGTAGAGTGTGCAGAGACATTAGCCGGAGTAGGGAGATCTGCATGAGAATAAGCTTCTGATATTACCATTCGGAGCCATCTCGCCAGCGTCTGTTTACTAGCAGGCCATCCTCTTCTATGAAATCCGTAGAGGATGAAAAGAGAATCTGTTTTCCTGATGGCACTAGTACAATCTATGTAGATTTTTAAAGCTTGGACTACGTCCAGCGACGCTTCTCCCGCAGATAGTCCCGATACCTGAAAAGCTGGGACTACAATCTCTTCATTCAGGTTAAACTTTGAAACCACCTTCAGAAGATAACCAGATCTCGTCCTGAGAACTGCTCTGTGTGTGAAAAAAAAAAACACTTAGGAAAGGAGACTTACACGATAACGCTTCTAAATCGGACACTCTTCTGGCTGACGCTATTGCCAGTAGAAAAAGTACTTTAACCGTTAACCATTTAAGATCTGCTCTCTTAAGCGGTTCAAACAGAGGACCCTGGAGAAATTTAAGAACTAAATTCAAATCCCAGGGAGCTGCAGGAGGAACAAACGGAGGTTGAATATGTACCACTCCCTGAAAGAAAGTACGTACATCCTGTAAATCAGCAATCTTTCGCTGAAACCATACAGGTAATGCTGATGCTTGAACTCTCAAGGAAGCCACTTTCAAACCTTTATCCAATCCTGCTTGAAGAAAATCCAAAATCCTGGATACTTTAAAGATCTTGGATTCAAACTTTTTCCAGTACACCAATGAATATAGGCTTGCCATATTCTATGATACACACGAGCTGAAGAAGGCTTTCTTGCTCTAAGCATAGTTTGGATTACTTGTTTTGAAAATCCTCTAGCTTCTAAGATAGAGGTTTCAATAGCCACGCCGTCAAAGACAGACGATCCAGATGACTGTGCCAACAAGGACCCTGCATTAGCAGATCTGGGCGTTGAGGGAGCAGTATCGGTGCTTCCACCGACATTCTCAGTAGATCTGTGTACCAATGTCTTCTTGGCCAAGCTGGAGCTATTAGAATTATGGCTCCCTTTGCTTGCTTTATTTTTCTCAATACTCTGGGTAACAGAGATATTGGAGGGAACAGATATGCCAGACATAATTTCCATTCTACTGACAGTGCGTCTACAAGGAACGCTCCGGGATCCTTTGTTCTCGATCCATACTTTTTTGTTTAGACGAGACGCCATGAGATCTATCTCTGGTAGACCCCATCTGTTCACTAGTGTCTGAAACACTTCTGGGTGTAATGCCCATTCGGTTTCCTGAATGGTGTGTCGACTGAGAAAATCCGCTTCCCAGTTCAGTACACCTGGGACAAACACTGCTGACAATGCTAGAAGATGGAGTTCTGCCCATCTTAGAATGGGAGTTACTTCCTCCATCAGTCTCTTGCTGTGAGTTCCTCCTTGATGATTGAGGTACGCTACTGCTGTCGCATTATCTGAGCGAATCTGGACCGGTCTTCCTTGCAGACTGTCCTTTGCCTGAACTAGAGCCATATAAATGGCCCTTATTTCCAACAGATTTATTGGCAGGCGACTTTCCCTTGCGGTCCATTTTCCCTGGAACCAAAGGCTTCAGAGTACCGCGCCCCAGCCCTGCAGGCTGGCATCTGTTGTCAGGACTTGCCATTCTTTTATCCAAAAGGGTCTCCCCTTGTTTAAATGGTCTGTCTGTAGCCACCACGCTAGATGTCTGATGATTTCCGTTCCATTTGGTCAGAATAAGGTGCTGCAATGGTCAGGAATTGCGCATATTCCACCATGTCGAAGGTTGATACCATCAGACCCAACAGTCGCAGTGCTGCATGGACTGACATTGTCTGAGCCATGACCTGCAGCTTGACTATCTTTTTCTCTGGTAAGAGAACTTTCTGTAGGTCTGAATCCAATATGGCCCCCAAATGAACCATCCGTTGTGACGGATTCAGAGATGACTTTTCCCAATTTATGAGCCACCCGTGTCTCTGTAAACAAACTATTGTCTGTTGAAGATGGCTCAAAAGTAAATCCTGCGAATGTGCTAGGATTAACAGGTCGTCGAGGTATTGGAATATTCTTATCTCCTGTTTGCGCAGACAAGCTGCCATAACCACCATAATCTTGGTAAACACCCTGGGTGCTGTTGCTAGCCCGAAGGGCAAAGCTTGGAACTGAAAATGTTCCTGGAGGATGGCAAACCTGAGGTAACACCGATGAGACCGTGCTATAGGCACATGTAGGTAAGCATCCCGTACATCCAGAGATACCATGTAATCTCCTGGTTCCATAGCCAACATTATGGAGCGTAATGTCTCCATGTGGAACCTTGGGATCCAAATGTATATGTTTAACATTTTCAGGTTGAGAATTGGTCGAAATGACCCATTTGGCTTCTGTATCAGAAATAGATTGGAGTAAAACCCCTGTCCCCTCTGTGATGGCGGTACTGGGACAATCACACCTGACTGTAGTAATTTTTGGACTGCTTCTTGCAGGGCATTGGCCTTCGACTCTATACGAGACGGGCTGGGCCAAAAAAATCTTTGAGGAGGCTGCCTCCTGAATGGGAACCCATACCCCTGAGATACCACCTTCTGCAGCCAAGCATCTGTTGTTGACTGTTGCCATATGTGTGCAAAATGAAGGAGTCGGCCCCCAACCCTGGAATCCTCCAGGCGGAGGCCCGTCTCTTCAGGCTGATGGTTTCTGTTCAGGCTTGGAAGCTGGCGTTTTGCTAGCCCACTGCTTCCTACCCCTGGTTTTGAACTGGTGTTGCTTAGACTCCTCTTTAGCTTTAGCTTTGCTTTGCCAACGAAAATAAGATTTTACTTACCGATAAATCTATTTCTCGTAGTCCGTAGTGGATGCTGGGACTCCGTCAGGACCATGGGGAATAGCGGCTCCGCAGGAGACAGGGCACAAAATTTAAAAGTTTGACCACTAGGTGGTGTGTACTGGCTCCTCCCCCTATGACCCTCCTCCAAGCCTCAGTTAGGATACTGTGCCCGGACAAGCGTACACAATAAGGAAGGATTTTGAATCCCGGGTAAGACTCATACCAGCCACACCAATCACACCGTACAACTTGTGATCTGAACCCAGTTAACAGTATGACAAACGTAGGAGCCTCTGAACAGACGGCTCACAACAATAACAACCCGATTTTTTTGTAACAATAACTATGTACAAGTATTGCAGACAATCCGCACTTGGGATGGGCGCCCAGCATCCACTACGGACAACGAGAAATAAATTTATCGGTAAGTAAAATCTTATTTTCTCTGACGTCCTAGTGGATGCTGGGACTCCGTCAGGACCATGGGGATTATACCAAAGCACCCAAACGGGCGGGAGAGTGCGGATGACTCTGCAGCACCGAATGAGAGAACTCCAGGTCCTCCTTAGCCAGGGTATCAAATTTGTAGAATTTTACAAACGTGTTCTCCCCTGACCACGTAGCTGCTCGGCAGAGTTGTAATGCCGAGACCCCTCGGGCAGCCGCCCAAGATGAGCCCACCTTCCTTGTGGAATGGGCCTTGACAGATTTAGGCTGTGGCAGGCCTGCCACAGAATGTGCAAGTTGAATTGTGCTACAAATCCAACGAGCAATCGTCTGCTTAGAAGCAGGAGCACCCAGCTTGTTGGGTGCATACAGTATAAACAGCGAGTCAGATTTTCTGACTCCAGCCGTCCTTGAAATATATATTTTCAATGCTCTGACAACGTCCAGCAACTTGGAATCCTCCAAATCGCTAGTAGCCGCAGGCACCACAATAGGCTGGTTCAGGTGAAACGCTGAAACCACCTTAGGCAGAAAGTGAGGACGCGTCCGCAGTTCTGCCCTGTCCGAATGGAAAATCAGATATGGGCTTTTATACGATAAAGCCGCCAATTCTGACACTCTCCTGGCTGAAGCCAGGGCCAGTAGCATGGTTACTTTCCATGTAAGATATTTCAAATCCACCGATTTGAGTGGCTCAAACCAATGGGATTTGAGAAAATCCAAAACTACATTAAGATCCCACGGTGCCACTGGGGGCACAACCGGGGGCTGTATATGTAGTACTCCTTTTACAAAAGTCTGGACTTCAGGAACTGAAGCCAATTCTTTCTGGAAGAAAATCGACAGGGCCGAAATTTGAACCTTAATGGACCCTAATTTGAGGCCCATAGACAATCCTGTTTGCAGGAAATGTAGGAATCGACCCAGTTGAAATTCCTCCGTCGGGGCCTTCCTGGCCTCACACCACGCAACATATTTTCTCCAAATGCGGTGATAATGTTGTGCAGTCACCTCCTTCCTGGCTTTTACCAGGGTAGGGATGACCTCTTCCGGAATGCCTTTTTCCCTTAAGATTCGGCGTTCAACCGCCATGCCGTCAAACGCAGCCGCGGTAAGTCTTGGAATAGACACGGTCCCTGCTGAAGCAGGTCCCGTCTTAGAGGTAGAGGCCACGGATCTTCCGTGAGCATCTCCTGAAGTTCCGGGTACCAAGTTCTTCTTGGCCAATCCGGAGCCACGAGTATCGTTCTTACTCCCCTTTGCCGTATAATTCTCAGTACTTTTGGTATGAGAGGCAGAGGAGGAAACACATACACTGACTGGTACACCCATGGTGTTACCAGAGCGTCTACAGCTATTGCCTGAGGGTCTCTTGACCTGGCGCAATACCTGTCCAGTTTTTTGTTGAGGCGGGACGCCATCATGTCCACCATTGGTCTTTCCCAATGGACCACAATCATGTGGAAGACTTCTGGATGAAGTCCCCACTCTCCCGGGTGCAGATCGTGTCTGCTGAGGAAGTCTGCTTCCCAGTTGTCCACTCCCGGGATGAACACAGCTGACAGTGCTAACACATGATTTTCTGCCCAGCGGAGAATCCTTGCAGCTTCTGCCATTGCCCTCCTGCTTCTTGTGCCGCCCTGTCTGTTTACGTGGGCGACTGCCGTGATGTTGTCCGACTGAATCAACACCGGCTGACCCTGAAGCAGAGGTTTTGCCAGGCTTAGAGCATTGTAGATTGCTCTTAGCTCCAGTATATTTATGTGAAGAGACGTCTCCAGGCTTGACCACACGCCCTGGAAGTTTCTTCCCTGTGTGACCGCTCCCCAGCCTCTCAGGCTGGCATCCGTGGTCACTAGGACCCAGTTCTGTATGCCGAATCTGCGGCCCTCTAACAGATGAGCACTCTGCAACCACCATAGCAGAGACACTCTTGTCCTTGTGGACAATTTTATCCGCTGATGCATCTGCAGATGCGATCCGGACCATTTGTCCAGCAGATCCCACTGAAAAGTTCGTCCGGAAGAAATACCTTTTTCTGAACAGTGTCCAGAATCATCCCTAGGAACAACAGACGTGTCGTCGGGATCAGTTGGGATTTTGGAAAATTCAGAATCCACCCGTGTTGTTGGAGCACTACTTGGGTTAGTGCTACTCCGACCTCCAGCTGTTCTCTGGATCTTGCCCTTATCAGGAGATCGTCCAAGTAAGGGATAATAAAGACGCCTTCTCTTCGAAGAAGGATCATCATTTCGGCCATTACCTTGGTAAAGACCCGGTGTGCCGTGGACAATCCAAACGGCAGCGTCTGAAACTGATAATGACAGTTTTGGACCACGAACCTGAGGTACTCTTGGTGTGAAGGACAAATTGGAACATGAAGGTAAGCATCCTTGATGTCCAAGGACACCATAAAATCCCCTTCTTCCAGATTCGCTATCACTGCTCTGAGTGACTCCCTCTTGAACTTGAATTTTTGTATGTACAGGTTCAGAGATTTTAGATTTAGAATCGGTCTTACCGAGCCGTCCGGCTTCGGTACCACAAATAGCGTGGAGTAATACCCCTGTCCCTGTTGTAGGAGGGGTACCTTGACTATCACCTGCTGAGAATACAGCTTGTGAATGGCCTCCAATACCGTCGCCCTGTCGGAGGGAGACGTTGGCAAAGCAGACTTTAGGAAACGGCGAGGAGGGGACTTCTCGAATTCCAACCTGTAACCCTGAGATACTACCTGCAGGATCCAGGGTCCACCTGCGAGTGAGCCCACTGTGCGCTGAAATGTTTGAGGCGACCCCCCACCGCCCCTGAGTCTGCTTGTAAGGTCCCAGCGTCATGCTGACGCCTTTGTAGAAGCCGGGGAGGGCTTCTGCTCCTGGGAAGGAGCTGCTTGTTGCAGTCTCTTACCCTTTCCTTTGCCTCGGGGCAAATAGGAATGTCCTTTTGCTCGTTTGTTCTTATAGGAACGAAAGGACTGCGGCTGAAAAGCCTGCGGCTTTTTCTGCTGGGAGGTGACCTTGGGTAAAAAGGTGGATTTTCCGGCCGTTGCCGTGGCCACCAGATCCGATAGACCGACCCCAAATAATTCCTCCCCCTTATACGGCAATACTTCCATATGTCGTTTGGAATCCGCATCACCTGACCACTGGCGCGTCCATAAACTTCTTCTGGCAGATATGGACATCGCACTTACTCTTGATGCCAGAGTGCAAATATCTCTCTGTGCATCTCGCATATAAAGAAATGCATCCTTTAACTGCTCTATAGTCAGTAAAATACTGTCCCTATCCAGGGTATCAATATTTTCAGACAGTGACTCGGACCAAGCCACGCCAGCACTGCACATCCAGGCTGAGGCGATTGCTGGTCTCAGTATAACAACCGTATGTGTGTATATACTTTTTAATGTATTCTCCAGCCTCCTATCAGCTGGATCCTTGAGGGCGGCCGTATCAGGAGACGGTAACGCCACTTGCTTTGATAAGCGTGTGAGCGCCTTATCCACCCTAGGAGGTGTTTCCCAGCGCGCCCTAACCTCTGGCGGGAAAGGGTATAATGCCAATAACTTCTTTGAAATTAGCAGTTTTCTATCTGGGGTAACCCACGCTTCATCACACACTTCATTCAGTTCCTCTGATTCAGGAAAAACTATCGGTAGTTTTTTCACACCCCACATAATACCCCTTTTTGTGGTACTTGCAGTATCAGAGATATGCAAAGCCTCCTTCATTGCCGTGATCATAGAACGTGTGGCCCTACTGGAAAATACGTTTGTTTCTTCACCGTCGACACTGGATTCAGTGTCAGTGTCTGGGTCTGTGTCGACCGACTGAGGTAAAGGGCGTTTTACAGCCCCTGACGGTGTCTGAGACGCCTGGACAGGTACTAACTGGTTTGCCGGCTGTCTCATGTCGTCAACCGACTTTTGTAGCGTGCTGACACTATCCCGTAATTCCATAAACAAAGCCATCCATTCTGGTGTCGACTCCCTAGGGGGTGACATCACCATTACAGGCAATTGCTCCGCCTCCACGCCAACATCGTCCTCTTACATGTCGACACACACGTACCGACACACAGCAGACACACAGGGAATGCTCTGATAGAAGACAGGACTCCACTAGCCCTTTGGGGAGACAGAGGGAGAGTTTGCCAGCACACACCCAAGCGCTATAAATATATATAGGGACAACCTTAATAAGTGTTCCCTTTATAGCAGCTCAAATATTATAAATATCGCCAATAAGTGCCCCCCCCTCTCTGTTTTTACCCTGTTTCTGTAGTGCAGTGCAGGGGAGAGTCCTGGGAGCCTTCCTCGCAGCGGAGCTGGGCAGGAAAATGGCGCTGTGTGCTGAGAATAGGCCCCACCCCCTTTTCGGCGGGCTTCTTCTCCCGGTTTTTTTGGAACCTGGCAGGGGTTAAATACATCCATATAGCCCCAGGGGCTATATGTGATATATTTTAGCCAGAATAGGTATATTACATTGCTGCCCAGGGCGCCCCCCCCAGCGCCCTGCACCCTCAGTGACCGCTGGTGTGAAGTGTGCGGAGAGCAATGGCGCACAGCTGCAGTGCTGTGCGCTACCTCATGAAGACTGAGACGTCTTCTGCCGCCGGTTTCTGGACCTCTTCTCTATTCGGCATCTGCAAGGGGGTCGGCGGCGCGGCTCCGGTGACCCATCCAGGCTGTACCTGTGATCGTCCCTCTGGAGCTAGTGTCCAGTAGCCTAAGAAGCAAATCCATCCTGCACGCAGGTGAGTTCACTTCTTCTCCCCTAAGTCCCTCGATGCAGTGAGCCTGTTGCCAGCAGGACTCACTGAAAATAAAAAACCTAACAAACTTTTTCTAAGCAGCTCTTTAGGAGAGCCACCTAGATTGCACCCTGCTCGGACGGGCACAAAAACCTAACTGAGGCTTGGAGGAGGGTCATAGGGGGAGGAGCCAGTACACACCACCTAGTGGTCAAACTTTTAAATTTTGTGCCCTGTCTCCTGCGGAGCCGCTATTCCCCATGGTCCTGACGGAGTCCCAGCATCCACTAGGACGTCAGAGAAATGAGCGAAACTTTGAACCCTCAGAATGCTTCCAATTCTTTCTTGGATTCCGCATCTGCCTTCCAGGTACGTAGCCAAACTGCTCTGCGAGCGGCTACTGTCAAGGCTGAAGCTTTAGAAGCAACTGTACCCATATCAATTGCTGCTTCTTCCAAGTATTGGGCAGATTGTCTTAAACGGCTTAAATGATACTCTTGCTCCCTATTAGGAGAAGAGATGTCATTCTCCAGTTCCTCTATCCATTCGCCCATTGCTTTTGCTACCCAGGCCGAAGCCATAGCATGTCTTACCACTGCTCCTACTAGAGAAAATACATTTTTCAGGAAGCTATCTACCCTTCTGTCTGTGACATCATTTAGTGAGGTAGATGACAGTGGTAAAGCAGATTTATGCACAAGTCGCAGTACATGTGCAACTACTTTTGGAGGAACTTCTCTTTTCGAACAATCCGCAGCTGGAAAATAAGATTTTAAACCTACCGGTAAATCTATTTCTTCTAGTCCGTAGAGGATGCTGGGGACTCCGTAAGGACCATGGGGGGTATAGACGGGCTCCGCAGGAGATAGGGCACCTAAAAAGAACTTTGACTATGGGTGTGCACTGGCTCCTCCCTCTATGCCCCTCCTCCAGACCTCAGTTAGAGAACTGTGCCCAGAGGAGATGGACAATACAAGGCAGGATTTAGCAATCCAAGGGCAAGATTCATACCAGCCCACACCAATCATACCATGTAACCTGGAACATACATAACCAGTTAACAGTATGAACAAACAACAGTAATGGTCCAAGACCTATTTCAACTGTAACATAACCCTTATGTAAGCAACAACTATATACAAGTCTTGCAGAGTTTCCGCACTGGGACGGGCGCCCAGCATCCTCTACGGACTAGGAGAAATAGATTTACCGGTAGGTTTAAAATCTTATTTTCTCTTACGTCCTAGAGGATGCTGGGGACTCTGTAAGGACCCTGGGGTTTATACCAAAGCATCCAATCGGGCGGGAGAGTGCGTATGACTCTGCAGCACCGACTGAGCAAACGCTAGGTCCTCATCGGCCAGGGTATCAAACTTGTAGAATTTAGCAAAAGTGTTTGACCCCGACCAAGTCGCCGCTCGGCAAAGCTGTAATGCCGAGACGCCTCGGGCAGCCGCCCAAGAAGAGCCCACCTTCCTAGTGGAATGGGCCTTAACCGAATTTGGTACCGGCAATCCAGCCGTAGAATGAGCCTGCTGAATCGTATCACAGATCCAGCGAGCAATAGTCTGCTTCGAAGCAGGTGCGCCAATCTTATTAGCAGCATACAAGACAAACAGAGCCGTCCTGGCTACATAAATCTTTAAGGCCCTGACTACGTCCAGGGATCTGGAATCCTCCAGGTCACTTGTAGCCACAGGCACCACAATAGGTTGATTCATATGGAATGAAGAAACCACCTTAGGCAAAAATTGTGGACGTGTCCTCAATTCAGCTCTATCCACATGAAAAAAAAGAACTTTGACTATGGGTGTGCACTGGCTCCTCCCTCTATGCCCCTCCTCCAGACCTCAGTTAGAGAACTGTGCCCAGAGGAGATGGACAATACAAGGCAGGATTTAGCAATCCAAGGGCAAGATTCATACCAGCCCACACCAATCATACCATGTAACCTGGAACATACATAACCAGTTAACAGTATGAACAAACAACAGTAATGGTCCAAGACCTATTTCAACTGTAACATAACCCTTATGTAAGCAACAACTATATACAAGTCTTGCAGAGTTTCCGCACTGGGACGGGCGCCCAGCATCCTCTACGGACTAGGAGAAATAGATTTACCGGTAGGTTTAAAATCTTATTTTCTCTTACGTCCTAGAGGATGCTGGGGACTCTGTAAGGACCCTGGGGTTTATACCAAAGCATCCAATCGGGCGGGAGAGTGCGTATGACTCTGCAGCACCGACTGAGCAAACGCTAGGTCCTCATCGGCCAGGGTATCAAACTTGTAGAATTTAGCAAAAGTGTTTGACCCCGACCAAGTCGCCGCTCGGCAAAGCTGTAATGCCGAGACGCCTCGGGCAGCCGCCCAAGAAGAGCCCACCTTCCTAGTGGAATGGGCCTTAACCGAATTTGGTACCGGCAATCCAGCCGTAGAATGAGCCTGCTGAATCGTATCACAGATCCAGCGAGCAATAGTCTGCTTCGAAGCAGGTGCGCCAATCTTATTAGCAGCATACAAGACAAACAGAGCCGTCCTGGCTACATAAATCTTTAAGGCCCTGACTACGTCCAGGGATCTGGAATCCTCCAGGTCACTTGTAGCCACAGGCACCACAATAGGTTGATTCATATGGAATGAAGAAACCACCTTAGGCAAAAATTGTGGACGTGTCCTCAATTCAGCTCTATCCACATGAAAAATCAAGTAAGGGCTCTTGTGTGACAAAGCCGCCAATTACGACACTCGCCTTGCTGATGCTAAGGCCAACAAACATGACCACCTTCCAGGTAAGAAATTAAAACTCAACCTTGTTAAGCGGTTCACACCAGTGTGATTTTAGAAACTGCAACACCACGTTCAGGTCCCATGGTGCCACCGGAGGCACAAAAGGGGGCTGGATGTGCAGCACTCCCTTTACAAACGTCTGGACTTCTGAAAGAGAAGCCAATTCCTTCTGAAAGAAAATCGAGAGGGCCGAAATCTGTACCTTAACAGAGCCTAATTTCAGGCCCATATCCACTCCTGTCTGTAGGAAGTGGAGAAGACGACCCAGATGAAAATCTTCCGTAGGTGCATTCTTGGTCTCACACCAAGACACATACTTTCGCCAGATACGGTGATAATGTTTTACCGTCACCTCCTCCCTAGCCTTTATTAAAGTAGGGATGACCTCTTCCGGAATCCCCTTTTTTGCTAGGATTCGGCGTTCAACCTCCATGCCATCAAACGTAACCGCAGTAAGTCTTGAAATACACAGGGCCCCTGTTGCAACAGGTCTTCCCTCAGAGGAAGAGGCCAGGGATCCCCTGTGAGCATCTCTTGTAGATCCGAGTACCAGGCCCTTCGAGGCCAGTCTGGGACAACGAGTATCGTCTGTACTCTTCTTCGTCTTATGATCCTCAACACTTTTGTGATGAGAGGAAGAGGAGGAAACACGTAGACCGATTTGAACACCCACGGTGTTATCAGAGCGTCTACTGCTACTGCCTGAGGGTCCCGAGACCTGGCACAATACCTCAGAAGCTTTTTGTTGAGGCGTGACGCCATCATGTCTATTTGAGGAGTTCCCCAAAGACGCGTTACGTCTGCAAAGACTTCTTGATGAAGTCCCCACTCTCCTGGATGGAGATCGTGTCTGCTGAGGAAGTCTGCTTCCCCGTTGTCCACTCCCGGAATGAAGACAGCCGACAGAGCGCTTACATGATTTTCCGCCCAGCGAAGGATCCTTGTGGCTTCCGCCATCGCGACTCTGCTTCTTGTCCCGCCTTGGCGGTTCACATGAGCCACTGCTGTGACATTGTCTGATTGAATCAGAACCGGTAGGTTTCGAAGAAGACTCTCCGCTTGTCGAAGGCCGTTGTAAATGGCCCTGAGTTCCAACACATTGATGTGTAGACAGGACTCCTGGTCTGACCAAAGACCCTGACATTTTTTTTCCCTGTGTGACCGCTCCCCATCCTCGGAGGCTCGCGTCCGTGGTAACCAGGATCCAATCCTGAATTCCGAACCTGCGACCCTCCAGGAGGTGAGCACTTTGCAACCACCACAGGAGGGACACTCTGGAACCTGGGGACAGAGTTATTTTCCGATGTAAGTGCAGATGGGACCCGGACCACTTGTCCAGAAGGTCCCATTGAAAAGTCCTTGCATGGAACCTTCCGAAGGGAATGGCCTCGTAGGCCGCCACCATTTTTCCCAGAACTCGAGTGCATTGGTGAACTGACACCCTTTTTGGTTTTAGCAGGTCTCTGACCATGTTCTGGATGTCTTGGGCTTTCTCTATTGGGAGGAAGACCTTCATTTGTTCCGTATCCAGTATCATACCTAGGAACGGTAGTCGAGTTGTCGGAATCAACTGTGACTTCGGTAGATTAGAATCCAACCGTGTTGCTGGAGCACTCTCAGAGAGAGCGCCACACTACTCAGCAATTTCTCCCTTGATCTCGCTTTTATCAGGAGATCGTCCAAGTATGGGATAATTGTGACTCCATGCTTGCGCAGGACCACCATCATTTCCGCCATTATCTTGGTGAAAATCCTCGGGGCCGTGGAGAGTCCAAACGGCAACGTCTGAAATTGGTAATGACAATCCTGCACAGCGAATCTCAGGTATTCCTGATGGGGGGCATATATGGGGACATGAAGGTACGCATCCTTTATGTCCAGAGACACCATAAACTTCCCCTCCATGTTGGCTATTATCGCTCGGAGAGATTCCATTTTGAATTTGAATCTTTTTATGTACAGGTTTAGGGATTTCAGATTCAAAATAGGTCTGACCGAGCCGTCCGGTTTCGGGACAACAAATAGGGTTGAGTAGTAACCTCTTCCCTGCTGGTGCAGAGGAACCTTGATTATCACTTGCTGTATACACAGAGTTTGAATTGCAGCTAACACTATATCCCTTTCCGATGTGGAAGCTGGTAGGGCCGATTTGAAAAATCGGCGCGGGGGCACCTCCTCGAATTCCAATTTGTAACCCTAGGAAACTATTTCCAACACCCAGGGATTCAGGTCCGAACTGACCCAGGCCTGACTGAAAAGTCGAAGACGTGCCCCCACCATACTGTAGGTTTTGGAGCAGCCGGGGAGGACTTTTATTCCTGGGCACCTGCCGAAGCAGGTGCTCTTTTGCCTCTGCCCTTTCCTCTAGCGAGGAAAGAGGATCCCCGACCTCTTCTGGACTTGTGCGACCGAAAGGACTGCATATGATAGGGTGTTACTTTCTTTTGCTGTTGGGGAATATATGGTAAAAAATTTGATTTACCTGCTGTAGCTGTGGAAACCAGGTCCGTCAGCCCATCCCCAAACAATACATCACCCTTATAGGGTAGTACTTCCATATGTTTCTTGGAATCCGGATCACCCGTCCATTGGCGAGTCCATAAGGATCTTCTCGCTGAGAAAGACATGGCATTGGCCCTAGAAGCTAGCAATCCAATGTCCCTTTGAGCATCCCTCATAAATAAGACTGCGTCCTTTATGTGGGCTAGAGTTAAGAATATAGTATCCTTATCCATATTATCAAATTGATCTGTCAGCTCATCTGTCCAAGCTGCAATTGCGCTACACACCCATGCTGATGCAATTGTCGGTCTTAGCACAGCCCCTGTATGAGAATAAATACACTTTAAGGTAGTTTCTTGCCTGCGATCTGCAGGGTCCTTAAGGGCCGCTGTGTCAGGAGACGGTAGTGCCACTTTCTTGGACAAGCGCGTCAGGGCCTTGTCCACAGTGGGGGATGATTCCCAAATCTCCCTGTCCTGCTTAGGGAAGGGGTATGCCATATAAATTCTTTTGGGGATCTGCGGTCTCTTGTCCGGAGTCTCCCAAGCTTTTCCAAAGAAATCATTTAATTCATGAGATGTGGGAAAATTAATAATCTGTTTCTTTTCCTTAAACATGTGTACCCTTGTGTCGGGGACCGAGGGTTCATCCTCAATATGTAACACATCCCTTATTGCCACAATCATACACTGAATGGTTTTAGTCACCCTAGGGTGCAATTTTACTTCGCCGTAGTCGACACTGGAGTCAGAATCCGTGTCGGTAGTAGTGTCTTGTGTTAAGGGACACTTTTGAGACCCCGACGGGCCCTGTGAGTCTGTCCAATCCGAGGATTGACCATCTGATGTCCCCCCTAATTCAGCCTTATCAAGCCTTTTATGTAAAGATGCCACACTTGCATTCAACATATGCCACATGTCCATCCAATCCGGAGTCGGCACAACCGACGGGGACACACCACTCATTTGCTCCACCGCCTCCTTGGAGAAGCCTTCCGCCTCAGACATGTCGACACACAGGTACCGACACCCCACACACACACAGGGATTAACCTATAAGGGGACAAAACCCCAACCAGGCCCTTAGGAGAGACAGAGAGTATGCCAGCACACACCCAGCGCTTAATAACACTGGAAAGATATGACCAGATAGCGCTTTTATATATAAAATGACCAGATTCCCACTCACTGCGCTCAAAATGCCCCCCCTCCTCTTTTTTCCAGCCTGAATGTTCAGCAGGGGAGAGACCAGGGAGCCAGCGTTTTCCTCATGCAGCTTCTGTGGAGAAAATGGCGCTGGTTAGTGCTGGGGATCAAGCTCCGCCCACCCGACAGCGGGCTTCGGTCCCGGTGATTTTTCTATAGAAAATGGCGGGGGATCGTAGAATTACTGCCCAGCAGCCTAATCTACCTTGTCAGTGCCCAAATGTGAGGTTTATTGCTGCCCAGGACGCCCCCCCCCTGCGCCCTGCACCCTTCAGTGCTGCTGTGTGTGTGACTGGGAGCAATGGCGCGCAGCGGCCTTACCTCATGAAGATCTGATGTCTTCTGCCGCCTAAGATGTCTTCTGCCTTCTCATCCGCTTCTATCTTCGGCACCTGTGAGGAGGACGGCGGCGCGGCTCCGGGACGAACCCCAGGTGAAACCTGTGTTCCGACTCCCTCTGGAGCTAATGGTGTCCAGTAGCCTTAGAAGCAGTGCCCAACTTGACAAGCCAGCTCTGCTTCTCTCTCCTCGGTCCCACGATGCAGGGAGCCTGTTGCCACCAGGACTCCCTGAAAATAAAAAAAACTAACAAAATTCTTATCAACAGAAAACTCTGGAGAGCTCTCTGCAGTGCACCCATTCTCCTCTGGGCACAAGATCTAACTGAGGTCTGGAGGAGGAGCATAGAGGGAGGAGCCAGTGCACACCCATAGTCAAAGTTCTTTTTAGGTGCCCTATCTCCTGCGGAGCCCGTCTATACCCCCCATGGTCCTTACGGAGTCCCCAGCATCCTCTAGGACGTAAGAGAAATGGATAATAAGAGTTCCATCTTTTCGGAATCTTATATTTCTTACTGGGCGTCGCCCAAGACTCATCCATCATTTCCGTCAGCTCATCTGACGCTGGGAATTCAGTTTTAACCGATTTTGTTCGTTTAAACACAGGTGCTTTAGATTTTAACACTGTCTTAGCTGGCTCTTTCAAAGAGAGAACAGCCTTCACAGCATTAATAAGTTCAACTACATCCTCTGAACTAAAACTCTGCAACTGATCATCATACGGAGTATTTGAATATACTGTATCATCATCTGTTGTATCATCTTGTGTAGTCTGCCACATAGACACATCTGTCTTAGCCTTACCTGTCCCTTGGTTGCTTGTAGAGACTACTGGAACCAAGCCGTAGGAAGGGAGCTGCATGTATGGGTTAATAGTGTAACCTAACCCTTGAGGTGGTGCTACCGGAGTTAACCTGTCCGCTATTGAAGATAGAGCCTTTGCGAACATATTCCATGGTGGCTCTGTTGGTGGTTGAACCAACTCCTGTTTTTTTACTTTGCTGAAAAGCAAAACAGTTCGCACACAACCCCTCATAAGTGACCAATTGGTCCATACCAATTAACCGTGTCTTACAAGATAAGCATGTTAGGGATGTAGGAGTGCTTGATAAATTCTCCTCGTCACTTTTGCCGCTCACAGACATGGTAATAATCTGTTAATGACTACACAATTTGTGACTGAAAATCATATATATATATATATATATATATATATATATATATATATATATATATATATATATATATATAGAAGTATATAGAAGTGAGATCAATCTGACCACAGCCATGCACCTGAAATGAGGGTCAGAACAGGACTGACAACGTAGAAAAAAGTCAGCACACATACTAGCAGTCAGTCACATGTTAAGGCATTAGACATTGTTATATGAGAATACAACCCCCATAACAACTTACAAGTAAGTAGGAAAATTGTACTTCTGATTCAACTGGTTCTTTTTCAACATAACATGCAGAAAACACAGTAATATTCAGATCTCATATGCAATATGTACTAAAAATTAACAATTCATACTAACAAGTAGAGAGAATTTTTAGTATTGCAGACCCTTCCTCTGTAGAGCGGGATACAGGGAGACTCACCACACTTCAATATCCAAGCAAATGCGCTCATAAAACGCTGAGTGGCTTCAGACGCTACTGATGTACACTACTGCTCCTGATAACTGATAACGGACACAGTCGTTCACTGACGGACATGGACGCTTAGCGACTTCCACGTGTATGCAGACGCTAAGGCTTGCGACTCTGTCTACGCGGGATCGCTAGTGTACACAACCGCAGCGTCTAAGCTGCGACCGAGTACCCTCGTGGTAGTGTCTGAGAAGGAAGTGAGGTCATTCAGTTCATGGACGGGAGTCGCACGGAAACTGGTCATGAACTCGGAGGAGGGGCGGCCAGGAGAGCGTCTGAATCCCCCTGTTGACTTAAACTCTACGGATCGCGGCCTCTACCCAGTCCTGGCGCCTATGATCCCTAGAGCGTAGCGCTGTCGCACTCGAGATGTTCGGCGCATCAACACACTGTTTGTAGTCTCCACCAATACAGTGTAGCTGTGTCCGGACCCCTCTAGTAAGAGGAAATCCATACACTTACCATCCCCCCATGCTCCGGCCACAGCCTGGTTACGTCTGCTGGACCTGCTAGAACATCCGACACAGACGCCTGTCGAGACAGCACTGTACCGCGAAGGTAAGCGTTGTTGCGACCCAGTGGGGAGTTGTTTGAACGACTCTTTCCAGTATGGGTTTAAGACGCCGTTAAGAAAAGTCGCTCAAAAAAAAATAGTAAGTCTATAAAAATAACATAATAAAAGCTTCAGGCTGCTTTTATCTACAGCTGCCCTGTGACCATGGTCCGGCTTCCTGCCGCACCAAGCAAAAAACTGATCTGACTGAGTCAATGGCCGGGACTATATGGGGAAGCCCCGATGCATCCTGGGAGGCCAGAAAGCTCGTGACCGTGTTGGTGCCATTTCCGCTGTCGCTCAACCATATCCCAATGTTATCCTGTGGACCCAGCCAGAGAAATAACAATGCACAGTAACTACTGGATGTATATAACAGAATACTTGTACTAAAATATTCAGGTAGCAGTACACTTGTTCTTAACGAACACTGTCTAAAATGACATGTAGAATACTTAAGTGTCTGTAAATGCACAGCGCTGATGAGACAGGTGGCTTTACAGAGGAGACAGTGCCTGCAGTCCTGGAGATCAGTCCACCTAGCAGTGTAAAGATGGCGCCAAAATCACTGTCGGAGTGAGGGAGAGAGAAATACAGCTCCAGGGCGGGAACACCAGCAGTAGATGGCGCCCATAGCTGGGGGAAGGGCTGCAGGTCAGCACCTTATCCCATATGCTGGTCCTCACCACAGGTACTGTGGAGCCTTTGTAAAATAAGAATTTACTTACCGATAATTCTATTTCTCGTAGTCCGTAGTGGATGCTGGGGACTCCGTCAGGACCATGGGGAATAGCGGGCTCCGCAGGAGACAGGGCACATCTAAAAAAGCTTTTAGGTCACATGGTGTGTACTGGCTCCTCCCCCTATGACCCTCCTCCAAGCCTCAGTTAGGTACTGTGCCCGGACGAGCGTACACAATAAGGAAGGATCTTGAATCCCGGGTAAGACTCATACCAGCCACACCAATCACACCGTACAACTTGTGATCTGAACCCAGTTAACAGTATGATAACAAAACGAAGTAGCCTCCGAAAAGATGGCTCACAACAATAGTAATAACCCGATTTTTGTAACAATAACTATGTACAAGCATTGCAGACAATCCGCACTTGGGATGGGCGCCCAGCATCCACTACGGACTACGAGAAATAGAATTATCGGTAAGTAAATTCTTATTTTCTCTAACGTCCTAGTGGATGCTGGGGACTCCGTCAGGACCATGGGGATTATACCAAAGCTCCCAAACGGGCGGGAGAGTGCGGATGACTCTGCAGCACCGAATGAGAGAACTCCAGGTCCTCCTTAGCCAGAGTATCAAAATTTGTAAAATTTTACAAACGTGTTCTCCCCTGACCACGTAGCTGCTCGGCAAAGTTGTAATGCCGAGACTCCTCGGGCAGCCGCCCAGGATGAGCCCACCTTCCTTGTGGAATGGGCATCTACATATTTCGTCTGTGGCAGGCCTGCCACAGAATGTGCAAGCTGAATTGTACTACAAATCCAGCGTGCAATAGACTGCTTAGAAGCATGAGCACCCAGCTTGTTGGGTGTATACAGTATAAACAGCAAGTCAGACTTTCTGACTCCAGCCGTCCTAACTATATATATATATATATATATATATATATATATATATATATATATATATATATATATATATATATATATATATATATATATATATATATATATATATATATATATATATATTTTAGGGCCCTGACCACGTCTAGTAACTTGGAGTCCTCCAAGTCCCTAGTAGCCGCAGGCACCGCAAGAGGTTGTTTCAGGTGAAAACGCTGACACCCCTTTATGAAGAAACTGGAGACGAGTCCCAGTTCTGTCCTGTTCAAATGGAAAATTTTAATATGGGCTTTTGTAAGACAAAGCCGCCCATTCTGACAATCGCCTGGCCGAGGCCAGGGCTAACAACATGGTCACTTCCCATGTGAGATATTTGTCAACAGCATGGTCACTTTCCATGTGAGATATTTCAAATCCACAGATTTGAGCGGTTCAAACCAATATGATTTTAAGAAATCCCAACACTATGTTGAGATCTCACGGTGCCCCTAGGGGCACAAAAAAGCTGTATATGCAATACATCCTTTACAATCTGGACTTCAGGAACTGAAGTCAATTCTTTCTGGAAGAAAATCTACAGGGCCGAAATTTAAATGTTAATGAACCCCAATTTGAGGTCCAAAACACTCCTGTTTTCAGGAAGTGTAGAAATCGACCTAGTTGAATTTCCGTCGTGGAGCCTTCCTGGCCTCACCCACGCAACATATTTTCACCACATGTGGTGATGACGTTGTGCGGTCACCTCCTTCCTGGCTTTGACCAGGGTAGGTATGACCTCTTATGGAATGCCTTTTCCCCTCAGGATCCGGCATTCAACCGCCATGCCGTCAAACGCAGCCGCGGTAAGTCTTGGAATAGACATGGTACTTGCTGAATCAAGTCCCTTCTTAGCTCCCCAGGCCCTTAGTCCTCTGTGAGCATTTCTTGAAGTTCCGGGTACCAAGTCCCTCTTGGCCAATCCGGAGCCACTAGTATAGTTCATACTCCTCTATGTCTTATAATTCTCAATACCCTGGTTATGAGAAACAGAGGAGGGAACACATACACAGACTGGTACACCCACGGTGTTACCAGAACATCCACAGCTATCGCCTGAAGGTCTCATGACCTGGCGGAATACCTGTCCCGTTTTTTGTTCGGGCGGGACGCCATCATGTCCACCTTTGGTCTTTGCCAACGGTCCACAATCATGTTGAAAAACTTCCCTATGAAGTTTCCACTCTCCCGGGTGGAGGTCATGCCTGCTGAGGAAGTCTGCTTCCCAGTCGTCCACTCCCGGAAAGAACACTGCTGACAGTGCTATCACATGATTTTCCGCCTAGCGAAAAATCCTTGCAGTTTTCACTGCCCTCCTGCTTCTTGTGCCGCCCTTCTGTTTACGTGGGCGACTGCCGTGATGTTATCCCACTGGATCAATACCGGCTGACCTTGAAGCAGAGGTCTAGCTAAGTTTAGAGCATTATAAAATTGCTCTAAGCTTATTTATGCGGAGAGAATTCTCCAGACTTAATCACACTTCCCTGGAAATTTTTTCCCTGTGTGACTGTTCCCCAGCCTCTCAGGCTGGCCTCCGTGGTCACCGGCATCCAATCCTGAATGCCGAATCTGCGGCCCTCTAGAAGATGAGCACTCTGTAATCACCACAGGAGAGACACCCTTTTCCTTGGATATAGGGTTATCCGCTGATGCATCTGAGGATGCGATCCGGACCATTTGTCCAGCAGATCCCACTGAAGAGTTCTTGCGGGAAATCTGCCGAATGGAATTGCTTCGTAATAAGCCACCATTTTTACCAGGACTCTTGTGCAATGATGCACTGACACTTTTCCTGGTTTTAGGAGGATCCCGATTAGCTCGGATAACTCCCTGGTTTTCTCCACTGGGAGAAACACGTTTTTCTGGACTGTGTCCAGAATCTTCCCTAGGAACAGTAGACGTGTCGTCGGAAAAAGCTGCGATTTTGGAATATTTAGAATCCACTCGTGCTGTCGTAGAACTACTTAAGATAGTGCTACTCCGACCTCCAACTGTTCTCTGGACCTTGCCCTTATCAGGAAAGCGTCCATGTTTCTTTTAAGAAAAATCATCATTCCGGCCATTACCTTGGTAAAGACCCGGGGCGCCGTGGACAATCCAAACGGCAGCGTCTGAACTGATAGTGACAGTTCTGTACCAGGAACCTGAAGTACCCTTGGTGAGAAGGGCAAATTTGGACCTGTAGGTAAACGTCCCTGATATCCAGTGACATCATATCGTCCCCTTCTTCCTGGTTCGCTATCACTGCTCCGAGTGACTCCATCTTGATTTGAACGCTTGTATGTAAGTGTTCAAATATTTCAGATCTCACCGAGCCGGTTGGCTTCAGTACCACAATATAGTGTGGAATACTACCCCCTTCCTTGTTGTAAGAAGGGTACTTTGATTATCACCTGCTGGGATTACAGCCTGTGAATTGTGTGAGGGGGAGACGTCTCGAATTTCCAATGTACACCTGGGATATTACATGTAGGATCCCGGAGTTCCCTTGCGAGTGTTGCTGAAACTCTTGAGATGACCCCCTACCGCACCTGAGTCCGCTTGTACGGCCCCAGCGTTATGCTGCGGACTTGGCAGAAGCCGTGAGGAGCTTCTGTTCCTGGGAATGAGCTGCTTGCTGCAGTCTTCTTCCCTTTCCTCTCCCCCTGGGCAGATATGACTGGCCTTCGCCCGCCTGCCCGTATGGGGACGAAAGGACTGAGACTGAAAAGACTGTGTCCTTTTCTGCCAATATGTGACTCGGGGTAACAAAAGGTGGATTTTTCAGCTGTTGCCATGGCCACCAGGTCCAATGGACCGCCCCTTTATACGGCAATACTTCCATATGCCGTCTGGAATCTGCCTCACCTGACCACTGTCGTGTCTTCGTCTGGCAGATATGTACATCACATTTACTCTTGATGCCAGAATGCAAATATGCCTCTGCGCATCACACATATATAGAAATGCATCCTTAAAATGCTCTATAGACAATAAAATCCTGTCCCTGTCAAGGGTATCAAAATTTTCAGTCAGGAAATCCGACCAAGCCCCCTCAGCGCTGCACATCCAGGCTGAGGCGATTGCTGGTCGTAGTATAACACCAGTATGTGTGTATATACTGTTATGATATTTTCCAGCTTCCTATCAGCTGGCTCCTTGAGGGCGGCCGTATCTGGAAACGGTAACGCCATGTTTTTTATAAGCGTGTGAGCGCCTTGTCCACCCTAAGGTGTGTTTTCCAACTCGCCCTTACTACTGGCGGGAAAAAGGGTATACCGCCCATAACTTTTTGTCGGAGGAACCCCACGTATCATCACACACTTCATTTAATTTATCTGATTCAGGCAAAACTACAAGTAGTTTATTCCCACCCTACAAAATACCCTTATTTGTGGTACTTGTGGTATCAGAAATACGTAACACCTCCTTCATTGCCCTTAACATGTAACTTGTGGCCCTAAAGGAAAAATACGTTTGTTTCTTCACCGTCGACACTGGGGTCAGTGTCCGTGTCAGTGTCTGTCGACCGACTGAGGTAAATGGGCGTTTTTACAAGCCCCTGACGGTGTCTGAGACGCCTGGACCGATACTAATTTGTCCGCCGGCTGTCTCATGTCGTCAACCGGCTTGCAGCGTGTTGACATTATCACGTAATTCCATAAGTAAGCCATCCATTCTGGTGTCGACTCCCTAGAGAGTGACATCACCATTACAGGCAATTTTCTCCGTCTCCTCACCAACATTTTCCTCATACATGTCGACACACACGTACCGACCTACAGCACACACATACAGGGAATGCTCTGATAGAGGACAGGACCCACTAGCCCTTTGGGGAGACAGAGGGAGAGTTTGCCAGCACACACCAAAAGCGCCATAATGTATATAACAACCCTAGAAGGTGTTGTTTCTATATATGGGCTCTTAATATATAATTATATCGCCAATTTATGCCCCCCTTCTCTTTAACCCTGTTTCTGTAGTGCAGGGGAGAGTGGGAGCCTTCCTCACCAGCGGAGCTGGTCAGGAAAATGGCGCTGAGTGCTGAGGAGAATAAGCTCCGCCCCTTTCACGGCGGGCTTTTCTCCCGGTTATTAGGAAAACTGGCCTGGGTTAAATACATACATATAGCCTTAATGACTATATGTGATGTATTTATTTGCCTCTAAGGTAATCTATATTGCTGCCCAGGGCGCCCCCAGCAGCGCCCTGCACCCTCCGTGACCGAGATCAGTGAGCCGTGTAGCAACAATGGCGCACAGCTGCAGTGCTGTGCGCTACCTTCATGAAGACTGAGGAGTCTTCTGCCGCCTGTTTCCGGACCTCCGTTCTGCCGTTCTTCAGCGTCTGTAAGGGGGATCGGCGGCGCGGCTCCGGGACGAACCCCAGGCTGACCTGTGTTCCGACTCCCTCTGGAGCTCAGTGTCCAGTAGCCTAAGACTTCAATCCTCCTGCACGCAGGTGAGTTGCAAGTCTCTCCCCTAAGTCCCTCGTTGCAGTGATCCTGTCGCCAGCAGGAATCACTGATTAGAAACCTAAAAAAAAAAACTTTTCTAAACAGCTCTTTAAGAGAGCCACCTAGATTGCACCCTCTCGGACGGGCACAAAAACCTAACTGAGGCTTGGAGGAGGGTCATAGGGGGAGGAGCCAGTACACACCATGTGACCTAAAAGCTTTTTTAGATGTGCCCTGTCTCCTGCGGAGCCCGCTATTCCCCATGGTCCTGACGGAGTCCCCAGCATCCACTAGGACGTTAGAGAAAACGGATTTTAGTAAATCCGACCTGTGCTCCCTGACCTGGTGGATATAGTGGGGTCCCTGTACAGTACAGAGTCCATGACAACGGCACGGTCCGTCTCCTGGGACCGCGATTTATCGGTGGGTCCCACCTGGGGGACCCATTTACCTCCTCACTGACGTGCAGCCACGCGATCCTGGAGAGCGTCAGAGATGGTGTATCTGATGACCGGTGCGCCTCCGCTGCAAGTGCCCGGGAACCCGGCCGCGGGAGTATGCGGCCGCAGCACAGTATGTCACAATGACATATAAAGTGCTGCGGCCCTTGAAGTCTTCTTAAAAAGCTCTTTTCAGGGCTGCCTAGCGCAGCCCTACCTGTTAGTGACCTGCACTGCAGGCACCAACTTAAAACGGAGCTCCAGTGCCTGGAGGCGGGGTTATAGAGGCGGCGGTACAGTGCATCCTGGGAACAGTCAAAGCTTTAGCCTGTTGGTGCCTCGCATCAAGATCCAACTCTACACCCCGATGTATTCCCTGTGGAATCCCAGTGTACCCCGCTGCAGAAAGTACTATATGTAAGCCTCTTTTTGTTAAGGTGTAATACCCCTGGGATGTCTTTATAGAGGGTCCTTAGTGGGGTATCACATAAGGGGCACTACTACTGTGAGGCATAACGTGTATTAATGAACACTATGGTGTGGTGTAACGTGTATAAGAAGCACAGTTCAGGTTCAGAACATGGGACCCCCTGCATCAGCATAGCTAAACTGCTTCAGAAAGTGTGCTTTGGGCACGGTGGCTCACTTCGTTCACCACAGGTTACTATTCCCATCAGGTGTCCACGTGGATAGTGAAACTGATAGCCCAGGGGTCCCATGTTCTGAAATTGTGGAAAGGAGCACTACTGTGTGGCGTAACGTGTATAATGAGCACTACTGTGTAGCACAACGTGTACAACTATGTGACGTAACATGTATAAGGAGCACTACTATGCGGTGTAATGTGAATAAAATTTAACTACTGTGGTGCGTAATATAAAATTGGGGCTACTACTCTGTGGCCACAACCATTTTCAATGATACCACACCCCATTATCACCCCCTTCTGCACAAACTATCCCTATTTGGAATATGTGGTGGGGCCCAATGCATATTGTTGCACCTGGGCCCAGCGCTCGTTACTTCCACCACCGATAAGCTGTCTAGCTCATCCATTACCCACAACAATCATCTGCAATAAACACTTAGGTCTTAAGTTATCGTTAAATATACACAAAGTGTCCAAATTATTATGACCACCAGGAGATTTTATGCAGAGTAGAAACTGTGCAGATCATGCTCATGTTGAATTGTACAGAGTAGACCAGCAGACAAAAATTGAGCCTGAGTGCAAGGCCTGTCGTCGTTAACGACTAATGCTCTCACTGTTGCTGCGAGCAACAACAACAACAACAATTCAACATTCAAAGTCTGCCAGATTGCGTGCATTACCCACTTCATTAGGCTCTGCATACCGCTGCCTTTTCTTTTTTTAATACAGATTCAGACATTCCACATCAGCATCTACCATGCATAAAATCACCTGGTGGTCATAACAATTTGACCACTCAGTGTAAAATTGCTTTATTTGTGTGTAAGCCAAAATTGCATCAGTAAATTTCCAAATCTTAGGCTATAGGCAATTACAATCAAACATACAGGTAAAAACAAGCATAACAGTCATTATCATCATAATCCTGTCTAAATGACATGTAAAGATGTGTCCTAAAAGGCATGTTACAGATGATCACAAACCATAATTGGGACTCAATTGGGAGTGTAGTTTACTTGGGTCTTCATCCTCATATGGTACTACACGTGCACAACCCCCCCCCCCCCCCCCCCCTTCCCTCGGGATCCGGTCTCTAGGTCGGCAGTAACTAAGTTGTCACTATCTAGGTTGACCACTACCGGTCGACAGTAACTAGGTTGACAGGTCAAAAAGTCGACATGAGTTTTTCACGATTTTTTTATCTTTTTGAACCTTTTCATACTGAACGATCCACGTGGACTACAACTGGGAACGGTAAGCATGGCGAGCCATGCGAGGGAACACGGTGCACTAATTGGGGTTCCGTCACTCTACGAAGAAAACGACCCAAAAAAACATAAAAAAACTCATGTCGACCTTTTGACAGGTCGACCAATAGTGGTCGACCTAGACACCATCGCACACTTCCCTCTCCTCCAGGCACAAGTATAACAAACTCTCAACTCAATATACAGTAGAGTGCAAGTTGTGCACATGTGTAGCGGGACAAACTTTGTGCATGCGACACGTTTGCATGGTGCAAATGGATTTGTATAGAACTCGGGAGATGTAGCAAACCCTCTAAAGAGATAAAAGAGGAGAAGTTGCCCATAACAACCATTCATTTAGATTCTGTCATTCTCTAGACTGTGCCAGATAAATGTTAGCTGTCTGCCTTCATAGAGATATCATGGTTCAAATGCCAGGAAGGGTCGTTTCTGTAGTGTGAGAAGTCACTAATCTGCCCCCCTTAGTTGAGTACCAAATTTAGATTTTAAGCTTTGCTACAAAGGGAAAGTGCCTGAATAAAATAAACTGTATACAACTCTGTAAATATGAAAGTTATTCAAATGTTACAAGAACTTTGCATTACAAATGTGAGAGAAAGAACATAAGCACTCACCCAGTCTTGGCATAACTGCCCCCAGAAACTGCTCATCTTCCTGAAAGTGGTTTTCCTGCAGGGACTCCAGCAGTTTTTGCAAAACATCTTGAGGAACTTTGCAACCGGTGCCTTTGAGCTCTGCAAAGCGCGTCAGCCGGAAGCTTTTATCAAGCTCATAACTCTCTGGATTGAAGGACTCCCGGACAGACATGTTTTGCAGTTAGATTATTTTCCCAGTTTGTGCTGTTTAATGAACAAGTCCTTTTTGGGTGAACCTAGTCAGTGAAAGCAAGAAAATCAATGATTATGATTATGGTAATGTTATAATAATGTCAATTGCTATAGCTTTAAAAGAGGCCCCCAGGTAGTAACTGTAAACGAGAATTATGTTGAAAAAAAGGCAGAATTCTTTACAAAATAAGAATATGCATTTAAAAGGGGCATGTCCACTTCCTAATCCCATAATAAACCCTTCTGCGTTGTCAGCAGAAATCCACCTAAAGTAGGGCTTTTGGGCACCTTGACTGTCTTTAGACAGGAGTAGTTGCTTTACGTGGCTAATCCCCTGCATTTTGGCTGTGACCTCTGCGATGAGCACATACGTAACTTTATACGAGAGCTGTGGCCATGATAAATTAGTTTAATTCACCCCAAAGAAAGAAATATAATAGGGTATGAGTTTGTAAAAGTGCCAATTTTGGGGCGATTATGCTTTAAGATTTACAGCAGCAATTTACTCATTTTTACATGCAAAAGCAATAAAATATATCCACTTTACACCCAGTGAATGAAGATTTCTGTTTGCACACTCAGGAAAATGCAAGCAGAAATCGGAATTACTCAGAGCTACAGTACATTCCCGCGATATTCAGCCACTACACACATATCAGCCAGTTACGGTAGTGCTGAATTTGCATGTTTTCACTCACATCTCTATGGGGTGCAAGGGAAAACATGCGCTGCCAGCGGACATACCGTATATACTCGAGCATAAGCCGACTTTTTCAGCACTTTTTTTTGTGCTGAAAAAGCCACCTCGGCTTATACTCGAGTCAGTGGCAGTGCAGTGTGACAGGCAGAGCAGTGTGAAGGAGGGACACGGAGCGCACAGCGCACGCCTCTCCTGTGTCCCTCCTGCATCTCCAGCGGCAGCGGCGGGTCTATTAAAGGAAGTACCCGTTCGTGACCTCTGATCACGTACCGGCACTTCCTTTAATAGACCCGCCGCGGCCGCCGGAGATGCAGGAGGGACACAGGAGAGGCGCGCGCTGTGCACTCCGTGTCCCTCCTTCAGATGACAGAGCGGGATCGACGGAGGGGTAAGTAACAGGCACTGGGGGAGGGGGCATATGTGGCAGCATGAGGGGCATATCTGGCAGCATGAGGGGCATATCTGGCACTGTGGGGCATATGTGGCAGCATGAGGGGGGATATCTGGCAGCATGAGGGGCATATGTGGCAGCATGAGGGGCATATGTGGCAGCATGAGGGGCATATGTGGCACATCTGGCACTGTGGGGCATATGTGGCAGCATGAGGGCATATCTGGCAGCATGAGGGCATATCTGGCACATCTGGCACTGTGGGGCATATTTGGCAGCATGAGGGCATATCTGGCACATCAGGCACTGTGGGGCATATCTGGCAGTATGAGGGCATATCTGGCACTGAGGGCTGTGTACGGCTAGAGCTGCATTTCCCACCCTAGGCTTATACTCGAGTCAATAAGTTTTCCCAGGTTTTTGTGGTAGAATTAGGTGCCTCGGCTTATATTCGGGTCGACTTATACTCGAGTATATACGGTATCTATCCATGCCGTACGACTGATTCCCCCCTTTTTACCCTATTACATTCCCAAAACATGTTTAATATGTAATGCGGACCATTCTGTAAATATACATTTCCATATGAAGTTATAGAATCCCCTTCACCGGAAGTGTTTTCATGAATGCAATAAAACAGCAAATCTCTCTGCCCAAGTTCATCGGAATATATGGTAAAGGGGGGTACACATGGAGAGATCTGTGCTTAAATTCTAAGCACTCTGACTAGATTGCTTACAAATTAAGCATGGATCTCTCCGTGTGTAGGGTGCCACAGACATGCACGCCAAATCTAGTGAGATCGCTCATTTCACCGCTAGGTGAAATGAGCGGGCCCTCCCCCCCTTGCAATCAATCAACTACTTGTCCCATGGTTCCTTGCTGAGAGCGGTTATGTATAGGGTTCAGCTGGGAACGGAGACACAGGATTGGACAATTTTATTTAGATATTTCTGAAAGCAGACCCGGTTCATTTGTTAATTACACCTTGAATAAGTCCCCGCTAGGGGTAGAAACGCATCATTGTGCAGGCGTTCCAGTCCAGCTCAGCAGCGTTGGTTACCTGAAAAAGCGGATTGGCTCATAGGGAAGACCCAGGTTCCCCTTCACAGATCCATATGCTTTTTAGAACTGTTTGACTGCAGTTTCAACATCCTTGGTAATTACCCTCTGCACAGTGACTTGGGAGCCTCTTTTTAGGGTTACTGCTTTGCTATTGTATATACATTGTGACTGGTACGGATTCATTTTGTATTATTCTATTCAAGTGTATCAAACTGTACTTCATTATATACATTTATACTTTTATATCCCTGAATTGGTTCTTCTGCAATGGAGAAAATATTGCTCGGCACTGATTGAAAACTGAAACTATTGAGGAGCGCTGGTTAAGTTATCTCTCCAATATTTTTTAATTATTTGGAATAGTAACCTGTGGCGAGCGGAGCAAGACACTGATCCCAAAGCGCGGCGAGTGAATCGGACGCGAGGGTCCAATGGTGCATAGGTAAAACGAAAACCTCAAAACGAACGGAGAATGGATAAAACATTTAGGTGCTGTAAGGGCGGAAGTTATTTACTGCCCTCTCGTGTGGTCACTTCCTGGTCCTGATCACAAAGGAAACATAGACACAACCCTAGTAATAACTTGCTATCATATAAACTGTGGATTCTGATTGGTCCACCTGATCAATACCCCTCCACAGCAATTTAAAGTGGTAACCGTAAATCATATGCAGGTTCTAGATTACAAAAACAGAGAGGCCCCTGGGTATCTGGGGTAAGAAACAGTAATTTGGTAGTAAGGCATAGGGGTGGGTCTTCTGTATGCCGACTGACGGGATCCCGGCGCACAGTATACCGGCGCCGGGATCCCGACAGCCGGCATACCGACACTTATTCTCCCTCGTGGGGGTCCACGACCCCCCTGGAGGGAGAATAAAATAGCGCCACCGTGCCCGTAGCGTGGCGAGCGCAGCGAGCCCGCAAGGGGCTCATTTGCGCTCGCCACACTGTCGGTAAGCCGGCGGTCGGGCTCCCGGCGCCGGTATGCTGGTCGCCGGGAGCCCGACCGCCGGCATATCGTAGTGAACCCAGGCATAGAAATAACTGGCACTTCAGCTTTTCTACAACTTGGCTGGCCCATTACAGTGTAGACTTTTCAGTACAACTTTACTGTTGACATTCAGATTATAATGTATTGGGTTATGCTCCCAAATTGTACATGAATTTTCTTTAGCTTTCTGTAGTTTTATTTATGAAGATATTTGTATTCTCAAGCAGATTTGTTTGTTTTAATTTCCTTACGCTATGACGCAGCCCTGCAACAGCTAGAATTGTATCCAGAGAGCAGCTTTGTACTGTTTATTTTGTTATCCTCCTCAGACATAGAAGGTATGGCTAAAAGAAAGAAAACTAGAAAGATTCAGTATACTAGTAAAAGTTGCAAGACTGCATCCCCAGCTCAAATAAATTAATTGGAGGTTTGGAGTGCCTTTAAACCTGAACCACCTATTGAAATTAATGTATAGCACCTGTATCAATAAAATGCTATTGGATTTGTGATATTACTGGCACAGTACTACGCCAGTAATGAACACAAAGTTACCACATCCCATGTATACTGTAACTCATTAAACATGACTACGAGTAGGGCCCTCTTCCCTCATGTGCTTATTCTTTTCTTACTTTAATAATCCTCAACTGCCCAAATCATGCAGTTTTTTGGCCACCTGGAACTTCTCTGTCATTAATGCTGCATTCACACCGCAAATGCCGGGTCCTACCCGGTAAGACAAACGTGTACTTACCGGGTGGGATCCGGCATTTGCGCTCCGTTGCAGGCTTCCCGACCCGGCAATATACCGGGTCGGTTGCCATGACAACGGAGGTCGCAGCAGCAGCAGCAGGGGCGGGGGTGGAGGCGGCGTCGGGAGATGAGCTCATCTCCAGCGCCGCCTCTCCCTATCTTGTGAATGGGAACCGTGTCGCATCGACACGGCTCCCATTCACACCGCACCTGACCCGGTAATCAACCCGGGTAAAACCCTTCTTTTTTACCGGGTTGATTTACCGGGTCAGGCGACCCGCTAAATCACCCAGTGTGCTTTCACATCGCACACTGACCCGGTTCGACACGGCAATATGCCGTGTCGGTACCGGGTTATTTGTGCGATGTGAAAGGGGTTTTACTGGTGTAGTTATGCTTAGTTACCCTGTACTTGTCCTAAATTGTCTTCAACTGTAAGTCACTGTTTTCCTGTTTTGATTATGTGAATATGTACTCTGTAACTGGGCGCTGCGGAACCCTTGTGGCGCCATATAAATAAAGGATAATAATAATAATAAGTGAATAAGCCACTATTGCTACACTTTGTTGTTTTTTTTGTTTTGTTGTGGGAAAGAATGGCTAATTTAACTATATTTATTTTTATTATTTATTAATAATACTACATATTAAGAATATTAATAAAACTATGCTGTAGCACAGGGGTGGCCAAACAGTCGATCGCGATCGACTGGTCGATCGCGGACATGCGACCAGTCGATCGCGATCCGCCACCCAGCCACCCGAAGCCGCGCCTCTCCTGCCTGCTGCTCTGCCTCCTCAGTGACGGCAGAGTGTATAGCTCAAATCAGGTGTCGGTTCGTTAGCCAATGAGAGCTCGTGGACCGGCGCCTGATTTGAGCCATACACGCTGCCGTCACCGCCGGAGATTAGACTGAAGCAGGGCGGGCGGAAGACAGGAGAAGCGCGCGCTGCGCTCTCCACTCCGGTGAGCTCTACTATGGGGGCATATCTGGCATTGTGGGCACATGGCTCAGTGGGGGCATATCTGGCAATGTGGGGCATATCTGGCACTGTGGGGTCATATGTGGCACTGGGGGCATATCTGGCTCTGCGGGCACATGGCACTGTGGGGGCATATCTGGCACTGTGGGTACATGGCACTGTGGGGCATATCTGTAATCTGGCGCTGTGGAGGCATATCTGGCACTGTGGGCACATGGCACTGTGGGGGCATATGTGTTTGAGGTTTTTACCTGTGGGGTCCAATGTGTTATTTCGTGTGAGGCAGTCATTACACTCTGTGCAGCAAGACTACGTCCCTTTTTTTTGTTATACCACGCCCACTTTTTGTTATGCCACACCCACTTTTGCGCTCGCTATTATTCCTCTTGGGTAGATCACAAAAGCTTTTTAGCTTTCAAAGTAGATCGCCAACACCAAAAGTCTGGCCGCCCCTGCTGTAGCATATATCATCCCTGACTAGGTAAAAGCCAAGTCAATGAATCGGAATAGGAGATCTAAAGTAATGACAACATTTCCAATAAACAGAAAGATAAATGGAATATGTTATATGGATTTGCAGAAATGTCATATGTCCTCATATACGTATACGGGGGAAGGCATTTTCAAATAATGCTTTCAATGTTTGCAACATTAGGAAAATACATAATTATTATCTGGTGACAAAATGCATCCAACCACTTAATAAGGTATCATGTTATAAATGATGCAAGTAAGCTTTTGAAACATTTTATATTTAATTTATTTATACACTGCTCAAAAAAATAAAGGGAACACTAAAATAACACATCCTAGATCTGAATGAATGAAATATTCTTATTAAATACTTTGTTCTTTACATAGCTGAATGTGCGGACAACAAAATCACACAAAAATTATCAATGGAAATCAAATTTATTAACCCATGGAGGTCTGGATTTGGAGTCACCCTCAAAATTAAAGTGGAAAAACACACTACAGGCTGATCCAACTTTGATGTAATGTCCTTAAAACAAGTCAAAATGAGGCTCAGTAGTGTGTGGCCTCCACATGCCTGTATGACCTCCCTACAATGCCTGGGCATGCTCCTGATAAGGTGGTGGATGGTCTCCTGAGGGATCTCCTCCCAGACCTGGACTAAAGCATCCGCCAACTCCTGGACAGTCTGTGTTGCAACGTGGCGTTGGTGGATGGAGCGAGACATGATGTCCCAGATGTGCTCAATTGGATTCAGGTCTGGGGAACGGGCGGGCCAGTCCATAGCATCAATGCCTTCTTCTTGCAGGAACTGCTGACACACTCCAGCCACATGAGGTCTAGCATGGTCTTGCATTAGGAGGAACCCAGGGCCAACTGCACCAGCATATGGTCTCACAAGGGGTCTGAGGATCTCATCTCGGTACCTAATGGCAGTCAGGCTACCTCTGGCGAGCACATGGAGGGCTGTGCGGCCCCCCAAAGAAATGCCACCCCACACCATTACTGACCCACTGCCAAACCGGTCATGCTGGAGGATGTTGCAGGCAGCAGAACGTTCTCCTTGGCGTCTCCAGACTCTGTCACATGTGCTCAGTGAGAACCTGCTTTTATCTGTAAAGAGCACAGGGCCCCAGTGACGAATTTGCCAATCTTGGTGTTCTCTGGCAAATGCCAAACGTCCTGCACGGTGTTGGGCTGTAAGCTCAACCCCCACCTGTGGACGTCGGGCCCTCATACCACCCTCATGGAGTCTGTTTCTGATCGTTTGAGTTGACACATGCACATTTGTGGCTTGCTGGAGGTCATTTTGCAGGGCTCTGGCAGTGCTCCTCCTGTTCCTCCTTGCACAAAGGTGGAGGTAGCGGTCCTGCTGATGGGTTGTTGCCATCCTACGGCCTCCTCCATGCCTCCTGATGTACTGGTCTGTCTCCTGATAGCGCCTCCATGCTCTGGACACTATGCTGACAGACACAGCAAACCTTCTTGCCACAGCTCGCATTGATGTGCCATCCTGGATGAGCTGCACTACCTGATCCACTTGTGTGGGTTGTAGGGAGGTCATACAGGCTCGTGGAGGCCACACACACTACCGAGCCTCATTTTGACTTGTTTTAAGGACATTACATCAAAGTTGGATCAGCCTGTAGTGTGTTTTTCCACTTTAATTTTGGGGGTGACTCCAAATCCAGACCTCCATGGATTAATAAATTTGATTTCCATTGATAATTTTTGTGTGATTTTGTTGTCAGCACATTCAACTATGTAAAGAACAAAGTATTTAATAAGAATATTTAATTCATTCAGATCTAGGATGTTATTTTAGTGTTCCCTTTATTTTTTTGAGCAGTGTATAATGCACCCATATCATGCAGAACTTTGCAAAATATTTCAGTCATTCACATCATTCCCTGCCCAGTGAAGCTTACAATCTAAATTCCCTTCCACATTGACACAAACACACCAAGGTTATTTTTTTTTTGTTAGAAGTCAATTAATATGAGAAACCCACGCAAACACATGGAGAACATATAAACTCCTCACAGACAGCCCCTTGGTTAGTAATTGAACTCATGGCAGTGAAGGCAGTGTAATGATTAGCATTACTACCTCACAGCACTGAGGTCATAGGTTTGATTCCCACCATGACCCTGTGTGGAGTTTGTATGTTCTCTCATGCTTGCGTGGGTTTCCTCCCACAATACAAAAATATACTGCTAGGTTAATTGGTTCCCAACAAAAATAAACTGTGTGTGTCAAGGAATATAGATTATAAACTTCCATGGGGCAGGGACTGAGGTGATTGGCGAAATAGTCTCTGTAAAGTGCTGCGGAATGTGTGTGTGCTATATAAATAACTGATAATAATAATAATAATAATAATAATAATAATAACAACCTCAGGGCTGAGACCATAACACTAACTAGCACTCCATTCATGCAGTAAAGCTTTTAGGCCAACTATACCTGATCAATATATGCACATTATCTTGCCTATATGTGGGGGATCAAGAAAGCCCTGCAATATTGTACCATTATCAATTCGATCACATTGAACTTTTGCAGCATGTTAATTTAACAAAATATCTCTTTGTGCAGTCATATGGGTTTCCTTTAAATTCATTGTCAATGCACTGCACACAAATAAAATAAATAAATCTGATTGGACTGCCATGCCAGCTTAGACCCTCCCAATGTCTACTACAACCGATTGAGGAGAGGGTAGAATAAGGAATACAAACATCTGTTAAAAAATGCATTTCTATAGAAAGTGGGTGGAAAGGTGTCATTTAATGCAGCTATGAGAGGACTACTGCTCCAATCGCCAGGATTTGGGCCATAATCAGGGACACCTTAAATTTCGGATGCTGCCTTTAATGCAGCAAAACACAGACAGGTCATAACTGTGTGTGGGAGCAAGGCTTTGTGTGCAACAGCAGTTACCTGCAATACTTCTGAAAACCATGCACGCTGCCAGGTCTACGGAAACCAACAAAACTACTCAATGACAAAGCAGATGCCCCAAACCCGTACTAAACTATTTTTTAAGAGATACAGTGCCATGCTAATATGAGCATTTACAGATAAAATGGCAGCAAAGATCTAGCTTTATGAACCACAGCAAGCGATACAGTTGTAGATGGCTGTCCACATAATGAACTAAAAGACAGGCAACATGTGGGCACCTGAATTAAGCTATTCTAAGTGCTAGTTTGCTAAAAATCGTTGTGGCATTCAATGTCCAACAATTTCCCTGCCATAGCTCAATTTATATTAAGCTAATCATATGAAAACAAAATGCAGATACTGTACTTAAACCAGGACTAATTATACATTTGTTTTACAACATTTGTTGCCCACAAAGTAAACAGTAGAAGGAAATTTCCTCAGTACTGGTGACCTTACGGTAACCCTAAACAAGGTTACCCCAGGTCACAAGACCCATAAAAATAGAATATCCATGATACAGCCACAAATCATCTATAGGCTGCTAGGGTATAAACTATCCAGGAGACATTAAGAAATGTTACAATAAAAGAAGCACATTTGTAAATGCAACATACCATAACAATTATAAATAAGGTCAAAGATCACTGGAAGAAATGCAAGAACAAAGAAATACATATTCAAGCAAGGAAGCATGCAATTCATTATAGTAATAGGAAATATTGCTATCAATAAATGGGGCTCTAGAACGGGTTAAATGCAGTCATTAAATGGAGAGCAGACTTTTAATAAGAGTGAAAATGCAGACGTAGAAGTATACGGTCCTGCTGGAGCGATAAAGGGTGTAATATGGAAGTGTGTACACTGTGGGTATAGGGGATGCCACTAATGAGGAGCACTTGTATCTGTCTGGGTGCCACTGTTATACAGAGATGCTGGCTGAGCACTGGGAGATCATGTCAGGAACATACAAGGTGTGCAGGGAACACGCCTGAGAGCTATGGATGCTGCATGCACTGTGTACAATAGACTTTACAGCCTGTGTGCTCTAGCCATTTGTTGTGGCTCTGGGCCCCAGGCCCCGGGCTGCTCCCTCCTCCCAACCCGTCTTAAAGGCGCAGGGAGACAGCAGGTCGGCCGGACATGCATGCCCTGTCTCCCAGGCCTTCGGTGCAGGCAGGCGGGAGCGAAGATGTCGACAGCTGGCTTACATTAACCCCGCCGCTGCCAGTACTCCCGACCCTTAAGGCGGCCCGGCCTGCTCCCCACCCTCGGTGGCTCACCAGCCGGACAGACGGATCACGCGAGGCGGTGACGCGGCTCTACTCACCGGATCTATATTTCTTATTTAACGGTTCCCCTTTAAGCGGCGGTGGCGGGCGCCCTCCCCTGTGATTCCTCCGCTCCTCCTCCCTCCCCCTCACTTACCGGCTCTCCATCCGCCTCCCTCCGCAGCCTCCGTCCCGCACACCCACAATGCACCGCGCGGCCCGAGCCCTGTACACACACGCACACACTCACTCATGCTTTATTATTATAGCACCCAGCCAGCAGCAGCAGCAACATGTGCATAGGGTGGGATGTCGCGCTCGCGTATTCCCATCGCAGCTAGCACCCCTCATACTGTACATGCCATAATACCAGTGGTCACCCACCATGTGGACGGCTTGTAAAAGTACCTTAATTTACTAGGATATTTCCATATTATTATACATGAAACCTTTTTTTTTATTATTGGCTGATTGTAAAGTACCACTGGTTCTGTGCGTTATTTTCTATTTTGTCTTTGTTATTTTTTTTCAAGAAAAGTATTTACATAAAATAGAATGCCCAGTATCATTTCAAATCAGAACTGTAATGTCCAAATGTCAGCTATGAATATGTCTACTTAACTACATAAAATCCTGGTAAGGAATTATCTTACTAGCCTTCATTTATCCTTAATAGGCGGAGCTCTTGTATGGTACTATTAAAAGCTAAACCATAGAACATTGTGCAGGTCCATGTTAAGGGCCCTACACACTTGAAGAGCTATATGAACGTTCGAGAACTCGTTCATATCGTTCAGTGTGTAGGCACCAACGTTGCGCGGCCCCGCGCTCGTTCATCGTTGGTGCCGTGTTGCTTATGCATGCAGGCCAATATGGAAAATCTTATCCATATTAGCATGCACTTCACTCCTCCCACTGCCGGGTCGGTCATATCTGCCGTCGGGCAGCTTGCGGCGGATCGCCGAGTGTGTAGGGGGCATTAGTCACTTCACTTGGATCAAAAAAGCATAACCATCATGTAACATGCTGAGTATTGCCATCATGTTAAGAATAAAATTGTTTCAAGGATCTACTAGACTAACATTTCTGTGCCAGAGCTATGGATCACTTGTTGGTATATGTTTAATTTGCTTGCTGACAGGATCCCAGCAGTCAGGATACCGACGTAGGAATCCCAACAGCCAGCAATGCCGCCAGCTGGAATACCAGCGCTACAGGACTATTCCCACTCGTGGGTGTCCACGACACTCATAGGGGTATATTTACTAAGCTCCCGATTTTGACCGATTTGGTTTTTTTTTGTCAAAGTGTTATCTCGGGAATTTACTAAACTCAAATCTCGGCAGTGATGAGGGCATTCGTATTTTTTTTGAAGTCAAAGAAAAAAAATACGAATGAATACACCATCGGTCAAATACGCCTGTTATTTGATAGAACTCGTCATTTACTAAAATTTGTATTTCTCTGACGTCCTAGTGGATGCTGGGTACTCCGTAAGGACCATGGGGTATAGACGGGCTCCGCAGGAGACTGGGCACTCTTAAAAGAAAGATTAGGTACTATATCTGGTGTGCACTGGCTCCTCCCTCTATGCCCCTCCTCCAGACCTCAGTTAGTATCTGTGCCCGGCCAGAGCTGGATGCACCCTAGGGGCTCTCCTGAGCTTCCTAGAAAAGAAAGTATTTGTTAGGTTTTTTATTTTCAGTGAGATCTGCTGGCAACAGACTCACTGCTACGTGGGACTGAGGGGAGAGAAGCGAACCTACCTGCTTGCAGCTAGCTTGGGCTTCTAAGGCTACTGGACACCATTAGCTCCAGAGGGATCGAACACAGGCCCAGTCCTCGGTCGTCCGGTCCCGGAGCCGCGCCGCCGTCCCCCTTGCAGAGCCAGAAGAACGAAGAGAAGTTGAAAATCGGCGGCTGAAGACTCCGGTCTTCATTAAGGTAGCGCACAGCACTGCAGCTGTGCGCCATTGCTCCCTTAGCACACCACACACTCCGGTCACTGATGGGTGCAGGGCGCTGGGGGGGGGGGGGGGGCGCCCTGGGCAGCAATTAGATTACCTTACTTGGCGAAAAGCACATAATACAGTCTGATAAACTGTATTTCTCTATCGTCCTAGTGGATGCTGGGGTTCCTGAAAGGACCATGGGGAATAGCGGCTCCGCAGGAGACAGGGCACAAAAAGTAAAGCTTTCCGATCAGGTGGTGTGCACTGGCTCCTCCCCCTATGACCCTCCTCCAAGCCTCAGTTAGATTTTTGTGCCCGGCCGAGAAGGGTGCAATCTAGGTGGCTCTCCTAAAGAGCTGCTTAGAAAAGTTTAGCTTAGGTTTTTTATTTTACAGTGAGTCCTGCTGGCAACAGGATCACTGCAACGAGGGACTTAGGGGAGAAGAAGTGAACTCACCTGCGTGCAGGATGGATTGGCTTCTTGGCTACTGGACATCAGCTCCAGAGGGACGATCACAGGTACAGCCTGGATGGTCACCGGAGCCTCGCCGCCGGCCCCCTTGCAGATGCTGAAACAAGAAGAGGTCCAGAATCGGCGGCAGATGACTCCTCAGTCTTCTAAAGGTAGCGCACAGCACTGCAGCTGTGCGCCATTTTCCTCTCAGCACACTTCACACGGCAGTCACTGAGGGTGCAGGGCGCTGGGAGGGGAGCGCCCTGGGAGGCAAATGAAAACCTATTTGGCTAAAAAATACCTCACATATAGCCTCCGGGGGCTATATGGAGATATTTAACCCCTGCCAGAATACACTAAAGAGCGGGAGACGAGCCCGCCGGAAAAGGGGCGGGGCCTATCTCCTCAGCACACAGCGACATTTTCCTTACACAGCTCCGCTGGTCAGGACGGCTCCCAGGTCTCTCCCCTGCACTGCACTACAGAAACAGGGTAAAACAAGAGAGGGGGGGCAAAATAGTGGCAAAAATTATATTATAAAAGCAGCTATACAGGGAGCACTTATTATAAGGCTATCCCTGTCATATATATAGCGCTTTGGTGTGTGCTGGCAGACTCTCCCTCTGTCTCCCCAAAGGGCTAGTCGGGTCCTGTCTTCGTTAAGAGCATTCCCTGTGTGTCTGCTGTGTGTCGGTACGTGTGTGTCGACATGTATGAGGACGATATTGGTATGGAGGCGGAGCAATTGCCAAATATGGGGATGTCACCTCCTAGGGGGTCGACACCAGAATGGATGCCTTTATTTATGGAATTACGGGATAGTGTCAACACGCTAAAGCAGTCGTTTGACGACATGAGACGGCCGGACAATCAATTAGTGCCTGTCCAGGCGCCTCAAACACCGTCAGGGGCTGTAAAACGCCCTTTGCCTCAGTCGGTCGACACAGACCCAGACACAGGCACTGATTCCAGTGGCGACGGTGACGAATCAACCGTATTTTCCAGTAGGGCCACACGTTATATGATTTTGGCAATGAAGGAGGCGTTACATTTAGCTGATACTACAGGTACCACTAAACAGGGTATTATGTGGGGTGTGAAAAAACTACCTATAGTTTTTCCTGAATCAGAAGAACTAAATGAGGTGTGTGATGAAGCGTGGGTTGCCCCCGATAAAAAGATGCTAATTTCAAAGAAGTTATTGGCTTTATACCCTTTCCCGCCAGAGGTTAGGGCGCGCTGGGAAACACCTCCTAGGGTGGACAAGGCGCTCACACGCTTATCTAAACAAGTGGCGTTACCCTCTCCTGAGACGGCCGCACTTAAAGATCCAGTAGATAGGAGGATGGAAAATATCCAAAAAAGTATATACACACATACAGGTGTTATACTACGACCAGCTATAGCGACAGCCTGGATGTGCAGTGCTGGAGTAGCTTGGTCAGAGTCCCTGATTGAAAATATTGATACCCTGGATAGGGACAATGTTTTACTGTCTTTAGAGCAAATAAAGGATGCATTTCTTTATATGCGTGATGCACAGAGGGATATCTGCACACTGGCATCACGGGTAAGTGCTATGTCCATTTCGGCCAGAAGAAGTTTATGGACGCGACAGTGGTCAGGCGATGCGGACTCAAAACGGCATATGGAAGTTTTGCCGTATAAAGGGGAGGAGTTATTTGGAGTCGGTCTATCAGATTTGGTGGCCACGGCTACAGCCGGGAAATCCACCTTTTTACCTCAAGTTACTCCCCAACAGAAAAAGACACCGACTTTTCAACCGCAGCCCTTTCGTTCCTTTAAAAACAAGAGAGCAAAGGGATATTCATATCTGCCACGAGGCAGAGGAAGGGGGAAGAGACAGCAACAGGCAGCTCCTTCCCAGGAACAGAAGCCCTCCCCCGCTTCTACAAAAGCCTCAGCATGACGCTGGGGCTTCTCAAGCGGACTCGGGGGCGGTGGGCGGTCGTCTCAAGAATTTCAGCGCGCAGTGGGCTCACTCGCAGGTAGATCCCTGGATCCTGCAGATAATATCTCAGGGATACAGGTTGGAACTAGAGACAGATCCACCTCGCCGTTTCCTGAAGTCTGCTTTACCAACGTCCCCCTCCGAAAGGGAGACGGTCTTGGAAGCCATTCACAAGCTGTACTCTCAGCAGGTGATAGTCAAGGTACCTCTTCTACAACAAGGAAAGGGGTATTATTCCACTCTATTTGTGGTACCGAAGCCGGATGGCTCGGTAAGACCTATTCTAAATCTGAAGTCATTGAACCTGTACATAAAGATGTTCAAGTTCAAGATGGAGTCACTCAGAGCAGTGATAGCGAACCTGGAAGAAGGGGACTTTATGGTATCCTTGGACATCAAGGATGCGTACCTCCACGTTCCAATTTACCCCTCACACCAGGGGTACCTCAGGTTCGTCGTACAAAACTGTCACTATCAGTTTCAGACGCTGCCGTTCGGATTGTCCACGGCACCTCTGGTCTTTACAAAGGTAATGGCCGAGATGATGATTCTTCTTCGAAGAAAAGGCGTATTAATTATCCCATACTTGGACGATCTCCTGATAAGGGCAAGGTCCAGAGAACAGCTAGAGATGGGATTAGCACTGTCTCAAGAAGTGCTAAAACAGCACGGGTGGATTCTGAATATTCCAAAATCCCAGTTAATGCCAACAACTCGTCTGCTGTTCCTAGGGATGATTCTGGACACGGTTCAGAAAAAGGTTTTTCTCCCGGAGGAAAAAGCCAAGGAGTTATCCGAGCTTGTCAGGAACCTCCTAAAACCAGGAAAGGTGTCTGTACATCAATGCACAAGAGTCCTGGGAAAAATGGTGGCTTCTTACGAAGCAATTCCATTCGGCAGATTCCACGCAAGAATTTTCCAGAGGGATCTGTTGGACAAATGGTCAGGGTCGCATCTTCAGATGCACCAGCGGATAACCCTGTCTCCAAGGACAAGGGTATCTCTTCTGTGGTGGTTGCAGAGTGCTCATCTATTGGAGGGCCGCAGATTCGGCATACAGGATTGGATCCTGGTGACCACGGACGCCAGCCTGAGAGGCTGGGGAGCAGTCACACAAGGAAGAAACTTCCAGGGAGTGTGGACGAGCCTGGAAACATCTCTTCACATAAACATTCTGGAACTAAGAGCAATCTACAATGCTCTAAGCCAGGCAGAACCTCTGCTTCAGGGAAAACCGGTGTTGATCCAGTCGGACAACATCACGGCAGTCGCCCATGTGAACAGACAGGGCGGCACAAGAAGCAGGAGTGCAATGGCAGAAGCTGCAAGGATTCTTCGCTGGGCAGAGAATCATGTGATAGCACTGTCAGCAGTGTTCATCCCGGGAGTGGACAACTGGGAAGCAGACTTCCTCAGCAGACACGACCTTCACCCGGGAGAGTGGGGACTTCATCCAGAAGTCTTCCACATGCTGGTAACCCATTGGGAAAGACCAATGGTGGACATGATGGCGTCTCGCCTCAACAAAAAACTGGACAGGTATTGCACCAGGTCAAGAGATCCGCAGGCAATAGCTGTGGACGCGCTGGTAACGCCTTGGGTGTACCAGTCGGTGTATGTGTTTCCTCCTCTGCCTCTCATACCAAAAGTATTGAGAATTATACGGCAAAGAGGCGTAAGAACGATACTAGTGGTTCCGGATTGGCCAAGAAGGACTTGGTACCCGGAACTTCAAGAGATGATCACGGAAGATCCGTGGCCTCTACCTCTAAGGAGGGACTTGCTTCAGCAGGGTCCCTGTCTGTTTCAAGACTTACCGCGGCTGCGTTTGACGGCATGGCGGTTGAACGCCGGATCCTAAAGGAAAAAGGCATGCCGGAAGAAGTCATTCCTACTTTGATTAAAGCAAGGAAGGAAGTAACCGTGCAACATTATCACCGCATTTGGCGAAAATATGTTGCGTGGTGCGAGGATCGGAGTGCTCCGACGGAGGAATTTCATCTGGGTCGATTCCTACATTTCCTGCAATCAGGATTGTCTATGGGTCTCAAATTGGGATCTATTAAGGTTCAAATTTCGGCCCTGTCGATTTTCTTCCAGAAAGAATTGGCTTCAGTCCCTGAAGTCCAGACTTTTGTTAAGGGAGTGCTGCATATACAGCCTCCTGTGGTGCCTCCAGTGGCACCGTGGGATCTCAATGTGGTTTTGGATTTTCTAAAATCTCATTGGTTTGAACCACTAAAAAATGTGGATTTGAAATATCTCACATGGAAAGTGACCATGCTACTAGCCCTGGCTTCGGCCAGGAGAGTGTCAGAACTGGCAGCTTTATCTTACAAAAGCCCATATCTGATTTTCCATTCGGACAGGGCGGAACTGCGGACTCGTCCGCATTTTCTCCCTAAGGTGGTGTCAGCATTTCATCTGAACCAGCCTATTGTAGTGCCTGCGGCTACAAGTGACTTGGAGGACTCCAAGTTACTGGACGTTGTCAGAGCATTGAAAATATATATTGCAAGGACAGCTGGAGTCAGAAAATCTGACTCGTTGTTTATATTGTATGCACCCAACAAGATGGGTGCTCCTGCGTCTAAGCAGACGATTGCTCGTTGGATCTGTAGCACAATCCAACTTGCACATTCTGTGGCAGGCCTGCCACAGCCTAAATCTGTAAAGGCCCACTCCACAAGGAAGGTGGGCTCATCTTGGGCGGCTGCCCGAGGGGTCTCGGCATTACAACTTTGCCGAGCAGCTACGTGGTCAGGGGAGAACACGTTTGTAAAATTTTACAAATTTGATACTCTGGCTAAGGAGGACCTGGAGTTCTCTCATTCGGTGCTGCAGAGTCATCCGCACTCTCCCGCCCGTTTGGGAGCTTTGGTATAATCCCCATGGTCCTTTCAGGAACCCCAGCATCCACTAGGACGATAGAGAAAATAAGAATTTACTTACCGATAATTCTATTTCTCGGAGTCCGTAGTGGATGCTGGGCGCCCATCCCAAGTGCGGATTATCTGCAATAATTGTACATAGTTATTGTTAACTAATTCGGGTTATTGTTGTAGGGAGCCATCTTTCAGAGGCTCCTCTGTTATCATACTGTTAACTGGGTTTAGATCACAAGTTGTACGGTGTGATTGGTGTGGCTGGTATGAGTCTTACCCGGGATTCAAAATTCCTCCCTTATTGTGTACGCTCGTCCGGGCACAGTACCTAACTGAGGCTTGGAGGAGGGTCATAGGGGGAGGAGCCAGTGCACACCACCTGATCGGAAAGCTTTACTTTTTGTGCCCTGTCTCCTGCGGAGCCGCTATTCCCCATGGTCCTTTCAGGAACCCCAGCATCCACTACGGACTCCGAGAAATAGAATTATCGGTAAGTAAATTCTTATTATGTGCATTAACCCCCGCCATTAAAGTACATAAAAGGACAGAAGCCCGCTGCTGAGGGGGCCGGGCCTTCTTCCTCAGCACACCGGCGCCATTTTCTCTTCACAGCTCAGCTGGAAGGAAGCTCCCCAGGCTCTCCCCTGCAGTATCCTGGTACACAAAGGGTAAAAAAGAGAGGGGGGCACATAAATTTAGGCGCAAAACTGTGTATATAAGCTGCTATAGGGGAAAAATCACTCAGTATAGTGTACATCCCTGTATTATATAGCGCTGTGGTGTGTGCTGGCATACTCTCTCTCTGTCTCTCCAAAGGGCCTGGTGGGGGAACTGTCTTCAAATAAAGCATCCCCTGTGTGTGTGGTGTGTCGGTACGCGTGTGTCGACATGTCTGAGGTAAAAGGCTCCTCTAAGGAGGTGATAGAGCGGATATGTGTGTGGGAGGGTGTCTCCGTCGACAACGCCGACACCTGTTTGGATATGTGTAAGTGCTGAGGTAAAATTATTGCACAAAAGGTTAGGGAACAGAAAGGAAATCTACCCTGGTCTGTCCCTATGTCACAGAGTCCTTCAGAGTCTCTCTATGTTCACTATCCAAAATAACAAAGTATCGACACAGAGTTTAACTCCACTGTCGACTACGATAATGCAAAGTTACAGCCAAGAGGGCTAAAAGATATTCAATATATGATTATTGGAATAAAATATGATTTGTATATCACTGATGACTCATCTGTCCCTGACACGAGAGTACACATGTTAAGGGGAAGAATGCTGAGGTAAATTTCCCTCCTCTCATGAGGAAAAAGAGCGGGAATCTCCAGACAAGAGACGGCAGCTTCCCACAGGAGAATTCTCAGGCTGTATCCTTTCGCCACTAGGGCCAGGATGTGTTGAGAATCTTCCCCTTGGGTGTCCTGTTTGCACTAGCTATTCTCAGGGATCCTGCAGATAGTGTGCACATTCTAGTATACTACCCAAACCGGCGATTGTGTCGGCATGGGTTTATAGCGCTGTGGCAGCGTGGACAGGTACCTTATCAGCAGAGATTGAGACCCTAGTATGTATATAAATATTTTAAGATGCTGTCTTAAGTGATAGATATATAATTATAAAGCATGCCCAAAGGGACATGAGTATACTGGGTCCTAGAGACAAAAGCTATGTCGATTTCTGCTTGACGTGTCCTGTAGAATATACATTGGACAGATGATGCCGACTTAAGAGGCATATGGAAGGCTGAGGATTGTGTGGAGAAAGGTTCTCGGGCCTGGTCTCCACAGCTATAGCTGGTAATTCTGATATTTTGCCTTATATTCCTACACAGCCTAGGAAAGCACGACATTATTAAATGCAGCTTTTCGAATAAAGAAACAAGAAAGTCTGAGGTGCGTCTTTTCTTGTCAGAGCCGGGGGCAGAGGAAAGAAGCTGTACAACACAGCTAGTCCCCAGGAACAGAAGTCCTCCCCGGCCTCTACAAAAATCCACCGCATGTCGCTGGGGCTCCACAGGCGGAGCTAGGCCCGGTGGGGACACGCCTTCGTAAGTTCAGCCACAAGTGGGTTCACTCCCTGTTAGATCCCTGGGCAATAGAAATTGTATCGCAGGGATACAGGCTGGACTGTGAGAAGATGCCCCCTCACGAGGACCCGGCGGGCTTCCCCCCAAGAGAGGGAGCCAGTGTTAACTGCAATTCGTAAATTGTATCTTCAACAGGTGGTGGTCAAGGGTCCCCTCCTTCAACAAGAGGGTGTTATTATTCGACCATGTTATAATCCCGAAACCAGACGGTTCGGTTAGACCCATATTGTATTAAAATCCCTGAACATATACCTGAAAAGGTTCAGGTTCAAGATGGAATCGCTAAGAGCGGTCATTGCAAGCCTGAAATGAATCGGGACATAAGGGATGCATACCTTCGTGTCCCCATTTATCCACCTCATCAGGCGTACCTAAGAATTGCGGTACGGGATTGTCATTACCAATTTCACCAAGGTAATGGCGGATATGATGGTGCTCCTGCGGAAGCAAGGTGTCACTATTATCACATACTTGGATGATCTCCTCATAAAAGCGAGATCAAGAGAGCAGTTGCTGGACAGCGTATCACCTTCTCTGGAAGTGAAACGGCAACACGACTGGATTCTATATATTCCGAAGTCGCAGTTGGTTCCTACAGCTCATCTGCCTCGCCTAGGCATGATCCTAGACACAGACCAGAAGAGGGTTTATCTCCCGATAGAGAGAGCTCAGGAGCTCATGACACTGGTCAGGAATCCATTGAAAACCAAAACAGGTGTCAGTGCATCACTGCACTCGAGTCCTGGGAAGGATGATGGCATCATACGAGGCCATCCCCTTCGGCTGGTTCCATGCAGGGACAATGGAACTTACTGGACAAGTGGTCCGGATCACATCTTCAGATGCATCGGTTAATCACCCTATCCCCCAGGGCCAGGGTGTCTCTCCTGTGGTGGCTGCAGAGTGCTCACCTTCTCGAGGGCCGCAGATTCGGCATTCAGGACTGGGTCCTGGTGACCACGGATGCAAGCCTCCGAGGGTGGGGGGCAGTTACACAGGGAAGAAAATTCCAAGGTTTGTGGTCAAGCCAACAGACTTGCCTTCACATCAATATCCTGGAACTAAGGGCCATATACAACGCCCTAAGTCAAGCGGAGTTCCTGCTTCGCGACCAACCGGTTCTGATCCAGTCAGACCGCAGGGGCTCATGTAAACCGCCAGGACGGCACAAGGAGCAGGGTGGCGAGGGTAGAAGCCACCAGAATTCTTCGCTGGGCGGAGAATCAAGTAAGCGCACTGTCAGCAGTGTTCATTCCGGGAGTGGACACGACCTCCACCCGGGAAAGTGGTGACTTCATCAGGAAGTCTTCACGCAGTTTTGCAAATTGATAGAAACTGCCTCAGGTGGACTACATGGCGTCCCACCTCAATAAAAAGATAAAAAAAGGTTTTACGCTGGGTCAAGGGACTCTCAGGCGATAGCTGTGGTCGCACTAGTAACACCGTGGGTGTTCCAGTCGGTCTATATATTCCCTCCTCTTCCTCTCAGACCCAAGGGCTGAGAATTGTAATAAACGGAGGAGTGTGAACAATATTCTTTGCTCCGGATTGGCCAAGAAGGACTCGGTACCCGGAACTGCAAGAAATGCTCTCAGAGGACCCATGGCCTCTGCCTCTCAGTCAGGACATGTTGCAACAGGGACCCTGTCTGATCCAAGACTTACCGCGGCTGCGTTGGACGGCATGGCGGTTGAACGCCGGATCCTAGCGGAAAAGGGCATTCCGGATGCAGTTATTCCTACGCTGATAAAGGCTAGGAAAGACGTGACGGCAAGACTTTTTCACTGTATATGGCGAAAATAGGTTGCTTGGTGTGTGGCCGGGAAGGCCCTACAGAGGAATTCCAGGGGGGTCGATTCCTGCACTTCCTACAGTCAGGAGTGACTATGGGCCTAAAATTAGGATCCATAAAGGCCAAGATTTCGGCCCTATCCCTTTTTCTCTCAAAAAGAACTGACTTCACTGCCTGAAGTTCGGACGTTGTTACAGGGGTGCTGCATATTCAGCCCCTTTTGTGCCTCCAGTGGCACCTTGGTATCTTAACGTGTGTTGGATTCCTAAAATCCCACTGGTTTGAGCCACTTAAGACCGTGGAGCTAAAATATCTCACGTGGAAAGTGGTCATGCTTTTGGCCTTAGCTTGGACTAGGCGTGTGTCAGAATTGGCGGCTTTGTCATGTAAAAGCCCATATCTGATCTTCCATATGGAAAGGGCAGAATGGAGGACTCGTCCCCAATTTCTCCCTAAGGTGGTATCATCGTTTCATTTGAACCAACCTATTGTGGTGCCTGCGGCTACTAGGGACTTGGAGGATTCCAAGTTGCTGGACGTAGTCCGGGCCCTGAAACTTTATGTTTCCAGGACGGCTAGAGTCAGAAAAACTGACTCGCTATTTATCCTGCATGCACCCAACAAGCTGGGTGCTCCTGTTTCAAAGCAGACTATTGCTCGCTGGATCTGTAGCACGATTCAGCTTGCACATTCTGCGGCTGGACTGCCGCATCCTAAACTAGTAAAAGCCCATTCCACGAGGAAGGTGGGCTCTTCTTGGGCGGCTGCCCGAGGGGTCTCGGCTTTACAACTTTGCCGAGCTGCTACTTGGTCGGGTTCAAACACTTTTGCAAAATTCTACAAGTTTGATACCCTGGCTGAGGAGGACCTTGAGTTTGCTCATTCGGTGCTGCAGAGTCATCCGCACTCTCCCGCCCGTTTGGGAGCTTTGGTATAATCCCCATGGTCCTTACGGAGTACCCAGCATCCACTAGGACGTCAGAGAAAATAAGAATTTACTCACCGGTAATTCTATTTCTCGTAGTCCGTAGTGGATGCTGGGAGCCCGTCCCAAATGCGGACTCTCTGCAATACATGTATATAGTTATTACTTAACTAAAGGGTTATTGTATGAGCCATATGTTGAGAGAGGCTCAGTTATTGTTCATACTGCTAACTGGGTATAGTTATCACGAGTTGTACGGTGTGATCGCTGTGGCTGGTATGAGTCTTACCCTGGATTCCAAATCCTTTCCTAGTAATGTCAGCTCTTCCGGGCACAGTTTCCCTAACTGAGGTCTGGAGGAGGGGCATAGAGGGAGGAGCCAATGCACACCAGATATAGTACCTAATCTTTCTTTTAAGAGTGCCCAGTCTCCTGCGGAGCCCATCTATACCCCATGGTCCTTACGGAGTACCCAGCATCCACTACGGACTACGAGAAATAGAATTACCGGTGAGTAAATTCTTATTTTCACAAACACTGCCGGCAATAGCCAAACACTGCCGTGAATAAATACAAATCGTAAAAAAAAGCAGTTTTAAAATAGACCTGCTTTTTTTTACCGTGTTCTGATAGGCATGCACGGATCCGTGAGATCCGTGCATGTTTATCAGTGGTAAGGGGTGAGAAAGTGTTAATTTAAAAAAAAAATGCGTGGGGTCCCCCCTCCTAAGCAAAACCAGCCTTGGCCAATTTGAGCCGGTCCTGGTTGACAAAATATTGGGGGGAAATGACAGGGGTTCCCCCATATTTCATCAACCAGCATCGGGCTCTGCGCCTGGTCCTGGTTCCAAAAATACGGGGGACAAAAAGCGTAGGGGTCCCCCGTATTTTTAAAACCAGCACCGGGCTCCACTAGCCAGGTACATAATGCCACAGCCGGGGGACACTTTTATTGTGGTCCCGGCGGCCCTGGCATTACATACCCAACTAGTCACCCCTGGCCGGGGTACCCTGGAGGAGTGGGAACCCCTTAAATCAAGGGGTCCCCCCCTCCAGCCACCCAAGGGCCAGGGGTGAAGCCAGAGGCTGTCCCCCCCCCCATCCAAGGGCGGCGGATGGGGGGCTAATAGCCTTTTGAAACAAATGTGAATATTGTTTTTAGTAGCAGTACTACAAGTCCCAGCAAGCCTCCCCCGCATGCTGGTACTTGGAGAACCACAAGTACCAGCATGCGGTGGAAAACCGGGCCCGCTGGTACCTGTAGTACTGCTACTAAAAGAATACCCCCAAAAAAACAGCACACACACACCGTGACAGTATAAGTTTATTACATACATGCACACCTCCAAACATACATACTTACCTATGTTCACACGAGGCTCGGTCCTCTTCTCCATGTAGAATCTTCGGGGTACCTGTGAAAAAATTGTACTCACATAATCCAGTGTTGCTTGTGTTCTTTGAATAATCCACGTACTTGGCAAAAAAAAAAACGGAAACCCGACCACGCACTGAAAGGGGTCCCATGTTTACACATGGGACCCCTTTCCCGACTGCCAGGACTCCCCCTGACTCCTGTCAAATAGGGTCCCTTCAGCCAATCAGGGAGCGCCACGTTGTGGCACTCTCCTGATTGGCTGTGTGCTCCTGTAGTGTCTGTGAGGCTGCAGACGGCAGAGATACAATGTTGCGCCTATGCGCTCCATTGTATCCAATGGTGGGAACTTTGCGGTCAGCGGTGAGGTTACTTTCGGTCAACCGCTGACCGCAAAGTTCCCACCATTGGATACAATGGAGCGCATAGGCGCAACATTGTATCTCTGCCGTCTGCAGCCTCACAGACACTACAGGAGCACACAGCCAATCAGGAGAGTGCCACGACGTGGCGCTCCCTGATTGGCTGAAGGGACCCTCTTTGACAGGAGTCAGGGGGGGTCCTGGCAGTCAGGGAAAGGGGTCCCATGTGTAAACATGGGACCCCTTTTAGTGCGTGGTCGGGTTTCCGTTTTTTAGTTTTGCCAAGTACGTGGATTATTCAAAGAACACAAGCAACACTGGATTATGTGAGTACAATTTTTTCACAGGTACCCCGAGGATTCTACATGGAGAAGAGGACCGAGCCTCGTGTGAACATAGGTAAGTATGTATGTTTGGAGGTGTGCATGTATGTAATAAACTTATACTGTCACGGTATGTGTCCTGTTTTTTGGGGGTATTTTTTTAGTAGTAGTACTACAGGTACCAGCGGGCCCGGTTTTCCACCGCATGCTGGTACTTGTGGTTCTATAAGTACCAGCATGCGGGGGAGGCTTGCTGGGACTTGTAGTACTGCTACTAAAAACAATATTCACATTTGTTTCAAAAGGCTATCAGCCCCCCTTCCGCCGCCCTTGGATGGGGGGGACAGCCTCGGGCTTCACCCCTGGCCCTTGGGTGGCTGGAGGGGGGGACCCCTTGATTTAAGGGGTTCCCACTCCTCCAGGGTACCCCGGCCAGGGGTGACTAGTTGGGTATGTAATGCCAGGGCCACCGGGACCACAATAAAAGTGTCCCCCGGCTGTGGCATTATGTACCTGATTAGTGGAGCCCGGTGCTGGTTTTAAAAATATGGGGGACCCCTACGCTTTTTGTCCCCCGTATTTTTGGAACCAGGACCAGGCGCAGAGCCCGGTGCTGGTTGATGAAATATGGGGGAACCCCTGTCATTTTTTTCCCCATATTTTGTCAACCAGGACCGGCTCAAAGAGCCTGAGGCTGGTTTTGCTTAGGGGGGGGACCCCATGCATTTTTTTTTAGGCTTTTTCACATTTTTTCATTTTTTACGAAAGGTGCACAATGAAGCCCTGCACGGATCTCACAGATCCGGCCAAGATTCATTGTGTTAATGTCGGCAGTGTTTTACTATTCACTCCTGTAAAACACTGCCAAAAAATACGAATGACATCGACATCAGAAAACACGAAAATGCAGAATACGACAGCTTAGTAAATTAGTCGTAATAAATTCAAAAAGTTGCAAATTTACACATTCGATGTCATTCGTGTTTGAACTTTGACCTCATTCAGAAAAATACGAATTTTAGTAAATATACCCCATAGAGTGGAATAGATCCTGTGACGAGCGCAGCAAACCACCAACCCTGCAGCGTGGTGAGCGCTATGAGCCCGTAAGTTTTAGTGCCTCAAATGAATGATGGGCTAGGGGTGGGTTCAATCAATCAATGTGCTTACAAACACATGTTTATTGGTCAATATTAATGTGTAGTCTGGCTGAATCAGTCTGGGATGAAAGTTATCAAAGGATGAATGTTTCTAAGGATGTCGTCTGTGACTTATCCTGGACTTAAACTGGACGGAAACTGAAATGAAACAACAAACAAATGTGGAAAATCCTTCAAAGACAAACAATAGTTGGTCTGCATCCCAATTACAAATGTATGTTCACTACTAATATTCTCCAATCCTCACTGACTCGGGACACTATACAATCACTTTCTGCAAAAAACACCTGTAATGCAATTTTACTCGGACCCTGCAAATACCTGGAAAACATATTTTGCACTGAGAGACATAGTTAATGAAGGAACACCGACTTGCTGTTTGCAAACACTGTGTAATATTCCATCTTACACCAGCAAAACATTTGCCTTACTGTTAACCTGTAGACGTTAACCACATTTTAAATACTTGCAAATCGTCTTTATTTCTGCAATTCTACTGCTTTCTCATTCAGCCACCATTCCTCCTCCTATTTTACTACCACTATTTACCTCATCCACGCTATGGCCAGGCTGGCAACATCCCCCATTAATCCTTGTCTTTCTAATCCTTTATTCTGTCCCCTGGTACCACCTCTATCCTTCTCTCCCAGTCTCCTACATCTCATCCTCTCTCCTCTCCTCTGTTTCCCTTCCCCTTCTCTTCTGTTTCACCATTGCAATTTACTTCTGCCCCTTCACAGGCTCTCTACCCCACCACTCAACCCTGCTCTCTCCCTCCTCTGCCTGTCACCTCACCTCTCCTCCACCACTATCATACTGCACTCCCTCCATGCCTCACTCCTGCAGTCTCCCTTCCTAGCCAAGAACCCAGCACCATCATTACACCCTCTATAGCCCTTCCTTCCAAATTAATCTAACCTCAACGCTACAGCAACCCCGATAATCTTATTCACATCTCTCCCACAAATTCCTACCCCCTATCCTGTGCCCTCTGGAATGCCAGATCTGTTTGCAACAAACAGGGCCCTACTCGTGACCTTTTCAGTTCCAACTCCCTGTATCACCTGGCCATTACAGAAACCTGGATAACTCCCTATAACACCACTTCTCCTGCTGCTCTCTCTGCTGGTGGCCTTTCATTCTCACACACACCCCGACCCAGGAGGTCGCCATGGTGGTGGTGTTGGGGTCCTTTTACCCTCTAGCTACACATACCAACTTATACCTGTATACCTTAGACACTGCTAAAACCCTAATCCATGCTCTCATTATTTCCCACATTGATTATTGCAATAGTCTTCTTACTGGTCTTACTAAGAAGAGACTCTCACCATTACAATCCATTCTGAATGCAGCTGCGAGGCTAATATTCCTCACTAGACGTTCATCGTCTGCAGACCCACTTTGTCAGTCCCTCCATTGGCTACCTGTATTCTACCGTATTCAATATAAAATACTGTTACTTATACACAAGGCTATTAACCATACTACACCAACATACATTTCTTCCCTTAAAAATATCTCCCAACCCAGCCCCTTCGCTCTTCACAAGATCTACGTCTCTCATCCACACTCATTACTTGCTCCCATGTGCGATTATAGGATTTTCTTCAGGTTGCACCCACTCTGTGGAATGCCTTACCACGTACAATATGACTCTCCTCTAGTCTTCAAACCTTCAAGCGTTCCCTGAAAACTCACCTATTCAGACAAGCTTATCAAATTCCAAACTGCTCACATTTCCTTCATAGCTTTCCTATCCAATTATATCCCCACAGTACAGTCCACACATATCCCCCACATATTTTCTTTCTTCATTCTCTCTTCCTCCTGACCCTGGTTCATCACTTCTGTGATGTGATATCATGCAGCCCACCAAGAACCTTTACAATCTGGTGGACAACTATGCACCTATCCTTTTGTATTAATGCCTATTTCTCTGACGTCCTAAGTGGATGCTGGGGACTCCGTCAGGACCATGGGGATTAGCGGCTCCGCAGGAGACAGGGCACAAAAGTAAAAGCTTTAGGATCAGGTGGTGTGCACTGGCTCCTCCCCCTATGACCCTCCTCCAAGCCTCAGTTAGATTTTTGTGCCCGGCCGAGAAGGGTGCAATCTAGGTGGCTCTCCTAAAGAGCTGCTTAGAGTAAAAGTTTGTTAGGTTTTTTATTTTCAGTGAGTCCTGCTGGCAACAGGCTCACTGCTACGAGGGACTTAGGGGAGAGAAGTGAACTCACCTGCGTGCAGGATGGATTGGCTTCTTAGGCTACTGGACACCATTAGCTCCAGAGGGAGTCGGAACACAGGTCTCACCCTGGGGTTCGTCCCGGAGCCGCGCCGCCGACCCCCCTTGCAGATGCCGAAAAGTGAAGGTCCAGAAACGGCGGCAGAAGACTCTTCAGTCTTCATAAGGTAGCGCACAGCACTGCAGCTGTGCGCCATTGTTGTCAGCACACTTCATAGCAGCGGTCACTGAGGGTGCAGGGCGCTGGGGGGGGCGCCCTGGGCAGCAATGATAGTACCTTATTCTGGCTAAAAATACATCACATATAGCCCCTGGGGGCTATATGGATGTATTTAACCCCTGCCAGGTCTCAGAAAAACGGGAGAAGAAGCCCGCCGAAAAGGGGGCGGGGCCTATTCTCCTCAGCACACAGCGCCATTTTCCCTCACAGAAATGCTGGTGGGAAGGCTCCCAGGCTCTCCCCTGCACTGCACTACAGAAACAGGGTTTAAACAGAGAGGGGGGGCACTTATTTGGCGATATGTATATATATATTAAAATGCTATAAGGGAAAAACACTTATATAAAGGTTGTCCCTGTATAATTATAGCGTTTTTGGTGTGTGCTGGCAAACTCTCCCTCTGTCTCCCCAAAGGGCTAGTGGGGTCCTGTCCTCTATCAGAGCATTCCCTGTGTGTGTGCTGTGTGTCGGTACGTGTGTGTCGACATGTATGAGGACGATGTTGGTGAGGAGGCGGAGCAATTGCCTGAAATGGTGATGTCACTCTCTAGGGCAGGGGTGTCAAACTCAAATTCATCGGGGGCCGCATCAGCAGTTTGGTCCCCATCAAAGGGCCGGTTGTATCTGTAGGTCTATCCAAAATTTACCGCTCCACCTGCCTTATATGTGCCCAGCCATCTGCCCCCTTTTAAAGTGCCCAGCCATGTGCCCCCTTTTATAGTGCCCAGCCATGTGCCCCCTTTTATAGTGCACAGGTCCCCATTTTACACATTGCGGCAGGCACAGGTCCCCATTTTACACATTGCGGCAGGCACAGGTCCCCATTTTACACATAGCGGCAGGTACAGGTCCCCATTTTACACATTGTGGCAGGCACAGGTCCCCATTTTACACATAGCGGCAGGTACAGGTCCCCATTTTACACATTGTGGCAGGCACAGGTCCCCATTTTACACATTGTGGCAGGCACAGGTCCCCATTTTACACATAGCGGCAGGTACAGGTCCCCATTTTACACATTGTGGCAGGCACAGGTCCCCATTTTACACATTGTGGCAGGCACAGGTCCCCATTTTACACATAGCGGCAGGTACAGGTCCCCATTTTACACATTGTGGCAGGCACAGGTCCCCATTTTACACATTGTGGCAGGCACAGGTCCCCATTTTACACATAGCGGCAGGTACAGGTCCCCATTTTACACATTGTGGCAGGCACAGGTCCCCATTTTACACATTGTGGCAGGCACAGGTCCCCATTTTACACATAGCGGCAGGTACAGGTCCCCATTTTACACATTGTGGCAGGCACAGGTCCCCATTTTACACATTGTGGCAGGCACAGGTCCCCATTTTACACATTGCGGCAGGTACAGGTCCCCATTTTACACATTGTGGCAGGTGGTGGAAGGAGGGAGAGAGAGAGAAAGAGAGGAAGGGAGAGGGGCTGACTTACATTTGAAGCGGTTCTCGCCGCTCTTCAGCCGCCTCTCCCTCCTCGTCTGCGCGGCTCCCTTCTCCCTCCTCCGACGGGGTTTCGTTGAATGACGCGTTTGCGCCGTGACATCACGACGCAATCGCGTCATTCCGTGAAACCCCGCCCCCCCCGAGCTGGGCACTCGGGAGAAGGGGGTTTCATGGCGGCGGCACCGCGGGCCATCAGACGAGGTCTGGCGGGCCGGATTTGGCCCGCGGGCCTTGTCTTTGACACCCCTGCTCTAGGGAGTCGACACCGGAATGGATGGCTTATTTAAGGAATTACGTGATAATGTCAACACGCTGCAAGGTCGGTTGACGACATGAGACGGCCGGCAAACAAATTAGTACCTGTCCAGGCGTCTCAAACACCGTCAGGGGCTGTAAACGCTCATTTACCTCAGTCGGTCGACACAGACACAGACACGGACACTGACTCCAGTGTCGACGGTGAAGAAACAAACGTATTTTCCTTTAGGGCCACACGTTACATGTTAAGGGCAATGAAGGAGGTGTTACATATTTCTGATACTACAAGTACCACAAGAAGGGTATTATGTGGGGTGTGAAAAAACTACCTGTAGTTTTTCCTGAATCAGATAAATTAAATGAAGTGTGTGATGATGCGTGGGTTTCCCCCGATAGAAAATTATTGGCGGTATACCCTTTCCCGCCAGAAGTTAGGGTGCGTTGGGAAACACCCTTTAGGGTGGATAAGGCGCTCACACGCTTATCAAAACAAGTGGCGGTACCGTCTCCAGATAGGGCCACCCTCAAGGAGCCAGCTGAGAGGCTGGAAAATATCCTAAAAAGGTATATACACACATACTGGTGTTATACTGCGACCAGCGATCGCCTCAGCCTGGATGTGCAGCGCTGGGGTGGCTTGGTCGGATTCCCTGACTGAAAATATTGATACCCTTGACAGGGACAGTATTTTATTGACTATAGAGCATTTAAAGGATGCATTTCTATATATGCGAGATGCACAGAGGGATATTTGCACTCTGGCATCAAGAGTAAGTGCGATGTCCATATCTGCCAGAAGATGTTTATGGACACGACAGTGGTCAGGTGATGCAGATTCCAAACGGCAGAGGAGTTATTTGGGGTCGGTCCATCGGACCTGGTGGCCTCGGCAACAGCTGGAAAATCCACCTTTTTTACCCCAAATCACATCTCAGCAGAAAAAGACACCGTCTTTTCAGCCTCAGTCCTTTCGTCCCCATAAGGGCAAGCGGGCAAAAGGCCAGTCATATCTGCCCAGGGATAGAGGAAAGGGAAGAAGACTGCAGCAGGCAGCCCATTCCCAGGAACAGAAGCCCTCCACAGCTTCTGCCAAGTCCTCAGCATGACGCTGGGGCCGTACAAGCGGACTCAAGTGCGGTGGGGGGTCGTCTCAAGAGTTTCAGCGCGTAGTGGGCTCACTCGCAAGTGGACCCCTGGATCCTACAAGTAGTATCCCAGGGGTACAGACTGGAGATTCGAGACGTCTCCCCCTCGCAGGCTCCTGATGTCTGCTTTACCAACGTCTTCCTCCGACAGGGAGGCAGTATTGGAAACAATTCACAAGCTGTATTCCCAGCAGGTGATAATCAAAGTACCCCTCCTACAACAAGGAAAGGGGTATTATTCCACACTATATTGTGGTACTGAAGCCAGACGGCTCGGTGAGACCTATTCTAAATGGGAAATCTTTGAACACTTACATACAAAGGTTCAAATCAAGATGGAGTCACTCAGAGCAGTGATAGCGAACCAGGAAGAAGGGGACTATATGGTGTCCCTGGACATCAAGGATGCTTACCTCCATGTCCAAAATTGCCCTTCTCACCAAGGGTACCTCAGGTTCGTGGTACGGAACTGTCACTATCAGTTTCAGACGCTGCCGTTTGGATTGTCCACGGCACCCCGGGTCTTTACCAAAGTAATGGCCGAAATGATGATTCTTCTTCAAAGAAAAGGCGTCTTAATTATCCCTTACTTGGACGATCTCCTGATAAGGGCAAGGTCCAGAGAACAGTTGGAAGTCGGAGTAGCACTATCTCAAGTAGTTCTACGACAGCACGGGTGGATTCTAAATATCCAAAATCGCAGTCGTTTCCGACGACACGTCTGCTGTTCCTAGGGATGGTTCTGGACACAGTCCAGAAAAAGGTGTTTCTCCCGGAGGAGAAAGCCAGGGAGTTATCCGAGCTAGTCAGGAACCTCCTAAAACCAGGAAAAGTGTCAGTGCATCATTGCACAAGAGTCCTGGGAAAAATGGTGGCTTATTACGAAGCGATTCCATTCGGCAGATTCCACGCAAGAACTTTTCAGTGGGATCTGCTGGACAAATGGTCCGGATCGCATTTTCAGATGCATCAGCGGATAACCCTATCTCCAAGGACAAGGGTGTCTCTCCTGTGGTGGTTACAGAGTGCTCATCTTCTAGAGGGCCGCAGATTCGGCATTCAGGATTGGATGCTGGTGACCACGGAGGCCAGCCTGAGAGGCTGGGGAGCAGTCACACAGGGAAAAAATTTCCAGGGAGTGTGATCAAGTCTGGAGATTTTTCTCCACATAAATATACTGGAGCTAAGGGCAATTTACAATGCTCTAAGCTTAGCAAGACCTCTGCTTCAAGGTCAGCCGGTATTGATCCAGTGGGACAACATCACGGCAGTCGCCCACGTAAACGGACAGGGCGGCACAAGAAGCAGGAGGGCAATGGCAGAAACTGCAAGGATTTTTCGCTGGGCGGAAAATCATGTGATAGCACTGTCAGCAGTGTTCATTCCGGGAGTGGACAACTGGGAAGCAGACTTCCTCAGCAGGCACAACCTCCACCCGGGAGAGTGGGGACTTCATCGGGAAGTCTTCCACATGATTGTGAACCGTTGGAAAAGACCAAAGGTGGACATGATGGCGTCCCACCTGAACAAAAAACTGGACAAGTATTGCGCCAGGTCAAAAGACCCTCAGGCAATAGCTGTGGACGTTCTGGTAACACCGTGGGTGTACCAGTCGGTGTATGTCTTCCCTCCTCTGCTTCTCATACCCAAGGTATTGAGAATTATAAGACGTAGAGGAGTAAGAACTATACTCGTGGCTCCGGATTGGCCAAGAAGGACTTGGTACCCGGAACTTCAAGAGATGCTCACAGAGGACTCATGGCCTCTGCCGCTAAGAAGGGACTTGCTTCAGCAAGTACCATGTCTGTTCCAAGACTTACCGCGGCTGCGTTTGACGGCATGGCGGTTGAACGCCGGATCCTAAGGGAAAAAGGCATTCCGGAAGAGGTCATTCCTACCCTGGTCAAAGCCAGGAAGGAGGTGACCGCACAACATTATCACCACATGTGGCGAAAATATGTTGCGTGGTGTGAGGCCAGGAAGGCCCCATGAAGAAATTTCAACTCGGTCGTTTCCTGCATTTCCTGAAAACAGGAGTGTCTATGGGCCTCAAATTGGGGTCCATTAAGGTTCAAATTTCGGCCCTGTCGATTTTCTTCCAGAAAGAATTGGCTTCAGTTCCTGAAGTCCAGAAGTTTGTCAAGGGAGTACTGCATATACAACCCCCTTTTGTGCCTCCAGTGGCACTGTGGGATCTCAACGTAGTTCTGGGATTCCTAAAATCACATTGGTTTAAACCGCTCAAATCTGTGGATTTGAAATATCTCACAGGGAAAGTGACCATGCTGTTGGCCCTGGCCTCGGCCAGGCGAGTGTCAGAATTGGCGGCGTTTGTCTCAAAAAAGCCCATATCTGATTGTCCATTCGGACAGGGCAGAGCTGCGGACTCATCCCCAGTTTCTCCCTAAGGTGGTGTCAGTGTTTCACCCGAACCAGCTTATTGTGGTACCTGCGGCTACTAGGGACTTGGAGGACTCCAAGTTGCTAGATGTTGTCAGGGCCCTGAAAATATAGTTTCCAGGACGGCTGGAGTCAGGAAAACTGACTTGCTGTTATCCTGTATGCACCCAAAAAAACTGGGTGCTCTTGCTTCTAAGCAGACGATTGCTAGTTGGATGTGTAGTACAATTCAGCTTGCACATTCTGTGGCAGGCCTGCCACAGCCAAAATATGTAAATGCCCATTCCACAAGGAAGGTGGGCTCATCTTGGGCGGCTGCCCGAGGGGTCTCGGCTTTACAACTTTTCCGAGCTGATACTTGGTCAGGGGCACACCCTGACTGAGGAGGACCTGGAGTTCTCTCATTCGGTGCTGCAGAGTCATCCGCACTCTCCCGCCCGTTTGGGAGCTTTGGTATAATCCCCATGGTCCTGACGGAGTCCCCAGCATCCACTTAGGACGTCAGAGAAAATAAGAATTTACTTACCGATAATTCTATTTCTCGTAGTCCGTAGTGGATGCTGGGCGCCCATCCCAAGTGCGGATTGTCTGCAATACTTGTACATAGTTATTGTTACAAAAATCGGGTTATTATTGTTGTGAGCCATCTTTTCAGATGCTCCGCTGTTATCATGCTGTTAACTGGGTTCAGATCACAGGTTGTACAGTGTGATTGGTGTGGCTGGTATGAGTCTTACCCGGGATTCAAAATCCTTCCTTATTGTGTACGCTCGTCCGGGCACAGTATCCTAACTGAGGCTTGGAGGAGGGTCATAGGGGGAGGAGCCAGTGCACACCACCTGATCCTAAAGCTTTTACTTTTGTGCCCTGTCTCCTGCGGAGCCGCTAATCCCCATGGTCCTGACGGAGTCCCCAGCATCCACTACGGACTACGAGAAATAGAATTATCGGTAAGTAAATTCTTATTTTCCCATAGATTGTAAGCTTGCGAGCAGGGTCCTCCTACCTCTATGACTGTTTTTACCCAGTTTTGTCTTCTAATTGTGTCCAGTTGTAAAGCGCGAAACTGTTAATAATAATAATAATACCTCCAGAACCATCCCTTACATTCTCTACATTTGAGGTCCATTCGATACGCCTCTACCAACCTACTAATCTTCGAGTTGCTGTCATTTACTGTCCACCTGGCACTTCCTCCAAATTCCTCGACAACTTTGCTTCCTGGCTACCTCACTTTCTCTCTTCTGACATTCCCTCCATTATCGTAGGTGATTTCAACATCCCTATTGATAACCCCACAAAATCACCTGCCTCTAAACTCGTTATCCTCACCTCTTCACTTGGTCTCTCCCAGTGGACCACCTCACCCTCCCATGTGAACTCACTGGATCTGGTTTTCACTCACCGCTGCGATATTTCAGATTTCTCCATTTCCCCTTTTCCCCTCTCTAACCACCAACCTGCTCTCTTTCAGCTTATCTATCTCTGCTTTCCTATCTCTCCCTCCTAAGACTACCATCACTAAGCGTAACATTGAGGCTATTGACACCTTATCCCTATCCTCCCTGTTCGACTCACTTCTCTCTCCTATTCTCTCTCTCTCTCATGCCCTGAACATGCCACATCCCTATACAATACATCTCTTACTTCTGCTTTTTACTCTGTCGCTCCACCAACCACTATTCACCCTCGCAGATCAACACCTCAACCCTGGCACACCAAATGCACCAGATATCTTCAAAAATGCTTATGTACTGCCGAGCGAAAGAGGAAGAAATCACACTCTAAGGCAGGCTTCCTCCATTTCAAATTTATGCTATCATCCTTCAGTGCTTCCCTTTCCCTCGCTAAACAATCATACTTCAAAATTCTCATCTCTACTTAGTCTTCCAACCCCTGGCGCCTCTTTGCCACTGTGAACTCCCTCCTCTGCCCACTACTACCTCCTCTCCCATCCTCATTGTCTGCTCTTGACTTTGCCACTTATTTTAAATCCAAGATTGACTCCATATGTCAGGACATCACATCCCACCAGACCAGCAACCAGCCACCACCCATCCCTTGCCACCCCTCCCCTTCTCTCTCACCAACTTTTACATCTTTCTACCATGTATCTGGTGAGGAAGTCATGGCCCTCATCCATTCCTCCCTCCTACCGCCACCTCCCCACTCGACCCTATCCCCTCCAACCGCTTTCTGACACTGTGTACCACCCTCTCCTTCTGCAAATCCTTCACTCTCTTGGTCTGCATGATACTGCCCTCTCCTGACTGTCCTCCTACCTCTCTAATCGTTTCTTCTCTGTCTCCTCTCATGACCTACCTCCCCCCCACTTCCACTAACTGTTGGTGTCCCCCAAGGTTCTGTTCTTGGTCCTCTCCATTTCTCTCTTTCTCTCTATACGTCCTCTTTAGGTTAACTCATTAGTTCTTTTAACTTCCAATATCACCTCTATGCTGATGACACTCAAATCTACCTTTCCTCCCCTGATCTCTCCCCGGCTCTCCTCACTCGTACCTCCAACTGTCTCCCTGCTATCTCTTCCTGGATGTCCCAGCGCTTTCTTAAACTCAACATGTCCAAGACTGACCTGATCATTTTTCCACCCTCCCGCACAACCTCACCTCCCACAATCTCATTATCCATTGATGGCACAACTATCTCCTCTAACCCCCAAGTATGGAGTAATCCTTGACTCCTCCCTCTCCTTCAAACCACACATTCAGCACCTCTCACAAACCTGTCATTTTCATCTCAAAACATTTCCAGGATCAGACCCTTTCTCAACCAGGATGCCACCAAGATCATTATCCACTCACTGATTATTTCCAGACTGGATTACTGTAATCTCCTCCTAACTGGCCTTCCTGACAATTACTTTTCTCCACTCCAATCTATCCTCAGTGCTGCAGCCCAGCTCATCTTCCTCACCAAACGCACTACGTCCACCTCCCCACTCCTACAAGCCCTTCATTGGCTTCCCTTCCCTTTCAGAATCCAATTCAAACGTCTCACACTCACTTACAAAGCACTCACCCACTCCTCCTACTTACATCTCTGACTTTATCTCCCTTTACTCTCCCACCCGTCCTCTTCGCTCTGCTAATGCACGCCGACTCTCCTGTCTTCTGATTACTTCGTCCCACTCCTATCTCCAAAATTTTTCACGCGCCGCTCCCTTACTTCTCTACTTCTCCCCCTCAGACACTCCAACCTCTCTACAGAACTTCAAACGGGCTCTTAAGACGCACTTTTTTACCAGACTCAGCCAAATGTCATCCTAACCCTTTGTCCCACGCTCGGTCTACCCCATCTGTGTCACCCCTGTCTGTCTGACCCTCCCCTTTAGAATGTAAGCTCTCATGAGTAGGGCCCTCTTCCCTCATGTGCTTATCCTTTTCTTACTTTAATAATCCTCAACTGCCCAAATCCTACAGTTTTCGGCCACCTTGATACATATCTCAGTGTCGTCTACTGATGTAGTTATGCTTAGTTACCCTGTACTTGTCCTATATTTCTCTAACGTCCTAGTGGATGCTGGGGACTCCGTCAGGACCATGGGGAATAGCGGCTCCGCAGGAGACAGGGCACAAAAAGTAAGCTTTTAGGATCACATGGTGTGTACTGGCTCCTCCCCCTATGACCCTCCTCCAAGCCTCAGTTAGGTTTTTGTGCCCGTCCGAGCAGGGTGCAATCTAGGTGGCTCTCATAAAGAGCTGCTTAGAAAAAGTTTTTTAGGTTTCTTATTTTCAGTGAGTCCTGCTGGCAACAGGCTCACTGCTACGAGGGACTTAGGGGAGAGAAGTGAACTCACCTGCGTGTAGGATGGATTTGCTTCTTAGGCTACTGGACACCATTAGCTCCAGAGGGATCGAACACAGGCCCAGCCATGGAGTCCGGTCCCGGAGCCGTGCCGCCGACCCCCCTTGCAGATGCCGAAGTTGAAGAGGTCCAGAGGTCCGGAAACAGGCGGCAGAAGACTTTCAGTCTTCATAAGGTAGCGCACAGCACTGCAGCTGTGCGCCATTGTTGTCGGCACACTTCACACCAGCGGTCACTGAGGGTGCAGGGCGCTGGGGGGGGCGCCCTGGGCAGCAATGTATAATACCTTTTCCTATGGCTAAAATACATAACATATAGCCCTTGAGGCTATATGGATGTATTTAACCCCTGCCATATATCGCAAACTCCGGGAGAAGAGCCCGCCGTTTTAGGGGGCGGGGCCTATTCTCCTCAGCACACAGCGCCATTTTCCTGCTCAGCTCCGCTGTGAGGAAGGCTCCCAGGACTCTCCCCTGCACTGCACTACAGAAACAGGGTAAAACAGAGAAGGGGGGCATATTTTGGCGATATTTTTATATATTAAGCGCATATAACAGAAATAACACCTTTTAGGGTTGTTTATATACATTTTTATAGCGCTTTGGTGTGTGCTGGCAAACTCTCCCTCTGTCTCCCCAAAGGGCTAGTGGGGTCCTGTCTTCGATAAGAGCATTCCCTGTGTGTCTGCTGTGTGTCGGTACGTGTGTGTCGACATGTATGAGGACGATGTTGGTGTGGAGGCGGAGCAATTGCCGGTAATGGTGATGTCACCCCCTAGGGAGTCGACACCGGAATGGATGGCTTTAATTATGGAATTACGTGATAATGTTAGCACGCTGCAAAAGTCAGTTGACGACATGAGACGGCCGGAAAACCAGTTAGTACCTGTCCAGGCGTCTCAGGCACCGTCAGGGGCTGTAAAACGTCCCTTACCTCAGTCAGTCGACACAGGTACCGACACAGATGAATCTAGTGTCGACGGTGAAGAAAGAAACGTATTTTCCAATAGGGCCACACGTTATATGATCACGGCAATGAAGGAGGCTTTGCATATCTCTGATACTGCAGGTACCTCAAAGGGGGGTATTATGTGGGGTGTGAAAAAACTACCTGTAGCTTTTCCAGAATCAGAGGAATTGAATGACGTGTGTGATGAAGCGTGGGTTAACCCCGATAGAAAACTGCTAATTTCAAAGAAGTTATTGGCATTATACCCTTTCGCACCAGAGGTTAGGGCGCGCTGGGAAACACCCCCTAGGGTGGATAAGGCGCTCACACGCTTATCAAAACAAGTGGCGTTACCGTCTCCTGATACGGCCGCCCTCAAGGATCCAGCTGATAGGAGGCTGGAAACTACCCTGAAGAGTATATACACACATACTGGTGTTATACTGCGACCAGCAATAGCCTCAGCCTGGATGTGCAGTGCTGGGGTGGTGTGGTCGGATTCCCTGACTGAAAATATTGATACCCTGGATAGGGACAGTATTTTATTGACTATAGAGCAATTAAAGGATGCTTTTCTTTATATGCGAGATGCTCAGAGGGATATTTGCACTCTGGCATCGAGAGTAAGTGCGATGTCCATATCTGCCAGAAGAAGTTTATGGACGCGACAGTGGTCAGGTGATGCGGATTCCAAACGGCATATGGAAGTATTGCCGTATAAAGGAGAGGAATTATTTGGGGTCGGTCTATCGGATCTGGTGGCCACGGCAACAGCCGGAAAATCCACTTTTTTACCTCAGGTCACCTCCCAACAGAAAAAGACACCGTCTTTTCAGCCGCAGTCCTTTCGTTCCTATAAGAACAAGCGGGCAAAAGGACAGTCATATTTGCCCAGAGGCAAAGGAAGGGGTAAGAGGGTGCAGCAAGCAACTACTTCCCACGAACAGAAGCCCTCCCCGGCTTCTACAAAGCCCTCAGCATGACGCTGGGGCTGTGCAAGCGGACTCAGGGGCGGTGGGGGGTCGACTAAAGATTTTCAGCACACAGTGGGCGCGCTCACAGGTGGACCCTTGGATCCTGCAGGTAGTATCTCAGGGTTACAAGTTGGAATTCGAAAAGTCTCCCCCTCGCCGGTTCCTAAAGTCTGCTTTACCAACGTCTCCCTCAGAAAGGGCGACGGTATTGGAAGCCATTCACAAGCTGTATTCTCAGCAGGTGATAGTCAAGGTACCCCTCCTACAACAGGGAAAGGGGTATTATTCCACACTATTTGTGGTACCGAAGCCGGACGGTTCGGTAAGACCTATTCTAAATCTGAAATCTTTGAACCTGTACATACAGAAATTCAAGTTCAAGATGGAGTCACTCAGAGCAGTGATAGCGAATCTGGAAGAAGGGGACTTCATGGTGTCCCTGGACATAAAAGATGCTTATCTGCATGTCCCAATTTACCCTTCACACCAAGGGTATCTCAGGTTCGTGATACAAAACTGTCATTATCAGTTTCAAACGCTGCCGTTTGGTTTGTCCACGGCACCTCGGGTCTTTACCAAGGTAATGGCCGAAATGATGGTTCTTCTACGAAGAAAAGGCGTATTAATTATCCCTTACTTGGACGATCTCCTGATAAGGGCAAGGTCCAGAGAACAGCTGGAAGTCGGAGTAGCACTAACCCAAGTAGTGCTTCAACAACACGGGTGGATTCTGAATCTTCCAAAATCTCAATTGACCCCGACGACACGTCTGCTGTTCCTGGGAATGATTCTGGACACTGTTCAGAAAAAGGTGTTTCTCCCGGAGGAGAAAGCAAGGGAGTTATCCGAACTGGTCAGGAACCTCCTAAAACCAGGAAATGTGTCAGTACATCAATGCACAAGAGTCCTGGGAAAGATGGTGGCTTCTTACGAAGCAATTCCATTCGGCAGATTCCACGCACGAATATTTCAGTGGGATCTGCTGGACAAATGGTCCGGATCGCATCTGCACATGCATCAGCGGATAACACTGTCACCAAGAACAAGGGTGTCTCTTCTGTGGTGGTTGCAGAGTGCCCATCTGTTAGAGGGCCGCAGATTCGGCATACAGGACTGGGTCCTGGTGACTACGGATGCCAGCCTACGAGGCTGGGGAGCAGTCACACAGGGAAGAAACTTCCAGGGCGTGTGGTCAAACCTGGAGACGTCTCTTCACATAAATATACTGGAGCTAAGAGCGATTTACAATGCTCTAAGCCTGGCAAAACCGCTGCTTCAGGGTCAGCCGGTGTTGATCCAGTCGGACAACATCACGGCAGTCGCCCACGTAAACAGACAGGGCGGCACGAGAAGCAGAAGAGCAATGACAGAAGCTGCAAGGATTCTTCGCTGGGCGGAAAATCATATCATAGCACTGTCAGCAGTGTTCATTCCGGGAGTGGACAACTGGGAAGCAGACTTCCTCAGCAGACACGACCTCCACCCGGGAGAGTGGGGACTTCATCCAGAAGTCTTCCACATGATTGTGAACCGTTGGGAAAAACCAAAGGTGGACATGATGGCGTCCCGCCTCAACAAGAAACTGGACAGATATTGCGCCAGGTCAAGAGACCCTCAGGCAATAGCTGTGGACGCTCTGGTAACACCGTGGGTGTACCAGTCCGTGTATGTGTTTCCTCCTCTGCCTCTCATACCAAAGGTACTGAGAATTATACGGCTACGGGGAGTAAGAACAATACTCGTGGCTCCGGATTGGCCGAGAAGGACTTGGTACCCGGAACTTCAAGAGATGCTCACGGAAGAGCCGTGGCCTCTACCGTTAAGAAGGGATCTGCTTCAGCAGGGACCTTGTATGTTCCAAGACTTACCGCGACTGCGTTTGACGGCATGGCGGTTGAACGCCGGATTCTAAAAGAAAAGGGCATTCCAGAGGAAGTTATTCCTACCTTGATTAAAGCCAGGAAGGAAGTGACCGCACAACATTATCACCGCATTTGGAGAAAATATGTTGCGTGGTGTGAGGCCAAGAAGGCCCCAACGGAGGAATTTCAATTGGGTCGATTCCTACATTTCCTGCAGGCAGGATTGTCTATGGGCCTCAAATTGGGGTCTATTAAGGTTCAAATTTCGGCCTTATCGATTTTCTTCCAGAAAGAATTGGCTTCAGTGCCTGAAGTACAAACCTTTGTCAAAGGTGTACTACATATACAGCCCCCGATTGTGCCTCCAGTGGCACCGTGGGATCTCAACGTAGTTTTGGATTTTCTCAAATCCCATTGGTTTGAGCCGCTCAAATCGGTAGATTTGAAGTATCTTACATGGAAAGTAACCATGCTACTGGCCCTGGCTTCAGCCAGGAGAGTATCAGAGTTGGCGGCTTTATCGTACAAAAGCCCATATCTGATTTTCCATTCGGACAGGGCAGAACTGCGGACGCGTCCTCAGTTTCTGCCTAAGGTGGTTTCGGCTTTTCACTTGAACCAGCCTATTGTGGTGCCTGCGGCTACTAGCGACTTGGAGGACTCCAAGTTGCTGGACGTTGTCAGAGCATTGAAAATATATATTTCAAGGACGGCTGGAGTCAGAAAATCTGACTCGCTGTTTATCCTGTATGCACCCAACAAGATGGGTGCTCCTGCGTCTAAGCAGACGATTGCTCGTTGGATCTGTAGCACAATCCAACTTGCACATTCTGTGGCAGGCCTGCCACAGCCTAAATCTGTAAATGCCCACTCCACAAGGAAGGTGGGCTCATCTTGGGCGGCTGCCCGAGGGGTCTCGGCATTACAACTTTGCCGAGCAGCTACGTGGTCAGGGGAGAACACGTTTGTAAAATTTTACAAATTTGATACTCTGGCTAAGGAGGACCTGGAGTTCTCTCATTCGGTGCTGCAGAGTCATCCGCACTCTCCCGCCCGTTTGGGAGCTTTGGTATAATCCCCATGGTCCTGACGGAGTCCCCAGCATCCACTAGGACGTTAGAGAAAATAAGAATTTACTTACCGATAATTCTATTTCTCATAGTCCGTAGTGGATGCTGGGCGCCCATCCCAAGTGCGGATTGTCTGCAATACTTGTACATAGTTATTGTTACAAAAATCGGGTTATTATTGTTGTGAGCCATCTTTTCAGAGGCTTCTTCGTTGTTATCATACTGTTAACTGGGTTCAAATCACAAGTTGTACGGTGTGATTGGTGTGGCTGGTATGAGTCTTACCCGGGATTCAAGATCCTTCCTTATTGTGTACGCTCGTCCGGGCACAGTACCTAACTGAGGCTTGGAGGAGGGTCATAGGGGGAGGAGCCAGTACACACCATGTGATCCTAAAAGCTTACTTTTTGTGCCCTGTCTCCTGCGGAGCCGCTATTCTCCATGGTCCTGACGGAGTCCCCAGCATCCACTACGGACTATGAGAAATAGAATTATCGGTAAGTAAATTCTTATTTTTCTTCAACTGTAAGTCACTGTTTTCCTGTTTTGATTATGTGCATATGCACTCCGTAATTGAGTGCTGCGGAACCCTTGTGGAGCCATATAAATAAAGGATAATAATAATAAAAAGGGGACTTTTTTTGCTCACCCCGGTGCCAGCATACTGGTGGCCGGGATGCTGCTGTCAGTATATTGACAGCCGGCATCCCAGCCGCCAGTAAATCATACTGATCCCACTTGTCCAAGGGATGAAAACTGTACACTTCTTTAGCAAGTGACAGCAATGAAGCCTCCACATATCTCACTGCCTTACCTGGATCACTTGTTCCTCCCCACTCTCTTAATAACTAAATCTACATTAATCCACATCTCTTACATCATTCCACCTATTTCTACTTCAACTTTCACCGCACTTTAAACCCTTCTCTCTCCAGCAGCCAAGTATTCCCTCCATTACTATTTCCTTGTCAGTAGTCTGTACTCTCTTCACTCACTGACCTTCAATCCATATATCGTTTCCCTTTGTCCTCTATCTCGCTTTGCACCTACTCATGGCTGTTGGCAACATTTTCTGGCTGTTGGCAATCACCACTAACTGCTCATGTTCTTTACTCCACCTAAGAATTGTTTTTTGTCCACCTTGTACTGTACTTCCAGTCACTACAGTCCTATTCATATGTCTCCATTACTCTCCCATCTGCTTTTGCTGAACCCGGAACAGAAGCTTTTACATTAATTCATGTTCTACAGAATCCTCCTCCTCTTTGTCTGCCTGTAAGGTCTGTACCATCCATGTATTCTTTGTATTCTTCTTGTTGCTGGAATTTATCCCCAACCAGGACCAGTCTCCCAACTCCATGACAACTTTGCTGCCTGTACCACTATTTCCTATCCTTTGACCTACAACCTCACTGTCTCTGCCGTCACAAAACTGAATGCACTTAGTTAATCCTTTGGTAACTACCAGTGGACTTTATCAACCGCATTTTCATTGAATTAATCTATGGGGCAGATGTATTACTCCTGGAGAAGTGATAAAGCAGTGATAAGTGCAAGGTGATAACGCACCAGCCAATCAGCTCCTAACTGTCAATTTGCATATTGGAGCTGATTAGCTGGTGCGTGATCACCTTGCACTTATCACTGCTTTATCACTTCTCCATGCTTAATACATCTGCCCCCATGTTACAATGCTACCCATCACTTGTCAAGGAAACCTACTTCTCTAATATCATCCAGACTTTTAACCCATCACACTTCTTTAACTCACTTCTCTGTTGACCTGCATTACCTCCTCCATAAGTTTGACACCTAGCTCAAGTACAACAGTATAACTTCTTTTGCCAGACTCCATACACTAGCCAGCCTGCTGCTTTGCCTCTATTTCCTCCCACCTTCTCCACTTCCTCTGCCTCACTGCATACTTGTAGCTAAACTCTTCAGTCTGACCTGGGCCTGATCTGAGTGGAATTGACTTGTTCTCCGCATGTGTGTGTGGATTTCCTCTAAAGCTGGGTACACAGCAGCGTGAGATGTCAGTGGACCTGCCATTGCACCAACATAGGGGCCGATCCAGAGAAGCAAATACATTTACCAATCATCTGCTCCCCATATGTCAGTTCTGTCATACACCTGGACGGGCATTTGAATTTGCCTGTCCACCTGTGACGTCAGTCTCTGCAGAAAGTGTACGGGCAGTCGGTGGATCGCATGTACACACAGCCAGATGTGCCAAAGATATATCGTCTATCGGCTGCGCTGCACAGCCGACACAATATGTCTGTGAACGACATTTTTCATAGGCATATCAGGTGTACACACCCGCAGACCCACTAGAGCAGTGTTTTTCAACCACTGTGTTGTGGCACACTAGTGTGCCCTGAGCAGTCTCTAGGTGTGCCGTCATAGAAGCAGAGCCAGGCCCGTCAGTGTTTTGCCGCTACTGAGGCCCTGGAACGATCCATACTGATGGGATTAGTGGTTGCTGAGCCAGTTCTAATTTTGGGCCCGGCGATGTTGGGCTCTTCTGGCTTTCTCAGATGTGGCTCAGGCATTACCTATGGAGAAGCTGCGACATGACATCCTAGGACACGCAACTGCACCATGCATCACCATTACCATTATATTTGATTGTGCCTTGGCAATATTTAAATCTTGTTCAGTGTGCCGCGAGTTGTAAAAGGTTGAAAATCTCTGCACTAGAGATATATCGGCAGTTCGCTGAAATGGCTGACATATATACAAGTTATCACTGACCTGGGTTGAGGGTGTTGTGAACTCGGGGGTTCTTCCGGTGACCGGGAAGGGGAACCACAGCTGGGCCGAAGTAGAGATGACCGGATGTAGGTTTTCTTCATGCAGGATTTTGCGGCAGGAAAGATTCGTGACGGATACTGGAATCCACCTGAAAGACAAGGACTTGAAATCAGTGCTGGTGAATACTGTGAGTGATGCTGAGGGATCGCTGTGAGTGATGCTGAGGAACACTGAGGTTGCGGCTGATAAACCCAGAGACAGGAATTTAAGGGCGATGCTGACAGCACAGTGATTTAGAGAATTCGTGAGTGATGCTGGAGCACACGGTGACTGATGATTGAGAGCGTTGCAGAAGCACACGGTGACTGATGCTTGTGAGCGTTGCAGAAGCACACGGTGCTAGGAGCACAGAAGTCCGTGCAGCAGAGGTAGGAGACACTTTAGAATACTGGAGCACTGGAGTTTACTCTTCTAAGAAAGAGATGATACTCAGGCGCCGGAGCTCTGCCCGGCGTCTGAATTTGAACTTCCCGCCTCTATCTGATTGGCGGGGAGCGCCGACGACATCACCCGCCCACACATCCCCTGTGGACGTCGGACGTACCCGCGGCTCCCGCCCCCCGAACGTCCGCCGGGACCAGCGCCATCGGAGCTCCGAGACCCGGAGACCACCAGCGGGGACGGCCGCCAGGAGACCCAGCGCACCCGGAGGGGTAAGCGCGGCGGCTGCGGCGGTAATACACAAATGTTTATGTAATACCCTAATGTATTAAATTATATGGTGCACTGTATAACATGTTTATGACTTGTGAACCCTCACAGAGGGAAAACTAATTGCAGATGGGGATGCTCTCATAGAGAGGAGGTGTCAGTACATGTGTATCCCCCTCATACAGGAGAGTTGGAATGCCCCAAACAACTGGGACTGTAGGTAAAACGGGCAAGAAGGACGAGCCCATACTCTCTATAAGGAGGGTTCTCAATGGGAGTATGTTTAAAAAAAATCTGACTCATGCAGGAGACAGTTGGCGGGACTAATCTGGGCTCCCAAAAGGAAAGTATAAATAAGAGGGACAAAAAAAAAATATCGGTTGGTCGTCGTCGGAGAAAGAGGAGAGTAGGGAGGTACGCTGAACCAGTGTGACCTGTCAACGGTACATTAATTCCCCACATACAGTCCTACATACCAGCCCTTCTGACAGCTCCGGGGTCCGGTGTCTGAACGGAGCCCCGACAGTGAGACGATCCGTGAGTGACGTCGGCAGGCGGAGCTCATATACCCGTCCCTCCCTCCAGCTCCAGTGAGAGGCGGCCCGGGAGCGTGACGCAGATAGCTGAATCCCGACGCGCCAAGGAAAGGAGGCGCTAGAGATGCAGGCAGCCTGTGAAAGGGACACCTGCAGTGAGTAACAGGGATAGCGGGACCCTTTCCTTTGCACCTCCCACGGTGACCTGGTAAAAGAAGGAGGTCCGGGGAGGCCAGATAGGAAGAGACTAAGCCCCGGCTACGCCTTCTGGGCGGCGGCATCAATCAGTCAGCCAACCAAACCGGAGCAGCAGGGAGGCAGGAATATTAGGTGGTGAAGCAGAGAGAGAGAGGGGCAGCCATAGCCACTCCATATAAGGTCGGAGGTGGGCCAGCATAGATTGTGATAGAAGCGACCCCTTACTGAAGGGGATATACCACAGTATCTCACCATCCTGCATACAATCTATCCTCTAGTGGTATGTCAGGCATTGGCTTGATTAAGTCAGCAGACAGCATTTAAGGAGACGGTGTCATCTTTTTTATAATATAAAGTGAAATTTAGTCAGTTAAAGAGTGCGTCTCGATTTCATCCAGAGATAGACTCACCTCAGACATAGTGTCGACATAGCGGGTGCTGATGCGGTACCATTCTGTTCTCTTGTGTTCAATATAGCAAGCCTCCTCTACAGCTGCAGTAAATTCAAACATATAGAAATTATTGACATCAGCTTTCTTCAACCTCTATAAGGAACATTGAGTGCAGTACAGCCTAGCATTAATATTGTAGGATACAAAAGTTAGATACCCCCGTATTGAGACGGAATATACTCCAGCTTCTAGATCAGTGATTTTTAACCTTTTTCAACTCGCGGCACACCGACAAGACTTTAAAATTGCCAAGGCACACCATCAGTGCCCCACGGGGGAAAAAACATACAAAAAAACACACATATATTGGCCCCACAGTAATTAAACAAACAACTGGCCCCCACAGTAATACAAACACATTGACCTCCAGTACTTTCACCTCCAACTTAACCTGGTCAGTATTTACTCCTTATATACAGTTTCACTCACTGCCCCCCCATAGTAATTATAGTAATTCTACACACCCAATAGTAATGCCACACACCTGCCCCCCATAGTGATTCCACACGCCTGCCCCCATAGTGATTCCACACTCCTGCCCCCCCCCATAGTTATTACATACACATGCCTCCATAGTAATTCCACATACCTGCCCCTACCCACTGTAATTACACTTCTTAATAATGGGTGTTCTTTTTTTGTATACCTGAAAATAATCTTTCCCTCTCAGGCTCTCAGTGAGGAGAAGTGAGCACTGAGACGTGATCAGGCAGCACGGAGCAGCAGTGGGCGGGTACTGCAGGCGGGAATGGGACGTGCGGTCCGTGACCTATGAGTCATCATAGGTCACTGGAGGGCTCTCGCAGAAGTACAGGGCTGCCCGAGCTGGTCACCGCTGGCGGCGCCAGCTGGGCAGGCATCCCTGGCTGATGGCGGCGGGTCTCTTTGGTGGGTGGCAGCGCATCTCTGGCTGGCGACGGCGGCACACCTGGCAGCTGCTTGCGGCACACTAGTGTGCCGCGGCACACAGGTTGAAAAACGCTGTTCTAGATGCTACAACATCTTTAAATTCTTCCAACCTCGCGTAGCATTGGGCGCTACCGAACTCGATGATAAGGCATTTAACACAGGAATTGTACCGAACACTCATACCCCTTTCAGACATGCTCCAAATTCCCGGGATTTTGCACATGAACGCGCATCAACCCGGGAATTTGGTATGTCTGAAAGGCACCGACCCGGGAATGTGATCCGGGTCGCCAACCCTGCAATTGACCTGGGTTTTTCCCGGGACTCAAGTCCCGGGAAGACAACCCGGCTTAGGTCTGAAAGGTGCAACCCGGGAATTTACTCCCAGGTCGCACCTGATTGGCGGGGCTGGCTGGAGGGGGCTGGAGTTCAGAGGGGGCGTGCGCCGGCTGCTGCAGTCCGTGCTGCTGTGAGCAGCTGAAGCAGCCAGCGCAGCCACTAAACAGAGAGGCGGCCTGTTGGAGTGAGTGAGAGTGAGTGAGTGAGTATATATATATATATATATATATATATAAATTTGGCATGTGTGTGTATATTACATGTATGTGTGTGTTTGAGTGTGACATATGTATGTGTGAGACGTGTGTGTAAATGTACGAGTGTGACGTCTGTGTGTGTGTGTTTAAAACATGTGACAATAGAGTAGCCTGGTCTGACCTGGCTGCCAGGGCAGACCAGGCTTATGTCTGAAAGGGGTCGCGACGGGAATTTCCCAGGTCTCAGGTTTAGTGTGAAAGGGGCCCCAGCAAAAACCCGGGATTTTTCAGAGGTGAAAATCCCGGGTCTGAAGCAGGGAAATTCCCAGGTCCTATGTCTGAAAGGGGTATCAATTAGGATTTATCTTACCCGATACAAAAAGATTGTGGGACTATTAAATAACAGGGACTTCATGTGCACCAACGACATGGCCATTAGACGTTGCGCAGCGTAGACTTTGGGGAAAGATAATCTTATTTGATATAGGAACTAAAATCGAAACAAGAGTATTCCCTTTCGTGGTCTGTCTTCTTTGTAATTACTTTTGTCCAGTTGTTACATGTGATTATACTCAATTGAGTGTGTTGATTTTAGTAAATTTTTTGCATATAATTCAAGAAAACGTTTAAACCCTGCAGGACGAAGAACTACGGAGATCCTCAGTTGCGGATAAATAAAACACATATATATTTCTTGTCGTATAACTACCTGTAGAAATATATTGCTACATTTTAGAGTTACTTGATTTGAGTGTGGGGTAATATTCCTAAGGGCTTCTTAGAAACTGTCACAACTGAGGGCCTGAGCTGACGGGAGGCAGCCTCAGTTGTAGGGGCTGAGATGTACCGGAACCTGGGAGGTTGTATCAGACCCCTGGACATGTAAGTAACATGAATAATAACTGCCCGAAGGCGTGACCACGACAACTTGGATAAAAGTCAATGATGTTTATTATGACAACTCCGCAACACAGCAGCAGTAAAAGAAAACGTAAAAGTCAGCAAAGAATAAATACAGTTCCTGGGTACTACAGGATGGCAGGAGCCACAGGGCACTGGTAGTGTGAGATAGTTCTTATGATCTTCTAGATGGAAAGTCCTTACCAGGCCCGACTGTAGCAATGGAGATAACCCAGGATTGTGCCAGCTGGTGTTCCAGGAAAAGCTGGGTTGCTGAAGATAAAACAGCTGCTGTGGATACTGGCTGGAACCAGACTGTTGTTAGCACGGAGTGGATACTGGCTGGAACCAGTTAAATAATAAATGAACTTGGGAGCGATGAAATATGAACTGAAATGTAGAACTTGAGAGCGGAGAAATAATAATACCGGTGGAGAGTGGTAAAGTGTAGAAAGGACACCGGCCCTTTAAGGGAAGCTGTACTCTGCTGGAAGCTGAGCTGGAAGCAGGTAATGTATGTTGTAGCTGGAAACAGATGAATCCACAATGGATTGGAGAGTCAGGCTACACCGCAGGTGGAATGCTGGTGCGGGTCTCTAAGGTAGAAGTCTTGAGACAGGAGCTGGAACCTGGAAGACAATCACAGGAGAGAGACAAACAGGAACTAGGTTTGACAACCAAAGCACTGACGCCTTCCTTGCTCAGGCACAGTGTATTTATACCTGCAGCAAGGAAGGGATTGGCTAGGCAATTATGCAGATTATCAATACTGAGAACAGACTGGTGGAAATGATCAGCTGACAGAATCCAAGATGGCTGCGCCCATGCAGACACTTGGAGGGAAGTTTGGTTTGTAATCCATGTGGTAATGAAAACAGTAATGGCGGCGCCGGCCACCGGAGACAGGAGGCGCCAGGCTGACAGATGCACATCCAACCACGCGGACACAGCGGAGGCCGCGGCTGACGTAATCGCCACTCAGACACTCTGCATGCAGAAGAGCAGGGACGGCGGCGGAGGCCGCGGGAGACGCCATGCCAGGTGTAATATGGCGTTTACTGTGACAGGAGAGGATACAGGAATGTACACATCAGGATAACAGATGGGATCCGGTCCTGGAGCGCTGAGCCAACCTTAGGAGGCATCTGATGGGTAAGAAATGGCGTCCAGATACCCGGATCGTGACAGCACCCCCCCCTTTAGGAGTGGCCCCAGGACACTTCTTTGGCTTTTGAGGAAACTTGGAATGGAATCTCCGGACCAAGGCAGGAGCATGGACATCAGAAGCATTGGTCCATGAACGTTCCTCAGGACCATAACCCTTCCAGTCAATAAGATATTGTAGTTGACCGTAACGGTGACGTGAGTCCAGGATCTTGGCCACTTCATACTCAACGCCTCGTTGAGTTTGGACTTTCGGAGTTGGAGGAAGTGAGGAATGAAACCGATTCAAGATCAGCGGTTTCAACAGGGAAACATGGAATGTCCTGGGTATTTTTAAGAAGGGAGGCAACTGGAGTCTGTAAGCAACAGGATTGATGACTTGTTCAATCTTGAAAGGACCGATATAGCGAGGTGCAAACTTCATACTGGGAACTCTTAACCTCAAATTCTTCGTGGATAACCATACCCGATCACCCACCTTGAGAGCAGGAACTGCTCGACGCTTCTTATCCGCAAACTTCTTGTACCTGAACGATGCCTTGAGCAGAGCTGATCGTACGCTCTTCCAGATATTGGCAAACTGATGCAAGGTGATATCCACTGCGGGAACAGAAGTTGCTGGAAGCGGTTGGAACTCAGGGACTTTAGGGTGGAATCCAAAGTTAGTGAAGAATGGTGTTGAAGCAGATGAAGAATGATACTGGTTGTTATGACAGAACTCGGCCCAGGGAAGTAATTGAACCCAGTCATCTTGAGAGGAGGACACATAGATGCGGAGGAAGGCCTCCAAGTCCTGATTCACCCTCTCGGTTTGACCATTGGTCTGAGGATGGTAAGCCGTGGAAAACTTTAGCTTGACTTGGAGGACTTGACATAAACTTCGCCAGAATTTGGCTGTGAATTGGACTCCTCGATCTGAGATAATTTCTTCAGGAAGACCGTGGAGTCGGAAGATCTCTTGTATGAATACTTGAGCCAACTTGGAAGCTGACGGAAGACCGGTGAGAGGAATGAAGTGTGCCATCTTGGTGAACCGGTCAACTACCACCCAGATGGTATTGAACTTGTTGCACATGGGTAAGTCTGTAATGAAATCCATCGACAAGTGGGTCCATGGTCGACGGGGAACGGATAGTGGAACCAGTTGCCCCGCAGGCGACTGGCGGGATACTTTATGTTGGGCACACTTTGGGCAAGATGCAATAAACTCCAAGACGTCCTTTTTCAGAGTTGGCCACCAATAGGACCTAGAGATAAACTCCAGGGTTTTTTGGATACCTGTATGTCCGGCAAAACGGGAAGCATGGGCCCAATGCATGAGCTTCTTCCTTAGCATCGGCTTCACAAAACTTTTCCCTGATGGGGGCGTAGAGTCCATCCCTACCGTGGAGAATGCCAACGGATTTATAATAGGATGCTTGTCTGAAGACTCTGACTCATTTTCTTGCTCCCATGAGCGGGAAAGGGCATCGGCCTTGCGATTCTGAGAGCCCGGACAGAACTGGAGTTTAAAGTCGAACCTGGAAAAGAAAAGTGCCCATCTGGCCTGACGAGGGTTGAGACATTGTGCGCCCTTCAGGTATAAAAGGTTCTTGTGGTCTGTAAGTATGGTGATTGAATGAGAGGCTCCCTCCAACAGATACCTCCACTCTTCTAGAGCGAGCTTGATGGCTAGCAACTCCTGGTCGCCAATGGCATAGTTGCGCTCAGCTGGGGAGAACTTCCGGGAGAAGAAACTGCAAGGGTGTAAATGGCCATCTTTAGCCCTCTGAGATAACACCGCTCCTACTCCAACGGAGGAGGCATCCACCTCTAAGATGAAAGGAGAGTCGATGTCAGGCTGTTTCAGAACAGGCGCAGAGATGAACCTTTGTTTTAAAAGATGAAATGCTTGCATGGCTTCTTCAGACCACTTGGACGGGTTAGCACCCTTCTTAGTGAAAGCAGTAATAGGCGCCACAATGGTGGAAAAGTCTCGTATAAACTTTCGGTAATAGTTGGCGAACCCTAAGAACCTCTGGACCCCTTTGAGGGTTAAGGGTACCGGACAATTTTGGATTGCTTGTAGTTTCTCAGGATCCATCTCTAGTCCGGAACCGGACACAATGTACCCTAGAAACGGAATGGACTTGACTTCAAAGACGCATTTTTCTAATTTGCAATAGAGATGATTGACACGGAGACGGGACAGAACCTCTTTAACCCAAAAACGATGTTCCTCTAAATCGTTGGCAAAAATGAGGATATCGTCTAGATAGACCACGACATGACGGTATAGAATGTCTCTGAAGATCTCATTGACAAAATGCTGGAAGACAGCTGGAGCATTGCTCAATCCGAAGGGCATGACGAGGTACTCATAATGTCCGTCACGGGTGTTAAAGGCGGTCTTCCACTCGTCACCCTCACGGATCCGGATGAGATTGTATGCACCTCGCAAGTCCAGCTTTGTAAAGATGGTAGCTCCGCTAACTCTGTCAAAGAGCTCAGTAATCAGGGGTAGAGGATAACGGTTCTTGATGGTAATGTCGTTCAAACCTCTGTAGTCGATGCACGGCCGCAGACCACCATCTTTCTTTTTTACAAAAAAGAAGCCTGCGCCGGCTGGAGAAGAAGAAGGTCGAATGAACCCCTTTGCTAGGTTCTCTTTAATATATTCCTCCATAGAATGCGTCTCAGGCAGAGACAACGGATAAGTTCGGCCTCGAGGTGGAACCTTTCCTGGAACGAGATCAATCGGACAGTCCCATTCTCTATGAGGAGGAAGGATATCAGCAGAAGCTTTACTGAACACATCCGTGAAATCTTGATATGGAGGAGGTGGAACATCAGACGACCTGGGGGAGGAAGAACAGACAGGCAATACTTTAAACAAACATGTCTCAGCACAGGAGGAACCCCATGCCAGAATTTGCGTAGTCGTCCAATCAATTGTAGGATTGTGAAGACGGAGCCATGGAAGGCCCAGGACCACAGGATGTGTGGCTCTTGGAATCACTAAAAAAGAAATAAGTTCGGAATGAAGAACTCCCACTCTCAGACGAACTGGTAGAGTCCTTAAAGAAATAACTGCATCAAAAATTTTGCTGCCATCCACGGCAGTTAAAGAAATGGACGAAGGAAGTCTCTCGGTGGGTAGGGACCACCGTTTAACATAGGCTTCGGTAATAAAGTTCCCAGCTGCTCCGGAATCAAGGAGGGCAATGACGTTCCGATAACGTTGAGCAACTTGAAGCGAGACTGGGAGATTACAATCTTGAGGAGATGGAGAGGAGATCATTACTCCTAGCCGGCCCTCTCCTTGGCGAGCTAGGATTTGGAGTTTCCCGGATGTTTGGGACAGGCATTAATGGTGTGAGACGGAGCTGCACAATAGAGACAGAGAGACTCGGAGAGACGTCTTCGGCGCTCAGCAGGAGTTAAACGGGAACGGCCAAGTTGCATGGGCTCATCTTTAGATGGTGACAGTTGACGAGGAGGAGGAGCAGAAGATTTTGGAGCAGATGATCTTCCACGCTCAGTTGCTCTCTCTCTAAAACGTAAATCAACTTTCGTGCAGAGTGAGATTAGCTCATCTAACTTAGAAGGTAAGTCTCTGGTAGCTAACTCATCTTTAATACGCTCAGATAAGCCATGCCAGAATGCAGCATACAGGGCCTCGTCGTTCCATGCCAGTTCGGATGCCAGGATCTGGAACTGTATTAGATATTGTCCTACAGTACGTGACCCCTGGCGTAAACGGAGAATCTCGGATGAAGCTGAGGTTACCCGGCCTGGCTCGTCGAAGATGCGCCTGAATGTTGACACGAAGGCAGTGTAGGAAGATAGCAGGGTGTCGGACCTCTCCCATAACAGTGATGCCCAATCAAGGGCTGAGCCACTGAGAAGAGAAATAATGTAGGCAATTTTTGTACGGTCACTGGGAAAATTGCCAGGTTGTAGCTCAAACTGAATCTCACACTGGTTGAGAAATCCCCTGCAGAATCTTGGAGATCCGTCAAATTTTGCTGGCGTTGGAAGATGAAGACGTGGAGCAGAAATGGGTAAGGTGGGTGGGGTTATAGCTGGAGTCACTGTGGTTGACGCACCAGACGCGCCTGATCCACGGAGAGTTGTCTGAATCCCATCCAGCCGAGTAGAGAGATCCTGGAGACAGCGGATGATGTGGCCCTGTGCAGCCTCCTGATGTTCTAGTCGGGCTGCCAGTTCTTGCATCGGCCTGGCCGCTTGATCCTGGTCTCCGGCTGGATTCATTAGGTCAGTGCTTACTGTCACAACTGAGGGCCTGAGCTGACGGGAGGCAGCCTCAGTTGTAGGGGCTGAGATGTACCAGAACCTGGGAGGTTGTATCAGACCCCTGGACATGTAAGTAACATGAATAATAACTGCCCGAAGGCGTGACCACGACAACTTGGATAAAAGTCAATGATGTTTATTATGACAACTCCGCAACACAGCAGCAGTAAAAGAAAACGTAAAAGTCAGCAAAGAATAAATACAGTTCCTGGGTACTACAGGATGGCAGGAGCCACAGGGCACTGGTAGTGTGAGATAGTTCTTATGATCTTCTAGATGGAAAGTCCTTACCAGGCCCGACTGTAGCAATGGAGATAACCCAGGATTGTGCCAGCTGGTGTTCCAGGAAAAGCTGGGTTGCTGAAGATAAAACAGCTGCTGTGGATACTGGCTGGAACCAGACTGTTGTTAGCACGGAGTGGATACTGGCTGGAACCAGTTAAATAATAAATGAACTTGGGAGCGATGAAATATGAACTGAAATGTAGAACTTGAGAGCGGAGAAATAATAATACCGGTGGAGAGTGGTAAAGTGTAGAAAGGACACCGGCCCTTTAAGGGAAGCTGTACTCTGCTGGAAGCTGAGCTGGAAGCAGGTAATATATGTTGTAGCTGGAAACAGATGAATCCACAATGGATTGGAGAGTCAGGCTACACCGCAGGTGGAATGCTGGTGCGGGTCTCTAAGGTAGAAGTCTTGAGACAGGAGCTGGAACCTGGAAGACAATCACAGGAGAGAGACAAACAGGAACTAGGTTTGACAACCAAAGCACTGACGCCTTCCTTGCTCAGGCACAGTGTATTTATACCTGCAGCAAGGAAGGGATTGGCTAGGCAATTATGCAGATTATCAATACTGAGAACAGATTGGTGGAAATGATCAGCTGACAGAATCCAAGATGGCTGCGCCCATGCAGACACTTGGAGGGAAGTTTGGTTTGTAATCCATGTGGTAATGAAAACAGTAATGGCGGCGCCGGCCACCGGAGACAGGAGGCGCCAGGCTGACAGATGCACATCCAACCACGCGGACACAGCGGAGGCCGCGGCTGACGTAATCGCCACTCAGACACTCTGCATGCAGAAGAGCAGGGACGGCGGCGGAGGCCGCGGGAGACGCCATGCCAGGTGTAATATGGCGTTTACTGTGACAGGAGAGGATACAGGAATGTACACATCAGGATAACAGATGGGATCCGGTCCTGGAGCGCTGAGCCAACCTTAGGAGGCATCTGATGGGTAAGAAATGGCGTCCAGATACCCGGATCGTGACAGAAACCCTGTGACGATAGAGAATAAAGTGAAGTGTTCATTTTAAAAGAAAACTTACTCTTGTCTGGAGTGCTTTAAGAATACTTACCTATCGGCGAAGACTCGGACAGCTGTGAGTAAAAGGTACGACTGACAAGCTATACTTATCAAGAGGTCTTTAGGAATAACACTTGGAGGTTACATTTACCCAGCTGAAGTCCCCTGTTTTACATCTATAGTGTGTGTATGTTAGGGAATATATTTATGATACCGCTTATCTTTGCCCCTTGATTGGATCTGACACAGCTTTTATTTTGCTTCATTCACAGGTATGTATCCACAATTACAAATAGTATTAACTTCTATCGTATCTGACTAGGGTGGCCAATCCGGGGATCGGCGGGATCCCGGGATGTAGGTCTAAAATTGGCCGGGATTCAATCCCAGGATTGGAGCTTCCAATCCCGGAGATTTCGGGACTAGAAAGATCCTTGTTTTTTCAGTGTCGGGCAACGTTGAGCATCCTCAGGAGGCTCAAACACTGCTCGGCTCCCCGCGCGCAGTGTGACGTGAAGTCAGAGGTCACGATGCGCAGCCAGCCGCCTCTCACCCACCGCACGGACGTCGCCGAACCCGAAGGAAGAGTGCGCAGCCAGCCACCTGTCACCCGCCACACCCAGAGGAAGTTATGTGTGCAGGGCGGTCTTAGCGGCAGTCATCTAGTCAAAGCTGCTGCTAGAGAACAATGACATGCCGTGCATTACTAACTCAAATACTCAAAATAAATGCCCTGTAGTTGATCTTACTGCCACTGCTGGTGGAAGCTGTGAGCAGATTGAAATTAGCCGCCTTGGTAGTTCCATGGGGGAACTGTGATATGCCGCCTCTTTCAGCTGCTGAAGCCATCTTGTCAGCTCGCTGAGCTAGAATCTCGGTGTTAGACAGCACTTCCTGTAGGCATCACTGAAAGGGGAGGTGGTTTTCAGCCTAAGTGAGGAGGGCTGTTTTATAACGACTCAGGACCCGGCTTCAGGTGGGCGAAGAGGATGCTCAGCTTAGTAACCTGAAGTTGGGTCCTGAGCCCCGTTTTTTTGTGTACCTAATTCTCGAGGCCCCTCTGAACCATGCGGCCCGGGATGAATGTCTCCTTTGACCACTCCCTGTCGCCGGGCCTGATGTATATTGTCACGATCCGGGTACTGAGACATCGTTTTCTACCTGTCAGATGTCTCCTGAGGCTGGCTCAGCGAGCCAGGGCCGGGCTTTCACTATGGTTATGGTTACTGCCTATAGCGCTGGTATCAGCGGCCTCCTCAGTAAATGTACTCACGGTGGTGCGGCGCTCTCAGCCCCGTCGCGGCCGTCATTGCCGCGCCTGTGGCTCTCTGCTGGATGCGCGTCCTCGGTGTGCCCTGGCCGCCACTTCCATCCCTGTGGCCGCTGTGTGCGTCTGGGCGCATGGAGTCCGGCTGCTGTGGCCTCCGCCGCCATTGTTGTTTGTATTCATGCTTCACAGTACTTAGTTCCCCTTCTGGTTCTGTTAATGGGCACAGCCATCTTGGACTTTGACACATGATACCCATTCACCTATCCTCAGTGCTGCTGGAGCCATGTCATAATTGCCAGACCAATCCCAGTTATGCAGCAGGTATAAATATCCTGTCCCAGCTCCCAGAAGATTGTCAGTGCTTCCATTGTCTATCCTGTGAGTACAGTGCGCAGTTCACTGTGGACTTCTCCTGCAGTTCAGCCTGACTCCTTGGTGGTTTCCTCCTGCTGTGTTGTTCCAGCTCTCCAGTGTGTAAGCCCTGTGGTGCAGCCTGTCATCTTTGCTCCTGCACCCAGTGCTAACAAAAGGGTTATTCTCCGGCTTACCAGTAGCCACTCTGCAGTTACCCTCTGTGTTCCTGCGAACCCCAGCTTTTTCTACAGCTCTCCTGCGAACCCCAGCTTCTTCTACAGCTCTCCTGCGAACCACAGCTTCTTCTACAGCTCTCCTGCGAACCCCAGCTTCTTCTATAGTTCTCCTGCGAACCCCAGCTTCTTCTACAGCTCTCCTGCGAACCCCAGCTTTGCCTACAGTTTATCTACGAACCCCAGCTTCATTTATAATTTACCCGAGCACCCCCACTACTATTTACAGTTCACCTGCTAATCTCAGCTTCACGTTATACCTCACCTGGGTTCCCAAGTATTGTACTGAACTTTCACGCTCATTCCGGATTACTGGTCCTAACCAGCTGTATTATATTCACCTGTGACTTTTATTTGTTTCATTGCACCGTATTTGACTTTTCATTTAATAAACACCCTCAAAGATATCTCCAGTTGTTGTGGTCACGCCTTCGGGCACTTACTGCTACTGTCTAACGCATGTCTAGGAGTCCACTCACTCCTCCTAAATTCCGGTACCCGTCAGCCCCTATAACTGAGGCTTCCAGCTACCTTCACCAGCCCTCAGTGGTGACATATGTACAATTGCAACTTGTATTAGTTTCTACAGTCTCTCCCTAAACCTCTCCTCACTGCAATTCATCAGTAACTATTACTACCTGTGTTAAATATTTGATCAGTTATGCGAATTGTATGATTGTGTACTAGCCGTATTTTTATCAAACCTATTTTTCAGTGTTTGTTTGTATCCCCGTGTCATCTGCCCAATTGGTTCACATTGATCACATGTGGCTTCATTTGCGCCTGAACTTTACGACATCATAGGGTCCTTCTATACACTGTACAGGGAGACAGATGCATTTGTGATTTTCTTGCAAAGTGGTAAACCACAAATAAGCAACCAAGTCAGCAACATACGCCAACCAACCTCCAGAATCTGCAGTTGTCAACACATTACTCTGGACAATGGAGCTAATTCAGACCTGATCGCTCACTGTTTTTTTTTTGCAGTCCTGCGTTTGCATAGTTGCCAGTCTAAACTGCGCATGCGTATGCACCGCATTGCGCAGGCACATCGCACGGGTACAAGGTGGATTGCTGCTCAGCGATGGGTTTGTGCGAAGGATCCATTCGCACGGGCGTTCGCAAGGAGATTGACAGGAAGAAGGCGTTTGTGGGTGTCAACTGACCGTTTTATGGGAGTGGTTGGAAAAACACAGGCATGTCCATGCGTTTGCAGGGAGGTTTCCTGACGTCCGTTCCGGTCCCGGACAGGCTGAAGTGTTCACAGCGGCTGAGTAAGTCCTGGGTTACTCAGAGACTGCACAAAATCTGTTTGTACAGCTCTGCTACACATGGGATTGCACACTTGCAAAGTGAAAATACACTCCCCTATGGGTGGCGACTATGCAAACGCAGGACTGCAAAAAAACCCTAGCGAGCGAACAGGTCTGAATTAGGCCCAATGTAACTTGTTGATTTATTATCTCTCTACATGTAATTTGTTTATTTCCCTTGGTCATTTGACACTAAGGGCATATTTATTAGTTATTGGGAATCGGTCCAGATAAATATAATTTATCACAGCTTATCTCAGCAATAAAAAATTAAGGATCACTGGGATTTATCATCGAATAGTTCCAGGGAAGGGGGCTTTGTGAGGAGCCAAAACTACAATGTTTCAAAAGTTACTGTAAGTCATAACTAAAGCGATCACTTCTGGGTTTAGGACCCAGCCGCACTATTGCGCAAGCACGGTCGTCTGATTCTACGTATCCCTCTCCTGGAAGCTTTTGCAGTGTGCAGCCCATAGGCTATCTGAAGATGATGTCAGTTACCAGGGCCAATCGTGTTAAATTTACCACTTTTGTGTTTTGTTAATACCGCGGCCGTTGGTCAAATTATTTAGACGGACACTGGCAGCTGCATGAATCTGCTGATGTGCGTACAATGGTGCACTATTGGCGAACCATCGTCCGCACGTGGCACGTGATGAAGGGGCGAGTGACTGCAGCTGCAGGTGTCAGTGGTGTTGTGTCTATATACACATCTGCTGAGACACACCCTCAACAAGTCCTTGTCTAATAGCCACCCCGCTAGTTACCACCCACAAACTCACATGAAAATTGCATGAATCTCCAAATCTGCATTCCCTTGAAATAAACATCAGGCTGCTTGTGCAGGCGCATGCACAGAGGGAAAATATTGGACACTTACACCTGATGCTTTCCCTGTGTCTTACTCCCCCCATAATCTGCTGGGCCCAGAAAAAGTACTTTTGGGGCTGTTTTGGGATGGTTATGGATTAATGGGTCAACCGGCAGAAGATTGACAATATCTAAGTCAACACCAAATGGTCGACATGCACAAGGTCAACATGAGCAAAAGGGCGACATGGAAATGGTCTACACATGAAAAGGTCAACATGAGATTTTGGGGGGTTTTTATGTCAAAATGTCCCTTCCAGCACATGGACCCCCAATTTGTGCACCTTGGGGATCATTCAGACATGATCGCACGTTAGGTTTTTTTGCTTCGCTGCGATCAGGTCAGAACTGCGCATGCGTATGCACCGCAATGCGCAGGTGCGTCGCACGGGTACAAAGTGGAAGAAGGTATTTGTGGGTGTCAACTGACCGTTTTATGGGAGTGGTTGGACAAATGCAGGTGGGTCCATGCGTTTGCAGGGTGGGTGTCTGACGTCAATTCCGGGCCCGGACAGGCTGAAGTGATTGCAGCAGCTGAGTAAGTTCTGGGCAACTCAGAAACTGCACAAAAGTTTTTTGTACAGCTCGGCTGCACATGCTTTCGCACACTTGCACAGCTAAAATACACTCCCTAGTTGGCGGCGACTATCTGATCATAGGACTGCCAAAAAAACTGCCAGCGAGCGATCAGGTCTGAATGACCCCCAGTGTCACCTCGCACAAGTTACTATTCCCAATCATAGCCCACTTTGATGGTAAAGTATAAAAAAATGCAAAAAAAGAAACAAATTCATAAAAATGTTGAGCTTTTCATGTGTCGACCATTTGAACCCGTCGACCTTTGACCATGTCCACCATATGCATGTCGACCATTTGGTGTATTGTGTTTAAAGTTGTTTTTTTTACTACCATACTAAATGCAGCAGATAAGGAATGAGACTGGTAAAAGATGAAGAGATGAAGAGAACCATGGGATGTAAGGTGTGTCCAATGAGACAATTCAGTTACCATCTCATGATCAATGGAGTTCAATTACCTACATACGGATTATTTATTTTATTTATATCCCACTCCCTGTATCATTAAAACTTATGGTCAGGTTAACTTTTTCCATCAATTTATTACGAATAAGAAATTTTAACAGTCCAAACTAAAAACTCACTATCTCAGAACCAAATTAAGGCCGTGCGCACGAGGGGAAACTATTGGCCGCATCAGGTGATGCTGATGCTGTCACTGAGCTCTCCCCACTCACTCAGATCACCCCATACAGCTCTCCCCTCCCTTACAGTGTTCTCCCTCACACATCGCTCCCCTTCTCACACAGACCCCCCCCCCCACACACACACACATAGCTCAGCCTTTCCCCACTTATTCAGTTCCCCCTAAACAACTATTTTCCTCTCACATAGTTACCCCTTCTCACACAGACACAACCCCCCCCCCTCCCCCCACACACACTCAGGTCCCCCTAAACAGCTTTCTTTCCCCTCTCACACAGACTCCCCCGCCTTTACAGACTTGCTGATAACCTGGCTCTGCACTATCTATACCTAGAAGCAGTCAGTTTTTAATTTCTGTTGTCATAGGTAGACTCATGGATTGTATGGAGTAAAAAGGGAGTCCGAATGAAAGAGAAAATGGGTAATAAGAATAATTAGGAAGAGCGGTGTATACTTTCGGGAGGATTCAATTAGATTTTTTTTTTTTACGCAATCTCTTTTTATATTAAGAAATAAAGCATACATGAATAAAAAGTGGCATTAATCACATAAGAAAATCAGGACAATATAGATTGTTTTTTTTGCAAAAAGCAGCAGTAGATACATCATAAAGTACAACTAAAACCAACATGAGATATGCCAAAGCTGTGGAGCCATCTAGAGATATCAGCAACAAAGGTATAAGTAACAATAACAATGAAAAGGAGCAAAGGAGAAAGTATGTCATGTAGGCAGAGAGAGGAGAGAACTTGACCATCAGAAAGTAAATAAGTAACAATAGTAGAGATGAAGAGAAGAAAGGGAGTGAGAAGAAAAGAGAAAGCATCGTCATCACAACCTTAGAGCGTCAGGGTGGGAGAGATTGAAATTCGGACGTTTCTTTATAGCTCAACCACTCAGACCAGGTAGTGGTAAATTGAGAGGAGGGTATTCTCAAGGAGGAAGTAAGATCCTCCATGGCCATGTAAAAATCGATCCTTTGAAATCATCTAGAGATGGGTGGTTGAATAATAGATCTTCAATAATAGTTGCCCTGGCAGCATTCACCAGATGTCATAGTAAAGACTTCAAATACTGAGAAAGGGGAATGACCATTAGGTTAAGGAGCCAAAATTTGTGAGTCTCCAGGATTGGAAACCCATTGAGATAGATTTAGAGATAGTCTGAACTTGGTGCCAGAAGCCAGTCAATCCCTGACATTGCCACCATATGTGGAGAGGGATGCCTTGCGATTGGCCACACCTCCAACAGAGGGAGGACACACTCGGGAACATCTGGTGAACACGATAAGAGCAACAATACCATCTGGACATGATTTCATATTATGGGGTCTATTCATGAAGCAGTGAAAACTGTGGAGAAGTGAGCCAGTGGAGAAGAACCAATTAGCATTGAAGTAACATTTATAATTTGCATGCTATAAAATCATACAAAGCAGCTGATTGGTTGCCATGGGCAACTTCTCCACTGACTCACTTCTCCACACTTTTCACTGCTTCATGAATAGACACCTATGTCTCCAGGACCTGGATTGACGGAGAGCTGGCAAACATGTAACGATATATACAAGATCACTGGTCGGCAGAGAGTTCCTTTTGTAAGTCCCTGTGCAAGCCTGTCATAAATAAGGGATCTGAAGATGGATGGATGTGGGGGGGGGGGGCATGGGGGGTTATAGAGAAATTTTTGATTTAGCTGATAAGTCAGATGCCACAGCACAGTCTCGGCCAAACATGTGGATTCAGAAGCTGTCGGAGTCCACCCACTGACACGTGCAGGTAGGGAGGCAACATAGTGTCGGAGCTGTAAGAAAGAGTTAGATGGGAGGCCAAATGTCTGTGCTAAGTCTGTAAAAGAACGGAAACAAATTGGACCAGTTAATTGGGACAGTCAGGAAATACAAGCCCTAGACCAAGCAGATAGGGGGTTTGCATGAGGGAGTCCAGAGGTAAATCTGTGTGATGTAAAAATGGCATTGGTAAGGAAGCACCCGCCAATTGTTTGAATTTCTTCCAGCAGCTAAGGGTAGGATCTAAGGTAAAGTGTCTATAACGAGGGGCTTTCCGGAGCCATGGGAGAATATGTGCGGGTGTGCCAGTGGCAGACCCTACGATGAGCAGCCATTGTTTATCAGCAGGATATCGTGACATCTCAATTAGCCTAGCTAAGTGAACAGAGTGGTAATAACTAACGAAGTGAGGGAGTCGAAGACCTCCTTCAGTACAGCTATGTATCAGGATCGACTGAGCTAACCAAAGGCCCATCTTGCCCCAAACAAAGAGGCCTACTGCTGCCTGCAATTCTTCGAAGAAAGGGCTGGTATTGAGATGGGAAGAGTCTGCAACAGGTAATGGATTTTTGGTAAAATATTAGTTTTTACTGTTTTAATCCTACACACCAAGACAATTTAAGGGACAACCATTTGTTAAAATCTATTTTAAATTTGTGTAATAAGAGGAGGAAATTAAGGAGTTTTCACAAGATGAGAGAACCCCATAATATTTAAATTGAGACAGGTGCCATTGGAATGGAGGCCCTTGATTACCCGCATGGGAGTCGAAACATTCAGGGCAACTGATTTAGTATATCAATTAGCATTTTTAAGGTAGGCAGATTGTGAACAGAATTTGCTTTCCAAAGCTGACACCCGTGACCCACCAGGACCCATTAGAGCAGCTTATGTGGCCCCTTTTGCATCAAATAGATACACATTTAGAAAAAAACAGTACACGCCAGGGGAAATAAACAGTTGAGCTGATACTTGTGTTCCCTATCTATGCAATGTGATTGTGACCGGGGGATATGTCTTTACTGGTTACAGTTAGTCGATTGCAGGAAATGATTTTTACTATTCTGACTTATTAGATTCGTTAAATCATATACCATCACAATCGCAATATATGAAAAGGGGATCATTTTTTATAGCGTGCAATTAAATACACTCTCAAACTTACCATCAGATGTGTAATACATATTGTCCTCACAGATGCCTAAGCCTAGGAGATGAAGTTGAGATACCATAGCCTGGAGAAAGCTATAGATTATTTACCAAGACTTGCTTAGACTTCTGGCTGCTCCTGATGAGTGGACATCCTGGCTTGCTCCCACTGGGGCCTCTTTATCATCCATGTGATGTGCTCAGTATTTCCTGGAAAAGTCTTGGCATATCCAGCAGCCTAGCCTCCTATCTCCCTATGAGTAGTAATTACCATTGACAGCTCTGTTGTTGATGGCTTTCCACCATCGGTAAGAAACCGTTAGTGGTTGAGCCATCAATAGTTTATGTTTGCGCATGTGCAGATGGTACTGGCACTCACTGTCAAGGCTGGCACTCACTGTCAGGGATCACAACTGATGTTTACCATCTGTGGTAAACATAGATTGTAAAACCATTCGCCATTATCATCAGACCATCGATGTTCACTAAACATTGATGGTTACTATTTGATGGACATCAATGGCCTGAATGCCAACCTTACCAATGAGTACAAGCTGCCCAGTGAAGTTCCCATACCCAATCCACGCTTGGTTCTTTACTCTGGGTTAGACTCTCTAGCCTGCTCCTCCCAATACGGACATTTCCTGCACACACATCTTCTCTCAGAGCTTCATAACCTCAGATCTATATTTGCTATTGCTGCCATTCTCTTTGGATTTGCTCAGCACCATCTGCCCCGGACTAATTCACTTTGAAGCCGATTTGCCTATGTACCTGGCCCCTACTTCTGTTCCTGCTGTAGTGCTCACTGCTGGTTCTTACTGCTTCCCACATCTGTTCCATGGCCTCCTCTGGTTGCTCCACTGTTAGCCTTATTCTACTCTGACCTGCTTTGTCTCCTGCCTGGTTTGCCATTTTTCTACTTCGCCAGCTCACTGGATTCTGCACTCTGATTCCTCTGGACTTTTGGAAGGACCCAGGGCAGGCATTCCCAACCTCGGTCCTAAAGGCACACTAAAAGTCCAGGTTTTTAGTGATATCCATGGTTAATCCTAGGTGACATAATAAGTACCTCAGTTATTTTGATTTAACCATCTGTGCTGAAGCATGGATATCACTAAAACCTGCACTGTTAGAGTGTCTTAGGGACCAAGGTTGGGAATGCCTGGCCTAGGACCTAATTAAGATGTGGTTGCAAAGCGGATAATGGGCCTATGGCCTTATTCAAGTTTGTTAGCAAACCAAAAAAGTAAGCAATTGAGCAAAACCATTTTGCACTGCAGGTGGGGCAGAGGTAACATGTACAGAGAACGACACATTGCGGACCAGGAAGAAAGATTGTTGGGAGAGGCTGGGGACAACCCGGCGGTCTTGGTGCACGTTGGCACCAACGACAAAGTTAGTGGTAGGTGGGATGTCCTTAAGAAAGACTATAGAGACTTAGGCCAGAAGCCTATTACTATAGGGACTTAGGCCAGAAGAATATTACATCTAAGGTAATATTCTCTGAAATATTACCTGTGCCACGCACTAGCCTAGGGAGGCATAGAGAGATTAGGGAGATAAATGTGTGGCTTAGAGACTGGTGTAGGGAAGAAGGGTTTGTGTTCCTGGAACACTGGGCGGACTTCTCAGTCAGGCGCCATCTTTTTTGTCCTGATGGATTGCGCCTGAATGAGGAGGGGGCAGCAGTGCTGGGGGCAGGATGGTTAGAAGGTTGGAGGATCTTTTTAACTAGATGTCTGGGGGGGGGGATTAGAAAGAAACTACAGGATCATTAGTGAGTGCAGCATGGGGGAGGTATTAAGTATAATGGGGGTGGAGAAGGGGGGAGGGGAAGAATAGCATCAATTGGAAAACCAGGGAATGCTAAAGTAAGAGGGGAAAGGATACCAAAGAATAGACAAATAGATAAGGGTATTACTAACCTAAAATGTATGCTTGCAAACGCAAAAAGCCTTTCAGGCAAAATGGGGGAATTAGAAATGCTTGTAATGAAGGAACAATACAATATTATAGGGATCACGGAGACAGTGGCCAAAATTTACTAAAAAATCGAGTTTGTCCGATTTGTGTTTTTTTTTCTAAGTCCCAACACGGGAATTCACTAAGCACAAATCTCGGCAGTGTTTGGACTATTCATAATGGTTTGAATGACAAATTTCAGAAATACGAATGAATAGACCATCGGTCAAATGCAGCTGTTATTTCCTACAACACGGGTATTCACTATTCATTCGTATTTGGGTGTTAGTCTCTGAGTGCTCAAGTGCGGGTGTATTTTTTTGCGAATCGTTAAAAAAAGCAGCAAAAAAATATACCTGCTTTTTCCAGTCGAGTTTGGATAACCATGCACGGATCAGTGAGATCTGTGCATGTATATCTATGGGAAAGGGTCTGTTTAATGTAAAAACTGGGGAAAAAAATTGCGTGGGGTCCCCCCTCCTAAGCATAACCAGCCTCGGGCTCTTTGAGCCGGTCCTGGTTGCAAAAATATGGGGGGGAAATTGACAGGGGTTCCCCCATATTATAACAACCAGCACCGAGCTCTGCGCCTGGTCCTGGTGCCAAAAATACGGGGGACAAAAAGCGTAGGGGTCCCCCGTATTTTTGGAACCAGCACCGGGCTCCACTAGTCAGAGAGATAATGCCACAGCCGGGGGACACTTTTATATAGGTCCCTGCGGCCCTGGCATTAAATCACTAACTAGTCACCCCTGGCCGGGGTACCCTGGAGGAGTGGGAACCCCTTAAATCAAGGGGTCCCCCCTCCAGCCACCCAAGGGCCAGGGGTGAAGCCCGAGGCTGTCCCCCCCATCCAAGGGCTGCGGATGGGGGGGCTGATAGCCTTGTGAAAAAAATAGAATATTGTTTTTTGTAGCAGTACTACAAGTCCCAGCAAGCCTCCCCCGCAAGCTGGTACTTGGAGAACCACAAGTACCAGCATGCGGTGGAAAAACGGGCCCGCTGGTACCTGTAGTACTACTACAAAAAAATACCCAAATAAAAACAGAACTCACACACCTTGAAAGTACAACTTTATTACATACATGCACACCTACATTCACACATACTTACCTATGTTCACACGAGGGTTGTTCCACTTCTCCAAGTAGAATCCATGGGTTACCCGAAAATAAAATTATACTCACAAAAATCCAGTGTAGATCTGTCCTCTTCTGAGCTTGTAATCCACGTACTTGGCAAAAAAACATGTGTAAACATGGGACCCCTTTCAGTGCGTGGTCGGGTTTCCGGTTTGTTTTTTTGCCAAGTACGTGGATTACAAGCTCAGAAGAGGACCGATCTACACTGGATTTTTGTGAGTATAATTTTAATTTCAGGTAACCCATGGATTCTACTTGGAGAAGTGGACCGACCCTCGTGTGAACATAGGTAAGTATGTGTGAATGTAGGTGTGCATGTATGTAATAAAGTTGTACTTTCAAGGTGTGTGAGTTCTGTTTTTATTTGGGTATTTTTTTTGTAGTAGTACTACAGGTACCAGCGGGCCCGTTTTTCCACCGCATGCTGGTACTTGTGGTTCTCCAAGTACCAGCTTGCGGGGGAGGCTTGCTGGGACTTGTAGTACTGCTACAAAAAACAATATTCTATTTTTTTCACAAGGCTATCAGCCCCCCATCCGCAGCCCTTGGATGGGGGGGACAGCCTCGGGCTTCACCCCTGGCCCTTGGGTGGCTGGAGAGGGGGGACCCCTTGATTTAAGGGGTTCCCACTCCTCCAGGGGTGACTAGTTAGTTATTTAATGCCAGGGCCGCAGGGACCTATATAAAAGTGTCCCCCGGCTGTGGCATTATCTCTCTGACTAGTGGAGCGCGGTGCTGGTTCCAAAAATACGGGGGAACCCTACGCTTTTTGTCCCCCGTATTTTTGGCACCAGGACCAGGCGCAGAGCCCGGTGCTGGTTGTTAAAATATGGGGGAACCCCTGTCAATATTTTCCCCATATTTTTGCAACCAGGACCGGCTCAAAGAGCCCGAGGCTGGTTGTGCTTAGGAGGGGGGACCCCACGCAATTATTTTCTTGATTTTTAACACTTTAATTTAAAAAAAAAAGGTGCACAATGAAGCCCTGCACGGATCTCACAGATCCGGCCGGGATTCCTTGTGTTTTGTCAGGCAGTGTTTTACTCATCACTCCCGTAAAACACTGCCTGACATTACGAATCACATCGACATCGGAAAAAATGAATGTGGAAAACTCGGCAGCTTAGTAACTGACCGTATCAGGATTCAAAAAGTTGCAGTAAAATACACCCGATACCATTCGAGTTCAAACACCCTTAAAAACGGCTAAAACACGAATATTAGTACATTTTGGGCATGGTGGCATGATTCCCACAACTGGGTAGCTAACTTGGAGGGTTATACTCTTTTCAGGAGAGGCAGGGCTATTAAAAGGGGGGGGGGGTATATGTCTTTATGTTAAACCATTTATAAAACTATACTTAAAGGAGGGTATCTCCAAGGGAACTGGAGATATTGTGGAGATGTTATGGGCTGAAACTTCTATAGGAAAGAAAAGTACAAACATTTTTTTGATAGGGACATGTTATAAATTGCCTGATATTAGTGTGACTGAGGATGCGCAACTCTTGATACAAATCGAGAAAGCTACAGGGCTGAGGGAGGTCCTAATAATTGGGGACTTTAATTATCCGGACATAAATTGGGACAACAAATCATGTAATACCGCTAGGGGTAAAAGGTTCTTATATATGCTAAAGGATTACTACTTGTCACAGATAGTTGAGGAACCAACCAGAGTTGGGACTATACTGGACCTGGTACTAACTAACAACATGGAGATAATAGCGAATACCGCAGTAGGCGAAACCTTGGGTAACAGTGATCATAATATGGTCACATTCGACATTAGCATTCAAAAGCAGCACTCTAAGGGTACAACTAAGATTTTTAACTTTAAAAAAGCAAACTTTGCTGAAACAAGCACGAAAGGACAAGGATTGGGAAGCTTTGTTTCAGGGGAAAAAATACTGCCGAAATGTGGGATTTTTAAAAACGATGCTAGACAAATACACCCATAAGAAAAAGGAAAATACAACCTGTTTTGCGCTACTCTACACAAAAGATGACAATATGCATGTAAACAACAATAAATAAATAAATAATGTCCATGAATAGTCTGATTAAACTCTGTATGTTCAAAGTCCAATATTCATATATGGAGATGCTTTTATCATCAACGGATTTCTAAATGGACAGCAGAATTCCAAAGGTACGCACCGTAACCACGTAAAGGGTGTGTATCTGTTACTCATAAAGGTATCTTTTCCGTGGAGTCTTCATACGGACTAGGGCCAATATTTACTAAAAAATCGAGTTTGTCCGATTTGTGTTTTTTTTTCTAAGTCCCAACACGGGAATTCACTAAGCACCAATCTCGGCAGTGTTTGGACTATTCGTAATGGTTTGATTTTCAAAGTTCAGAAATACGAATGAATAGACCATCGGTCAAACGCAGCTGTTATTTCATACAACACGGGTATTCACTATTCATTCGTATTTGGGTGTTAGTCTCTGAGTGCTCAATTGTGGTCATATTTTTTTGCGATTCGTTAAAAAAAGCGGCAAAAAAATAGACCTGCTTTTTTCAGCCGTGTTTACATGTGTTGCAACTCAAAAATCAATCACACCTGAATACGGATGCCTATAAAAGGATGTTAGGCCCAATTCAATCCACCTCCACTCAGAAATGGCATCAGGACTGTGGACCAGTGATATTTTGTGTGCTGTGGGATTCCTCAGACTCAGACATCAGCCTGTAAGTAACCAGGGCCAACAAACTGAACATGGTCAGCAGGTTGTACAGGTTCCGCGGAGGCTGCGCAGGCCTCGTTTTTTTTAGGGGGCGTTTAAACTTGAACGCATTGTCCGATGATACGGTCATACAGATGTTCCGTCTAAATCGTAATAACATTTTCTGTCTGTATGACCTTGTCAAACTGAGCCTAGACCCTGAGACATCACGCTCTCGCTCTGTCTCAGGACTGCACAAACTCCTGGCTGTGTTGCACTTTATGGCTACTGGCAGCTTTCAGGCTGTGTCTGGGGATGTCATAGGAATCTCACAGCCCTCATTTTCGAGAATATTAACACAGGTGATGTATACCTAACTACCTCTTTTATTTTTTATTTTTTTTTATTTCTCGGTGGCCAGTTCTGTCCTAAAATCTCATGTTTATTGTTCTTTCAAATATACACACAGGTGTTGGCTGTTTTGAAGCCCCACATCGATGCCTCAATCTGCTTCCCTACCCAAGAGTCTCAGTGGCATGTCGTCAGGGTAGATTTCTATGAGCTGGCTGGCATGCCCAATGTGCTTGGAGCCATAGATTGCACACACAATCAGCTGAGACCACCTAGGGGCAGGCAGCACATCTATACTAATCGACATCATTTGTGATGCAAATCTCAAAATAATGAGTGTTGTTGCTGGTTACCCTGGGGGCTGCCATGACTCCTTCATCCTCAGTCAGTCATCCCTCTTTGATAAGTTTGAGGACAGACAAATGCCAGATGGATGGCTGCTGGGTATGTAATTTGATATGTGTAGGGCTGCGTATACTTTGTCCAAATACAGGGGCATATGTATTAACCTGTAGAAGGCATAAGGAAGTGTGAAACCAGTGATATGTGCAAGGTGATAAAGGCACCAGCCAATCAGCTCCTATATGTAAATGAACATTTAGGATCAGATTGTCCGCTGCCTTTATTACCTTGCACATATCACTGGTTTAACACTTCTTTATGCCTTCTACAGGTTAATACATATGCCCCTGTATTTGGACAAAGTATACGCAGCCCTACACATATCAAATTACATACCCAGCAGCCATCCATCTGGCATTTGTCTGTCCTCAAACTTATCAAAGAGGGATGACTGACTGAGGATGAAGTGTGTTACTTATGTGTTGCTATATCTTAACATGAATGACGTTACTATATCTGTCTTTTAGGTGATGGAGGATATGGCTGTTTCTCTTGGCTTCTAACTCCATTGTCCCGACCTGATACCCCTGCTGAACACAATTACAATCATGCACATAAGTCCACGTGGAATGTGATAGAAAGATGTTTTGGTGTGCTGAAATCTAGGTTTCGGTGTCTGGATAAGTCTGGTGGCCTTTTGTTGTATAGTCCCTCGAAGGTGACTCAAATTGTGTTCTGCTGCTGCTTTCTTCATAACATGTGGTTGCAACAACATCTGCCACATGTTGAGGAGGAGGAGGAGGATGAAGAAAGCAGCCAGCAAGCAGAGGAGTTAGAGACATCTGGTGATACTTGGAGTACAGATGTAGGGAGGCAGGTTAAGCAAGAGCTCATCACTCGCTATTTCTAAGGTAAGTTTGGTTTGCTTATTTCATTTGTTGTGTAATCATAAATAGATGTTGGCCCATTTTTAATTTAAACACCATTACTCAGAATGTGTCTGTCTCCTTGAGACATACAAACATACCCTAGCTTTATGCAAAACAAATGTCGCATGTGTATTGTGTTTATTTTAAAACTCAAAACAACAGATTATGAGTGGCATGCATTAAGTCTGGATAAGTGTTCGTAAACTTGCACTGCTAATTTATTACAAGCACACATAATCCATTTAGTCTTTTACTTTATGATTGTGTGTTACGTCCTAATGCACAGGTTTTCAAACTCGGCCCTCAGGACCCCACACAGTGCATGTTTTGCACGTAACCCAGTAGAAGCACAGGTGTATGAAATACTCACAGACACTTTTTAAAAGGTTCACAGGTGGAGCTAATTATGTCACTTGTGAATCTGTGATTAGACCTGCAAAACATGCACTGTGTGGGTTCCTGAGGGCCGAGTTTGAGAACCTGTCTTCTAAATGAACACTCCTCAACATATAATATGTTAGCCTTGAGGAATACATGTGTCCCTATGTGTGATGCTCCATCGTATTTAAGGGCAACAAACTTACTATCTTAAAAAATGATTTATTTCGTAATGTTTGCTGCAGTAAACTTCCTGATTTGTCAGTAAATACACAGTTTGCCACATATATACATTATTATACACATTATTAGTTTTTTGGTTAAAAAATTACATATTTTTTTGGTTTTTGCATCATGTGTAACAACATTATTACTCATTTTTAACACACACAAACATGGCCCAAGAATAATGACATTCAATTTGGCACTGAAATATCTGAATTCATTGACAACATATTAAAAGCTTTTTAGGCAATTAATTGTGTTAATCTTGTAATGTTGTACAGAGAAGAAATGTAAAAGAGTTAACAATCACATTGTAATTTGTATTGGCTGCAGGATAGGAGAATGATTGGAATCTAGAAAGAGTAATGATTAGAAAAAAATCAAGTGGTCTGGTTACTTCCTGCTAAACATATGGTGGCTGCCTGGCAATGATTGTGTGTGCAGGATAGGAGAATGATTGGAATCTAGAAAGAGTAATGATTAGAAAAAAATCAAGTGGTCTGGTTACTTCCTGCTAAACATATGGTGGCTGCCTGGCAATGATTGTGTGTGCAGCATAGGGGAATGATTGGAATCTAGAAAGAGTAATGATTAGAAAAAAATCAAGTGGTCTGGTTACTTCCTGCTAAACATATGGTGGCTGCCTGGCATTGATTGTGTGTGCAGGATAGGAGAATGATTGGAATCTAGAAAGAGTAATGATTAGAAAAAAATCAAGTGGTCTGGTTACTTCCTGCTAAACATATGGTGGCTGCCTTGCAATGATTGTGTGTGCAGGATAGGGGAATGATTGGAATCTAGAAAGAGTAATGATTAGAAAAAAATCAAGTGGTCTGGTTACTTCCTGCTAACATGTATGTGCAGCTCTAACAACATTACCCTCCTCCTAAAAAAAACAAAGATGTTAAAGAATAAATGTGCGTACACATTTCATGTTGTTGTTTGTACCACTTATAATGAATGATGTTGTATAAATTGTCAAGGAGCTAAGTGTTATATATATTTTGGCAAACATACAATTACTAACTATTTTGGTTAACTTATCAGAAATGTATCAATTAATTTTTGGTTGTTATTTTTTTTGGGTGCCTGCTTGTCCTGCCCTTTGCCTTTAGCAATGTCATGTTGTCGTGCTCTGGTGGAGCGTCTTGTTGGTGATGAGACTGGCGTGATATTTGGAGTAGTCATACCAGAACTGCTGCTTATTTGCTGTTGGTGCATGGATCTGAGTGTTTCATTCAGGTTAGTGAGTGTGGCATTGAGTTCACGTGTAGCAGCATTTTGATTGTCTACAATTTGGAATAAACTTTCATTTATCTTTTGATTGTTTTGAAAAATGTTCATATAACTTTGCTGTTGTCTGTGCTGTTCTTCCATTAGTCTGTGCTGTTCTTCCATTATGCGCTGTAAGTTGGCCATGACCTGTGTAATGTCTGTATGCATGAGTTCCATGGTATTGCCAATTCTCGAGGTTTGTTCATTTTGTCTACTCATATTTCTGGTTATTCTTCTGAGGTGACATGGTAGGCTTGCAAACATTTGTGTCTGCCTACGCAGGCAATCTTCATTAGTGGCCTGCTGTCTAGCCCAAATGGTCCAAAATACCTGATCAGGGCCTTGTGTTACTGGTGTTGTTGGGCTGTGTTGTGGTGGTGGTGTGCTTTGCTGTGGTGGCGTACTCACAGGTGCTGGGGGGCTGATTCCTTGGATTAATGGCTGCATTTCTAAGATTATTGTCTCATCCATGTCACTGTGTTGCTGTTGTTGCGGAGGGATACTGTTTCCAGGACTAGAAGCTGAAATGTTGTAAAAATATCCGTTAGCTATCCATATGTTTGATAAATGAAAACAAATCACTACACATGGAACACATGTCATTCACTGTTGCTTTCAGATATTCTGCCTAGCAACATCATCACTGTGAACTGAAATACATACATATGCCTGTTTGTGGCAAATGTGTCTGGTTACTTCATTTTGAAAGCAAACACTTTAGTTTTATTGTAGATCAGACATACTCCACCATAAAAACACATTGTAATCCATAATGTGTTACCTTATAGCTTTTCTAAAACAAACATAGTAATATTTTTATATGTATTTGGCAATGTGAGATCAAACACACATGTGCAAATTTGTTAAACCACCAAACTATTCTCAAAAAATAAACATGAGTTTCTGTTGCAGCTTCTTACACACAATGTGCTACTGTATGGCTCAAGTGGACATACATATCTTTACTGGATGTGGACAAGGCCATTTTGCTTGGATTCCATTTCATGTTTTACTTACTTTGGTAAGTATATAAGATTTTGATGTGCTTTGACTTAATGCGGTTAAGAAAAAGTTTGATTACGGTCTGAAATTGTTTACATTTATTTCAGTTTGATACTCACAATCAAGATGAGGGGAGTGTGGTTGACGTCTTGGAGGTGTGTCCAAAATTTGGAGCGGGGGACCGAACATACTGTGGATATTCTTTGTGGCGGGGTAACCTGCTGTGGTTGGCCCTGGACATCAGACCTTGCTTTCTTTGCTGCCACAGGTTTTTGTGGTGGTGTCTTACAGAAGTCCCACTTCTGCTGCTCCAGACTTCTTTTGATGGACCTATTATTGAAAGTGAAATTTTGTTATGGCCTTTCCTTTACAAACATACCCTATACTACAATGGACACTTTACCTGCTTCCGCAGCGTCATCATCAGATGTGATGGGAGTTACTGTAGGACGAGTAGTACAGCTTTTTTCTAACACTGTAAAAATATAATAAAAAAAACATGGATTCATGCTATTGTTGATACATCCACCCATTATGTTTATAAACATTTATTCTTAAATAAATGCTTGCTTTATTTTTAACAAAAACATAAGGACCGGAAACCAAAAAACAACTACATAAAACAAGAAACATTGTCCAATAGCCATATGCACTATGGAAAGTGCAACACAGGAAAACATGTACAGGACACTGACATAGGAAGTAAAAATACATACATTAACAACCAAAAACACACACATCTACATTTTGTAATGAAAGAAAAAATATTACAGATGCAATATATAAATTGCTCTGTGATGTGGCACTCCAAATACACATTACCACTATATGAGCCAAACAAAAACAAAACACAAATTTAAAAATGACACTGCAGTGTTGTGTCAGGGTACAAATACAAACTCAAAATGAACAAACAAATAGTGGATTTATCAAACAATATATTACATTCAGTAATAATGACATTACACATGTAAGTGGTTCCCAAACCACTTTCCTCTACTCCAGCCTCTAACATGACAACCACTGTTTTGAAATATTGCACATGGATAAACGAAATATAAAACATAGTCCAAATTCAATAATGAAAAATGTCCAAAAGGAAAACATTATTGCTGGACAATTCAATGACACACCAAGTCCAAACTACACATGGAAAATATACTGGAAAAAAAACCATGACATACAATAAAGTAAGATGTTACATTGGCTTTTGTAAAAAAACATTACCAAAAACAAGGTATTTGCTGACACACACTTGAAGATGGGAGTAATATGCAACGTCACATGACACACATTTGAACAAAAAAAAAAAATGTCATAGAATGTTAATGCAAATACACATGCTCACAATTCTTCCTGGGCCTATCTGAATCCCGGACATGGGTTGCAGAGACTACTTCAGGAGGTATTACACTCCGCATGGGCTCCTCATACTCCAGATATCTTGCAATATAGGGCTGGCCACCACCGTTTTTTCGAGCCGACTTCGCCTCCTTGGCCATTTTGGACTTGACACGTCACTTTATGTCATAGTACCGTTTGCGGCACGTGTCCTCCGTCCGCTTGACCACCCCATCACTATTGATAGCAGCAACAACTTTCGCCCACAACACCGTCTTCTTCCGTGTTGGCACCTTGGCGGACTCAGGCACAAATAGCTGCCGCTGATACTTCATCAGCTCCCGCACCAATGCCACATTTTCAGCATAACTAAACTTGACATTCCACCCAGTCTTAGCAGTGGTGCGTGGCTGCGGAGCACTCTGACTGTCACTATCACTGTCATTTGAGGCTGCTGCAGCAACCTCACCCACCTCCTCCACCTCACTAACCTCACTCACACTCACCTCCTCCACTTGACCGACCTCCTCCCCCTCACTCACACCCTCCACCTCACCCACCTGTGAGTCACACATAATTGTGTGTCTAAACACTTAACACTGAAAAATCAAAAGACAAACAACACACTCCTCCACTACCACTGCACAAATCACACACACACACACACACACACACACACACACACACACACGCACACACACACACACACACACACGCACACACACACACAAACAGTGACAAGGGACTATAAATAAAAAAAACTTGGACCAAAAATGAGACTACAAGAATGACAAGACTACTTTCGAACACAATACTACTCTCAGAAATCGCCCACCAAACTCCTCACCAAACCAACTACTCACCAACCTCCACAGCACAACCTCCCTCCTCACCACTAACTAAACCCACGAGGTGCGGACGGTTTGGGGCGTATTTATATGGTTGCACACAGACACTCCTACCATCTGAAACACAACCAATCACGAACAGGGATGAAAAAATGAAACTAAAAGTGAAAATGCGGCCGCGGGGGGGAAAAACCCTGCCGCGTTTAACTTAGAAAAAAAACCAGCAAAAAAAACAAAAACACGTACGCAAACGACAATGACGGCCGTAAATGTGCCAAAAAAACCCCGACTGGCATCGACATCAGAAAACACGAAAACCATAAAGTCGACTGCTTCGTAACTTGGCGTATATAGGCCCTCATTCCGAGTCGTTCGCTCGGTATTTTTCATCGCATCGCAGTGAAATTCCGCTTAGTGCGCATGCGCAATATTCGCACTGCGACTGCGCCAAGTATCTTTGCTATGAAGAAAGTATTTTTACTCACGGCTTTTTCATCGCTCCGGCGATCGTAATGTGATTGACAGGAAATGGGTGTTACTGGGCGGAAACACGGCGTTTTATGGGCGTGTGGCTGAAAATGCTACTGTTTCCGGAAAAAACGCAGGAGTGGCCGGAGAAACGGGGGAGTGTCTGGGCGAACGCTGGGTGTGTTTGTGACGTCAAACCAGGAACGACAAGCACTGAACTGATCGCACAGGCAGAGTAAGTCTGGAGCTACGCTAAAACTGCTAAGTAGTTTGTGATCGCAATATTGCGAATACTTCGGTCGCAATTTTAAGATGATAAGATACACTCCCAGTAGGCGGCGGCTTAGCGTGTGTAACTCTGCTAAATTCGCCTTGCGACCGATCAACTCGGAATGAGGGCCATAGTTTCAAAAAGTTGCATGAAAATGCACCCTATGCAAGACGAGTTTAGACACTACACAAACCGACACAAACACGAATATTAGTAAATATTGCCCCAGGAGTCATCGGAGGAATCTTCTTTATATGATTTCTCTCTCTCTCATAAAATGTGGAGAATATGAGAAGAGAGAAAAAAAGGACCAATAGTGTAATATTTTCACAATATGGATAACGAGCTGTGCAAGGGGGGAGGGTGTGATCCTTATCCTCTAATGGGTGATTACTAACGTACCAAACTTACGTGGGTACGTATTGTATATGGGATCAGTACTAAATGCCGCCGGCCGGAATCCCGGCGGTTGAAATACCGACGCCGGAATCCCGGCAGGGGTGGCGAGCGGAACGCAGCCCCTTGCGGGCACGGAGGGTGAGAACTTTTACCATTTAGCCAGCCTAATTAGGCAATCAGGAACTGTTACTATTATCTATGCAAAAGGAATTGCTTGAGACTTTGTAACAACGAGTGTTCAGTGTAATAACACAAGGAGCCGTTTTGAGACTTTGTAACAACAAGCGGTGATTACTACATCTGATCATTCCATCTCTCTACAAGCAGTTAGTGGACAATCTGAGAATACTGATTTGCACATCAATTAATAAGTATATCCCCTATTGCACATATTGTGGTTATTATATACGCATGAGAGCTGATCCATATTTTATTTTAGGTGCATATAGAAAGCTGGCTTTTGAAAATAAGAATTAATTAAAGTTGTTAAATTTATATATGTATATGATATCTTTTTTATTAGATTAAGAATTTTATGTGGTTCCATCTACTAATTAGAGATTTATGTGATTAATCTAATCCGGAATAAAAAAGGTGTTTTTATGTATACATGTGAATTCACTTTATTTGGAGTCTGGAAGGTTCTTAAATAGCGCAGAGTGTTCTTTTCTTATATAGATACATTGCCCCACTGTACCAGATACATTGCCCCACAGTGCCAGTTACATGCCCCACTGTGCCAGATACATTGCCCCACTGTGCCAGATACATTGCCCCACAGTGCCAGTTACATGCCCCAGTGTGCCAGATACATTGCCCCACTGTGCCAGATACATTGCCCCACTGTGCTCCCCCGAGTCGTCCAAATACCCCCCCCCTGTCACTCACCGCCTGTTGTGTCTGTGAGGGGAGGAGAGCGCAGCGCAGCGCCTCTCCTTCCCCTCACCGCTCCAGGTCTCCGGCGGCTGTGTGGCGCCGGTTTGCCAGCCAAGCAGAGCTCGCGGACCGGCAGCCAATCACGAGCCGGTCTGCAAGCTCTGATTGGCTAACGCCGGAGACTGGACACACGCAGCGCTGCTGGCAGCGCTGCTAGTTCTGGCGGCGGTGAGGGGAGGGAGAGACGCTGCGCTCTCCTCCCCTCACATTTTGGCGTGATGGGGGCGAGTGGGGCATGATGCCCTGGCCGCCGCCGGCGCCCCCCTCTCCTGGGCCTGCCAAGGCGCCCAGGGCACGTGCCCCACTCGCCCTACCCTTGTTACGCCTCTGCTAAGGATCCTTATATAGTGTGAGTGGGGTACACCATCTTCACTGTGGTCAGGTCTGCGAGTCTCCGCTCTCTCCGGTAGATGTGGCCGGTTATGTCAACGCAGCGACTGGGTCAGTTGAGGCAGTTGAGGCACGTTCATTTTTGCAAAATGAGGCAGGTAGCATATTGCCGTTCATCTTTGCAAAATTTTGCAAAAGCTTTCGACACAGTACCTCACAGGAGGCTGACTTTCAAATTAAGGGAGCTCGGTATAGGAGACACTATATGTACATTGGTGAGTAATTGGCTCGATAACAGGGAACAGCGAGTCATGATTTTTGGGGTGTTTTCCACCTAGGTTAAAGTAATTATTGGAATACTGCAGGGTTCTGTGCTGGGGCCACTATTGGTAATATATTTAATAATGATTTAGGTGAAGGACTAGAAAGCACAGTGTTAATTTTTGCAGACGATACTAAAATATGTAGTGTAATCAAGTCAGATGTGGAGTCTCTTCAGAACGATTTAAGTAAACTGGAGGTTTGGCCAACGAAATGGTGTATGAGGTTTAATGTGGGAAAATGTAAAGTTATGCACTTTGGGGCTAAGAATAAACATGCAATCCACCAATTAAATGGGGAAAAAATAGGGGAAACTGTATTAGAAAAGTATTTCGGGGTGCTCATTGATAGTAGATTTAGCAGCAACACACAATGTGAAAGAGCAGTAACAAAGGCAAATAAGGTGTTATCATGCATTAAAAGGGGAATTGAGACAAGGAATGAGAGTGTAATCCTGCCACTGCACAAATAATTGGTACGGCCGCATCTTGAGTATTGTGTACAGTTCTGGGCACCACACTATAAAAGAGACATATTAGAACTTGAAAAGGTTCAGAGGCGAGCTACCAAATTGATTAAGGGGTTGGAGACACTGGACTATGAGGAGAGGCTTTCTAGATTAGATATGTTTACACTAGAAATGAGGTGACTAAGAGGAGATATGATTAATATTTACAAATATATAAAGGGGCAATGGTGGTCATTCCGAGTTGTTTGCTCGTTGCCGATTTTCGCTATGCTGCGATTTGTTGCTAAATGCGCATGTGCATGGTACGCAGAGCGCATGCGCTAAGTTATTTTACACAAAACTTAGTAGATTTGCTGTGGATCCTGCGGCGCTTTTCAGTCGCACTGCTGATCGGTGAGTGATTGACAGGAAAGGGGCATTTCTGGGTGGTAACTGAGCGTTTTCCGGGAGTGTGCTAAAAATCGCAGGCGTGTCAGGGAAAAACGCGGGAGTGTCTGGAGAAACAGGGGAGTGGCTGGCCGAACGCAGGGCGTGTTTTGACATCAAACCAGGAACTAAACGGACCGAGCTGATCGCAATCTAGGAGTAGGTCTGGAGCTACACTGCCTGAGAAGGTTGTAATGGCGGACTCAGTCAATGGCCTATATTTACTAATAATCCGAGTTTGACCGTTTTTTGTTTTTTTTCTAAGTCCCAACACGGGAATTCACTAAGCACAAATCTCGGCAGTGTTTGGACTATTCATAATGGTTTTAACGGCAAAGTTCAGAAATACAAATGAATAGACCATCGGTCAAAACACGGCTGTTATTTCATACAACACGGGTATTCACTATTCATTCGTATTTGGGTGTTAGTCTCTGAGTGCTAAATTGCGGTAGTATTTTTTTGCGATTCGTTAAAAAAAGCGACAAAAAAATAGACCTGCTTTTTTCAGGCGTGTTTACATGTGTTGCCACTTGCAAATTATTCACACCTGAGTTATGATGCCTATAAAAGGATCTTAGGCCCATTTCAATCAACCTACATCCGGAAATGGCAGCAGGACTGTGGGCCAGTGATCTTTTGTGTGCTGTGGGATTCCTCAGACTCAGACATCAGCCTGTAAGTAACCAGGGCCAACAAACTGAACATGGTCAGCAGGTTGTACAGGTTCCGCGGAGGCTGCGCAGGCCTCGTTTTTTAGGGGGCGTTTAAACTTGAATAAATTGTCCGATGATAGGGTCATACAGATGTTCCGTCTAAATCGTACCAACATTTTCCGTGTGTATGACCTTGTCAAACTGGGCCTAGACCCTGAGACAGCACGCTCTCGCTCTGTCTCAGGCCTGCACAAACTCCTGGCTGTGTTGCACTTTATGGCTACTGGGAGCTTTCAGGCTGTGTCTGGGGATGTCATAGGAATCTCACAGCCCTCATTTTCAAGAATATTAACACAGGTGATGTATACCTAACTACCTCCTCTGTTTTTGGTTGTTTTTAATGACTCTCGGTGGCCAGTTCTGTCCTAAAATCTCATGTTTTATTTTCTATCAAATATACACACAGGTGTTGGCTGTTTTGCAGCCCCACATCGATGCCTCAATCTGCTTCCCTACCCAGGAGTCTCAGTGGCATGCCGTCAGGGTAGATTTCTATGAGCTTGCTGGCATGCCCAATGTGCTGGGAGCCACAGATTGCACACACATTCAGCTGAGACCACCTAGGGGCAGGCAGCACATCTATACTAATCGTCATCTAGAGCACTCCACAAATGTGCAGGTGATTTGTGATGCAAAACTCAAAATTATGAGTGTTGTTGCAGGTTACCCTGGGGGCTGCCATGACTCCTTCATCGACTAGCAATGGGAGAGAGAGAAGGCGTGAGCGCACTCTTTTACAAAGAAAAAGATTTTCAGTAATATATGTCAGAAATTATTTAAAACATAACTTTTATTGATAATATTAAACCATAGTTATCCATCCAAAAGATCCATAAAGGAATAAGAATTATGAAAATTGTTAAAATGTTCTGGTCTCTTTAATTCAAAGAATATTTGGAAAGGTTGTAGACACTGAGTTTTCATACCCCCATTTCCCCTGACCAGTACAGAATTTCTGTATTAATGGAACCGAGGGGTGGTCAGACAAGATGTCATAGAAATATTCAATTGCGATCACTTAGATTAAACTAAATAATGATCAATGGTCACCAAAATGTAATTACACACCTGAGTAATAGACAGATGCCATATTTGTAGCCAAAAAAGGAGGCATTGAACTGCAATCAACATAAGATGACTAAATAAGATGGGAGAAAAGTACTTGATAGAATTAGTGGTGATACTGCTGTTGGTGTCCCTTCTCACATAGAGCGGGAAATTCATTCCTGCTCTACAACACCAGGTATTCACAGGTAGTCTCCTCTTCTGGTACTAACCCGGCCCAACGTTGTTTAGCTTCTAAGATCGGATGAGATCGGGCGCTGACAACGTGGTATGGTAGTAGAGGATTATGTGATCTGTACACCAATGAGAGTGCACCTATATAAGAAATTATAAAGTAGGAAATTATGAGAGAAAAATAGGAAAGGAGGGATGAATAAGTAAAGTGAGTGAAAAATGTGTGGATCTGCTTTCCACGTTAGGCACGGTTCAACAGTTCTCACAAACGTGGCACTGTGCTCCGTGGATCATGGATGAGAGTCCACGAAATAGACCAGTGTGGCAGAGTAGTTGCCTCAATAGATAAATAAAGCAGCCTAGCTGTAATTTCTAATAATGTGAAGAAATCACATAGATACTACAGATCCTATAGGTTATGAGACAAGAATCAGCAATGTCCTGACCCTAATGAGGTTTGGACTATGAAACTGTATCCAAGAAAAATTGTATGACACCTAAAGAATTATTATTCAGAAGAAAATCCATAAATCACCATACATAGATGCAGGATGTTGTTTTTGAGCAGCAGCATTCAACCTGTAAACATATCCTCATATTATCAGGAAGAGAATGCATAAATCACCATAAGTTGATGCAGGATGTCGTTATAGGCAACGGTATTCAACTTGTAAATTATTACCACAGCAGAAAAATATATATATATCTCTCTGCATGTACCGTATGAGCCGAAGTGTTGTCAAAGATATGGATACACAAACAATGCGTCTATTGCAAATAGGCTAACATGTGTACAATTTTTTTATATATGGTCCTGACACTGAAAAAACCTATGATAATAATAATCACAGGAATTCTAGTATGAAAATTAATAATATCCTGGACTCAATTAAAGATTGTAATTCCGGCCCATATCAGAGAGCAAAACCCACATAGGAAAATTAGCTTTGATATGCAGTAAATGCAGATATAGTTAAATAAATCTATAGCTGAAATGTTGCTATTTGTGGGACGCATCCACACAATAGATGGGGCTTACGGATCTTCAAACCAGGTAAGTCGGTCAGAACTTCATCTGGTGAGAGGAGATGGTGCCATAGAAGTATTACATGAGCGGACCCCCCTGTGGAAAATGCGTTTCGCTCGTACGGTCTTGTACACTTCCGGATCCAGTAAGGTCGGGTGGGGGACGGGTTTTAAAAGCAGTTACTGTGATGAATCAGCCAATAATATAGGAGCAGCGGGTGCAGCAGGCGGACGCGCTACATTGCCGCTCCCGTCCGCCGCAGCTCCCGAGCGTGGCCAGGTGATGCAGCGCGAGGCACGAGCGGAATAGACAGCCGGTATCAGTGAGGCCGGGGACGCCATCTTAATAAAGGGATAAATGAATTGTTGTGTGGGCAAAGCCGGAAAACAGCCAGTACGCGACCCGTGGCGCCATCTTAATGAGGGGATAACATGATGCCGGTGTGCAGGGATTATGGGCAGGGGGAATGTGAGAATTATACATTGCACCAAATATAAAAGGTCACTAAAGTGAATTGATAACGTGAATTAGGAAATAAGACACTGTGGGAGGCCAGTTTGAAGTGGTAATATAAATGGGGAAAGAATATATAGTATTGTGAATAGTGTGTTAATGCAGAAAATACTGACAGGTCAGGAGGGATACAGAAAGAGATAAAGTTCTGTAGTGAAAAGAGTGGATTAGAAATGACAGAGGGCATGAGACAGGGGCAGGAATAGATATGCCATAGGACCTAGTAATAAATTAAAAGGATAAAATGAGTGAGAGGGAACTGATGAGGATGGGTATAAGCTGTGGGGAGTGTAGGGAAGTGAATGACTGGCAAAGAAAGACTGTGGGGCTGAGTAAAAATTACACTTAAGAGGGAAATAGCGAGGAAAAACGTAGGTTAGTGAAATTATACTGGGAGAATAGGGATTGTATTAATGTGAATGGGGTAGGTGAAAAATTAACTGAAAGAAAATAGAGGGTTAGAAGATATGTGGGGTAGGTGTTATATAGGGGGTGTGAATAATGCTGAATTGATTGGAGTGATAATCAGGCTGGTAGCCGGTTGTGAAGTCGGCTTATGAGTAGTAATCAGGTTGGGTGATAATAAAAGGGGAGGGAGACATGCCAGTTATGCAATTATAGCATTATGTGATAGGGTTGGGGATGAATGTGTGAGACTAAAGAGAGAAAATAATGATAAGGATGGTGCAGGAAGATGATATGACAAGGTATTGTAGTGAAAGTGCGTTTGGAAGTGTGCCTGATTATCGGCACTAGGGGTAATGGGGGAAAGGTACATGATGCAAATAGTGTGGGATTAAAAAGGTGATGTGATTAAATGACGCAAGTGTCTGCATTAATGGGTTGCTGGTGACGGGGAGGAAGTGAATAACATGGTGCAAGAAACTGAAAAAAACACAGTGGAGGCTGGAAAAGTAAACAGTTATAGATGGATTACTTAAAAGGACGTGCAGGAAATGAAGTGAATAATTGGTTTTATGGGATGGTTAGATGAAAAAACTAAACTGTGTGTGTCTGCACAGATGAGAAAAAAATTGTGGAAGCCAATGGTTCACAGGAAAACCGCATAATTTATATTTTCATTCAGACCGGAGGGCTTGAGACTATTGAGGCGAAAGATCCATTCGCTCTCTTTCATTTTAGAGTTATTTCGTAATATCTCCTCCTCGTATGCCCAAGTGCACGCGGTCCAGGCTAAAGGCCTTAAATTCATTGATAGATCCTTTGTGGTAAAAATGGAAGTGCCTGGCAACGGAGGTGAGCTATTTCATACGTGCAAGGTCTTTAGAAGCGTTACGAATATTTCCCAAATGTTCCAGCACCCTTTCTTTCAATTTGCGTGTGGTCATGCCAACGTATTTGAGATTACATCCACAAGTTATGCAATAAATCACAGCTTGAGTATTGCAATTGAAAAAATGTTGTAACTTTACTGATTGGCCATACCTGTCGATGACAGTATTGGTTTGCAGAATCTGCGGGCACAATTTGCATTGTCCACAAGGAAAGGAGCCAGAAATGGATGGTTTTTTGGGGATGGATGCGACAAAGTGGCTCCGCACTAGCTGATCTTTCATGTTCTTAGATCTGCGCCAACTCATCTGTAATGGAGATTTCAGGAAAGGAGCTAAATCGGAGTCCAGTTGCAAGATGGAGAGATGTTTGGTTATAGCATTCTTCAGCAATTTCCATTCAGGACAAACGGTTCCTATGAATCTGATGATGTCATCTTGCTTGGAGACTTCTTTTTTCTTCCCAAAAATTAAGCTCTCCCTCTTAACTGCTGCAGTGGCTGAGTATGCTCGTTTGAGTGAGCATTTACTGTAGCCCCTAGCTAGGAGGTGATTGGTAAGTTCTCTGCTTTTAGTTTTAAAGACTTTGTTCTCCGAGCAATTACGTCTCAGCCTGAGGTATTCCCCTTTAGGGATATTTTCTACAGTAGGCGGGAAATGTGAGCTGGTTTGAAAAAGGAGACTGTTGGTTGCAGTCTCCTTATGATATAATTCTGTTTACAAGAAACCTGTATTTGATTTATAAATGTTAAGATCCTTCATCCTCAGTCAGTCATCCCTCTTTGATAAGTTTGAGGACAGACAAATGCCAGATGGATGGCTGCTGGGTATGTAATTTGATATGTGTAGGCCTGTGTATACTTTGCCCAAATACAGTGTGTTACTTATGTGTTGGTGTATCTTAACATGAAACACGTTATTATATCTGTCTTTCAGGTGATGGAGGATATGGCTGTTTCTCTTGGCTTCTAACTCCATTGTCCCGACCTGATACCCCTGCTGAACACAATTACAATCATGCACATAAGTCCATGCGGAATGTGATAGAAAGATGTTTTGGTGTGCTGAAATCTAGGTTTCGGTGTCTGGATAAGTCTGGTGGCCTTTTGTTGTATAGTCCCTTGAAGGTGACTCAAATTGTGTTCTGCTACTGCTTTCTTCATAAAATGTGTTTGCAACAACATCTGCCACATGTTGAGGAGGAGGAGGAGGAGGATAAACAAAGCAGCCAGCAAGCAGAGGAATTAGAGACATCTGGTGATACTTGGAGTACAGATGTAGGGAGGCAGGTTAGGCAAGACCTGATAAATACTTATTTTTAAGGTAAGTTTTGTTTGCTTCTTTCATTTTTTGCGTAAGCATAAATATATGTTGCTCCATTTTTCATTTAAAATCCATTACTCAGAATGTGTCTGTCTCCTTGAGACATACAAACATACCCTCGCTTTATGCAAAAAAAATGTAGAATGTGTATTGTTTTTTTTTTAAATCTCTAAACAACAGATTATGAGTGGCATGCATAAAGTCTGGATAAATGTTCTTAAACTTGTACTGATGATGTATTAAAAGCACACATAATCCACATAGTAATTTATTTTTTATTTTACTTTATGAATGTGTGTAACGTCCTAATGTAACACTTCTCCACATATAATATGTTAGCCTTGAGGAATACATGTGTCCCTATGTGTGATGCTCCATCGTATTTAAGGGACACAAACTTAGTATCATCCAAAATAATTTATTTCGTTATGTTTGCTGGAGTAAACTTGCTGATTTGTAAGTCAATACACAGTTTTCAACATATATCCATTATTATACACATTATTTGTGTTGATTAAAATATTTACAATTTCTTTGTTTCTGCATCATGTGTAATAATCTGATTACTCATTTTTAACACACACAAACATGGCACAACGTGGTTGATAAATAACCCTGCCGCGTTTAACATAGAAAATAAACCAGTAAAAACAACAAAAACACGTACGCAAACGACAATGACGGCCATAAATGTGACAAAAAACCGACTGGCATCGACATCGGAAAACACGAAAACCATAAACTCGACTGCTTCGTAACTTGGCGTATATAGTTTCAAAAAGTTGCATGAAAATGCACCCGATAACAAATGAGTTTAAACACTACACAAACCGACTCAAACACGAATATTAGTAAATAAACCCCAATGTGTTTAAAAAGGGGTTAGACAAATCTCTAATGGAAAAAGATATAACCTAATATATTTGCATTCCCTAATCTATTTAACCTAAATCGATTAGGGAATGCAATATATTTCAGGTTGAACTCGATGGACTACTAGTCTTTTATCAACCTCACCGACTATGTCACTATTGGGGTCATTCCGAGATGATCGTAGCTGTGCTAAATTTAACACAGCTACGATCATTCACACTGACATGCGGGGGGGACGCCCAGCACAGGGCTATTCCGCCCTGCATGTCAGTGCCGCCCCCCCCCCCCCCCCCCTGCAGAACTGCAAAGGCATCGCACAGCGGCGATGCCTTTGCACTTCAAGAGTAGTTCCCGACCAGCGCAGCTTTAGCGTGCTGGCCGGGAGCTACTCATCGCTCCCCGGCCCGCAGCAGCTGCGTGTGATGGCCAGGCCGCGCCCGCGAAACGGCAGCCAAACACCACCGTTCTGTGCCCCCCCGCCCAGCGACCGCCTCTGCCTGTCAATCAGGCAGAGGCGATTGTAGCGACCCGACGGCCTTAGGCCGTCTGGTATGTGCCGGCGCACTGCGGCGCTGCTGCATGCGCAGTTCTGACCCGATCGCACCACTGCGATAAACTGTATATGTTACTATGTTTTTAGATTTAGATTTGGGTGGGGTGTGTTCAAACTGAAATCTAAATTGCAGTGTAAAAATTAAGCAGCCAGTATGTACCATGCACAGAAACAATTTAAGTTACCCAAATCTAAATCTTTCTGCACATCTGCCCCACCTGCAGTGCAATTTGTGCATACCACCACCTTCCTGCTTTTGTGATGCAATCACATGTGGGATGAACATCATAACCATCAGTTGCGATGTTCATCTGCAACGGCAGGCTGAGTAAGACTGAGCTTACTCAGGCTTTCCAACACTGGGGGTCATTCCGAGTTGATCACTAGCTGCCGTTGTTCGCAGCGTAGCGATTAGGCAAAAAAGCGGCACTTCTGCACATGCGTATGTGGCGCAATGCGCACGCGCGACATACTTTCACAACAGCCGATGCAGTTTCACTCAAGGTCTAGCGACGCTTTTCAATCGAACTGCTGGCCGCAGAGTGATTGACAGGAAGTGGGTGTTTCTGGGTGGTAACTGACCATTTTCGGGGAGTGTGTGTAAAAATTCAGGCGTGTCAGATACAAACGCAGGCGTGCCTGGGGAAACGCGGGTGTGGCTGGCTGAACGCAGGGCGTGTTCGTGACATCAAAACAGGAACTAAATAGTCTGAAGTGATCGCAAACTAGGAGTAGGTCTGGAGCAGCTCAGAAACTGCACAATCTTTTTTTGCAGCAGCGCTGCAATCCTTTCGTTAGCACTTCTGCTAAGCTAAGACGGCTGCTAAAAGCAGCTAGCGAGCGAACAACTCGGAATGAGGGCCACAGTGTGGCTTGTAAGGCCAAGTAAACTGCATCTGGGATGCAGTCCTCGGTCTACCCACTCCCAGAAAATGGGGCAGCCCCTGCCCTCCCCTCAGATGCCTTTGCCTGTCAATCAGGCAGAGGCTTTTGCATTCCTGTGATGCGATCGTAGGGCCTATTCTACATATGCACAGAACAGGTCCTGAACATGCTCAGTTTCACAACCATCTGGATGGTTGTCGAAGTCAAAAATATTACACAAAGAGAACATACAAACTACACACATTATGAGTCGCTATACTTGCAAATATGCGCAGCGAGCACAGCAATATATGGTAACACACGCATTTACATGGACATGCCACAGAGATGGATTCGACACTTATTTCATACAGTACATAATTATAATAATATCAAGCGCCAGACATCATGATGATTTAAAATTATATAAATAATGAAGTAATGTCATGTATGTGTATTATTTGAACGAAACAAGATAGACCTGTCATATTTACTATTAAAGCAACCAGATTAATGTGTAGATTAATTTGATACTTGTTATTAAGTTATAGGACATTGCAACAAATAGTTATGATTACATGTATGAAAGCTAAAAATCACTCTTATTAGGACAGTGGACAGGAAGCTCAGGCCAGCCCCTTTGGATGTCTTCAAGGCTGAACCTGATTAGCACATACAAAGAGACTAGTGACTCATCATGAATGAGAGAGAGTCCCCTCCCCCAAACTAGATAACACATTGCTGATCACACAGGCAGGCAGTTCCTGTTTTGGTCTCAGAGGAAGATGGAGTCCCAGCATTACTTTACAGAGAGAGCGAGATATAAGATACATTGAGGGAATGGTATTGTATTCTGGCATGTAACTGTAACTGTATGTAACTGTAACTGTATGTAACTGTGACTGTAACTGTATGTTTTAACTGCTTACTGTGTGAGTTGTAACGATGTAACTATAGGTATACTGTACTTTGTAATATATTGAATCCATATCCTTTTAATAACAAATATATACATCAATGAGCTTTGGAACTCAGATAATGTGTGGGTGTATTGTTTTCTCTTATGGGATGCAGTGTTTTGCAATGTACAGCACACTTTTATCGTATATGGTAATAAGATGCGCCTGGCGTCTGCAATATATATTAGAGTGGGCATTTTAAATATTTGTGAGAAAACAATTTAGCATTTACAGATGAGGGCTCTTACGGGATATCAGGGTCTTAATGATGCACTGTACATTACAAACGCGGCTGTAATCGACCGGCTCCGATGGATGCATCACGAAGCTGATGAAAATAACATCCACGTGTATTGTGATATTAGTAAGCCAATGATATGAAATTTCAAGGGACAATGCATTTCTCATATTAAAGATGCTAAAATGTATTTTTATTGTTGCAAGACAAAGTTCAAATAAGTCATATTGTGTTTGATTCAGAATGGATTGTTTATCTGTTAAGTAGGTTTAAAAGTACGTTTAAAAGTTGCTGCATAGCATTGATATAGTTTTTTTTAAACTCAGGCCTAAAATAACTTCTGGTGCTTGTATAATGTGTGATTTCTTTGTGACAAAGGAAGCCGCATAGTCTGTCCTTCATTTTGGACTAACCACATGGCCTGTCCACCATTTTGTGTAAACCTCATGCATGTGGAAGGGGGAGGAGCAGTGGCCATTTTAGGAAGGTCATTTTCTAAATAGGTGATTTTCATTCTGCTCAGAACAATCAGCTTTCCTTGGTGACATCAAACACCATTTATGAGTTACTAATGCATTTATTTAACCCATGCCATAGTCAATTACAAATAGTTTCAGTTGGGCCTAGTGAGAGTAAATGGTGAGATAAATGCTTGGCTTGGTTTGAGAAATTGCACACACAAAAAGAAAAGAAAAAAATACTTTTTTTTTCTTCTTCTTTCCCAGGATTTAGTTAACTCTCTGTTTGCTATAGGGTGGCCATTGAGGTGCAAATGAACCTGTGTAACTGCTCTTTCTTAGCAGTGAAAAACCACTTTTACATGCAGGCAAAAGCACATAGCTTTGATATGCAAATTAGAAGCACTGAATGGGTAAATGAGTCTCATAGGAGACCAGTGAATGGTACATATATATAATATTATTATAATTATGTGTATATTTATATCAGTGTATGTTCTGCAAGATAGCTAACCAATCTGAATCATATCATTTAAATTATTGATTACTGCTAGAGTCATTATAGATCTGTGTGAAATAGGATACATTTGTTGCTATATAGGTAAATTTGAAATAACAATATTTTAAGGAAGTAAGTGTAAAGACACAAATGCAGGTCTGCATAAAAGTTTATATAGGACAAGTTGTGTCTAGTGGGCAATAGTAATTAGTATTGTTCATATTTATAGAGCTGTGTGATTTTTTGCGGACGCAGGGTTTTGTACACGTGTCTCGGACAAAGTAAAGGACTGCGCAGGCAGCGTAAGGGACACGCACGGTCGCATGTTTACGCAAAGTGCATAAGAATGCGGGCACTGAGTACAAATTATACAATAGTGTTGTTTAGTTCAAAGGTGGGATAGTAGACATTTAACACAATAGCACATAACTATCAGATTTCAAAAGCAGGTTACTCTAAATTTAGTTTAAAAACTGTATTGCCTCTGGGGTAAAGCTGCCTATCTGAATGAATTGAAATTTTCTGTACAGAAAAAAAACAAACCAAAGTGTATTTGAGTGAGCGAACGTAGGAGAGAGTGGATTTGAACCCCGGAAATCGGGTCCCGTGGTACACCAAGTAAGTGGAGGCTTGGTGGTGTGAGGCGGCTGACTCACGTTAATATAGATTGAAATACGCAAATCGTGAGGAGATTTGCAGAGGAGCGTAATAGGGAATTGTGCATTGTGTAGTATTGAAGTAAAAAGGTTTTTTGTTACGCTCCGAGCTGAGGGTCGCAGTTTGTACATCGACCCGTGGTTGTACGGCAGATAGGTAACAAGTACCTATACGCTGTGCGATTGGACCGCGCGTTTGTGGGTGTGATATATAGCTCAACTTGATACCCCTTTTACGAGCTTTTTGCGTAGAATCGCGGTATCATTAGCGCTGTATAGAGCATACGCAAGCGTGATTTGTGTATAAGAGTATAGGGAGTTTTCGCTGGTCTCTCTCAGGAAAATCTCCAGCGGTAGATATTTACTGGAAAAGGTAAGTCACTCCTAACAACTTCCAGTAAATAGAAACTAGATAGGGCCTCACTGGGTACGCGGTGGTCACTATTGGAGTGAGTTGTGGTACTCAGCGGAGAAGGAGCGAGTGAAGCGCTAGGTGTCTTTCACCGTCTATCTGCGGTGTGCATTGGGGATTGCATGTATTGGCAAAAAGTCCGTGATGGGATCCAATTGCACAAGCAGTGGGCGTTTAGTAGCTAGGGTTCAGGCTGAAGAAGTGGGACTGAAAAGGTCAGTATTGCGACGAGAAGGTCAGCAAGGTTTATTATGTGTGAAAAGTATGGTTCACACACGGAGACTTTTTGCAATGAATGGGTATGTATGACTGACAAAGATAGGGTACCATTCCCTAAGGTGAGCAGCTTTGAACCAGAGGTATTGCAGAACTTAAGGATAAGAATATGTCTGATAAAATCCCGAAAACAAAGGGTCAGACATACAAATTGTTTAAACCTGTGGCAGCAAGAGGGGTTGGTGAGTTTGATCCTAAGGTATTGCAGGTGGTATGTTTAACCAAAGTCATATAAGACAAGAATGGAAATATAAGAATTGTTTGAACTTGTAGCAACAATAAACAAGTAGGGAAAAAAAAGAGAATGCAAGTACACCGCCATATGTAGATGTGGAAGCAGTTACGGCCAGCATACAAACTATAGAAAATAATAAAAATATGAAAAATATGACTGTAACCTATATATGTACTAATGAATGTTGAAGTTTTATTTAGGAGGAGAAGGTGACCTGATTGTTTTCAGCCATTTCTCATGTACCCAGAGGAGTATCCAACCAGTAAAAGAAGACCAGTAGCCTGTGGGGGAAGTGGCTGAGACCAGTGGAACAGGTAAGTATGGTATCATTCGTGTACATATATAGTAAAACCCAAAAATAAAACCAAAAAAATCAAGAAAGTAACGTCAGAAATGGAGAAAAACCTGTCCGCACATTAGTATTTGCCAGTAGGAAAGCGGACAGAGACAAGGTAACCCCAGGGTATTTCTTTCAGTTACCATATAAGAAGTATTCATTCCTAGTAATGCCCCTAGTAAAGATGAGCTTGGAAATGTTTGTTGGACCATGTACAGACCCTTAATACGGGATGAGAAGGATTGAATGAATACTTTGCATGACCTAGAAGCTTGTTAAACTTTTTTTTTTGTTTTTGTCACTTGCAGTAATAGAAAACTCTCCATCTGGATAAGATCACTGGTAAACACTAATTTGGCAAATGGGAGGTGGCTGTCTCTGTGCAAATGGACGGGCTCAATAAGGCATTGAGTGTCAGGGTGCAGACTTCTTTGCAAAATTGGAAAGGGATCACAGTAGCTAATCTTAGATAGTGTGTTATTGAACATCACAAGAATAGTGCTAGGCACAGAGAACAACAGGTGGAGAGGTTGAGGACGGTAAGTATACTGGCACATACAGGAAAGACCCATCAGTCCAAACCCCAGATCCCTAATGGTCAATAATATGTTACACTTGTAGGAAGGAAGGGCATTTTGCCAGAGATTGTAGGAGTAGTAGGACACATAGTCAATATAGATCCCCTAGACAGAAAACACAAGCCACATTATTAAACACATAGACGGGACCAAGAGACATATAGTAAGGAATCATAAGCCATATAGAAAACACAGATTCGGCTAATGGGAAGAACAAAATAAATGCAACATTACCCTTTGACAAAACTTGAAGACTAATGTCGCATTCTGTTGTTCTAGATGCATGTCCATCACAGGTAGAGGAAATTATCTCACAGATACCGGGTTCCCTATGAACTTAGGATGGACAGGACACTGGATTGATGGCTGGGGTAGTCCCAGTAGAGATAAGACACACAGAATTTTTTTTTATTAGTATAGACCAAGTAGAGAATCACTTCCCCGTAGTGCCCAATCCAGTTGTCAAATTTTTATAAAACCTTCTTCACCTCTACAAACTCATCTGTCACCAACCTCTATTCTGTTTCTCTAGTTTCCTCTTCATCTTTTGTGTTCACACAGGGTAGTACAATACATGGACCCAAGTACAGTTCAAACTCCACATGCCTAGGTCCTTCAGAGTTCTGCCCGAACCCAGTATATCTCAACAGCACGATGACACCAGTATTACTGCAGTGTGCCTTGTCATGCACAAAGGGTGGAGAATGGGAATACTGGTGAAGGGAAATTTTGTATAGACACTGATATTCCTGTTGGTGAATGGCAAACCTGACATTTTCTTTTTCATTTTCTTCTTCTTTCTCTCCTCTAGAGATGTTTCTTTTTCCTTTTCTTTTTTTTGTTTTGAGTTATGCTCATGGTACTCTACATTGCAAACACACAATAGTAAATTAAGATACAAAAATGTGTGTTCCCTACAGGAAAAGGCAGTTTGGAGGACAAAGGGGTATGGCCAGGAGTCCTCAGGACTGTGGACAAGTGGACACGGTAAGCCAGTAGCCCCCAGAGCATACCTTCCAAGTCTAGCTGAGGTGGCACACGGTCTGACTCATCTAGGTAAAGAGGGTAGGTGCAGGCTGATGAGAGCCTACTGGTGTGCACCAGGATTCTATTCTCATGCAGGTAAGAGAGCAATGACCTGTCTTGCTTGCTTGAGGAAGAATATTGGTAAAGCAATACCAACAGAGCCATCCCATATCCCTCCTGCAAATGGATCTTTTCAGGAAATACAAGTCGACTTCGTACAGTTAACACCCTTTAGGAATTATTGTTATGTATTGGTGTGCACTGATGTTTTCTCAAACTGGGTAGAGGCATTTCCTGCTGCCACGGATGCTGCTGTGGTTACCGCAAAGAAAAATTGCGCAGAAATTTGTGTGTAGATAATGGTACCCCTAGAACTAGGAGCAAAGCTTGAAATTGTACTATTGTGATCATAGATACTGCCACTAGTATTATGTAGCTTCGGAACCACTCCCAGATCTTCACTCAACTAATCACCCTCTTCGAAATTTGTTTTTGTATTTGTGTTTTTTTTTTTTTTTTGGAAGACAACCTCATGTCATGATTGATCCGCACAATGATCAGAAATACACCAATGAGGTGACAGTACAGTACTTTATTGAGATGTGCCAGCATTTGAGAACTTGACAAAAGAACTTGAAACTGTTGATTGCTGGTATGCCAAATGCTAACTGTCTTGATTGTGAACCAAGAGACTGTGTGATTGTTCTTACGCTCAGGTTGCCTAATAGACAGGTGGGAAGGACCATACCAAGTTTTGTTGACAGCACTAAAGGTCACCGAAAGAGAGACTTGGGTCCACACGTCCCACTGCAAGAAGGTCGCTGACCCGGAGAGAATTCGTGACAAAGTAGTTTATTGCTCACATTCATCGAGTTTGTGTAGTTTGGTAACTGTGTGTTCGAAGTGAACTGTGTGTTCCAAGTGAACTGTGTGTTCAAAGAGCAAGGCAAAGAGAACCTCGTATCACTAGAGACTCTGTTCCGTGAAGACTGAGAGGCGGCACTGTTGAACACTACCTGAGCGTACTAAAGGATTACAGAAAGACCAGTCATTGTAATTGATTTGTTATGAACAAGAGTTGTTTTGTTCTATTTCTCTTTTCTCTCTTTCCTGCAGGATATTCTATTTTTGCGAGGTTTTTTTATGAGGAGTCGAGTGTGGGACTGGAACTGGTTCTGGAGGAAGGAGTGATTTACTTATAGGATCCCAGGATTAGCCGATCAGTTTTTTAAAGTCAGAGAAAAATCAAAGTTCTAGTAGTTATGGAGTTCAGAGGTAATCAGTAACAATCAGACAATGACTATTCACACATTGCAGATAAAGAGCTCATTAATATATGTGGAAGAAAGGTTTATGAGTGGCTCTCCCCGAACTCCGAAGGTTTATGTTATTTAGGAAGGACACTACTTATAACCCTTGTTCAAAGATTAAACAGACCTAGCATACGTTCCAGAAATGGAAACAATGTTCAGAAAATGATAGGAATATGTAGATCATGAAAATTTTATATGTAACTGTCACGATTTGTTTGTGTCTTCTTCATCTACCCAGCAGAACCTCAATCGAATCCAAACATCAGTGTACAAAGACGTAGGTACATGTATGTGTGAAATGTTCGTCGCAAATCAGACATTATAGGCCAAAGCACTGTCCCAGCATACTCTATAGGTTGAATGTTGTCCCACACCCAACCAGTGGTCCCGTGACCGCCGAGTGCATATAGAGGATGTCTCGTCCTCCTCCCTGTCTTCCCCAAATATAGTCAAGTGTCTGATTTGCGAAATGCATACATACTTGTGTCTAGGTCCCCGATTATGGTATGAAATATTTTTTCTTATGTTAATAATTGATGGCAGTTATTGTTTACTGCCAATGGGTGGACTGTCGAAGTAAAAAATATTACATAAAGAGAACATACAAACTACACACATTATGAGTCGCTATACTTGCAAATACGCGCAGCGAGCACAGCAATATATGGTAACACACGCATTTACACGGACATGCCACAGAGATGGATTCGACACTTATTTCATACAGTACATAATTATTATAATATCAAGCGCCAGACATCATGATGATTTAAAATTATATATAATGAAGTAATGTCATGTATGTGTATTATTTGAACGAAACAAGATAGACCTGTCATATTTACTATTAAAGCAACCAGATTAATGTGTAGATTAATTTGATACTTGTTATTAAGTTATAGGACATTGCAACAAATAGTTATGATTACATGTATGAAAGCTAAAAATCACTCTTATTAGGACAGTGGACAGGAAGCTCAGGCCAGCCCCTTTGGACGTCTTCAAGGCTGAACCTGATTAGCACATACAAAGAGACTAGTGACTCATCATGAATGAGAGAGAGTCCCCTCCCACAAACTAGATAACACATTGCTGATCACACAGGAAGGCAGTTCCTGTTTTGGTCCTAGAGGAAGATGGAGTCCCAGCATTACTTTACAGAGAGAGAGAGAGAGAGAGAGAGAGAGAGAGATATAAGATACATTGAGGGAATGGTATTGTATGCTGGCATGTAACTGTAACTGTATGTAACTGTGACTGTAACTGTATGTTTTAACTGCTTACTGTGTGAGTTGTAACCATGTAACTATAGGTATACTGTACTTTGTAATATATTGAATCCATATCCTTTTAATAACAAATATATACATCAATGCGCTTTGGAACTCAGATAATATGTGGGTGTATTGTTTTCTCTTATGGGATGCAGTGTTTTGCGATGTACAGCGCACTTTTATCGTATATGGTAATAAGATGCGCCTGGCGTCTGCAATATATATTAGAGTGGGCATTTTAAATATTTGTGAGAAAACAATTTAGCATTTACATGGTAATGGGGAGTGGTGGGTGGCAATGGGGAGATAAATGCAGGCATGGTAATGGGGAGTGGTCAGATAAATGCAGGCATGGCCGTTGAGACAGCATTTTCGAGGCATGCATAAATTAGCAGTTGCTATCTTAATTGCTACTTAAGAGTCCTCTGCGTCCCAGGAGAGCAGCTCAACCTGTGCGCCTACAGAGGCACTCAGACTCTGCGACATAACCCATTTTGCGACGATGGTACAGATGTATCAGCAGTTATACACCACTAGATGGAAATGATGCACCAGCAGTGGGCGTCACTGTGCTCAGGTTAGCTTCTGCCCATATTAGCATATAATCGGTAGCTGTATATGGCAAAAGATAGTAACAGCAATAGCAAGAACAACCACATCTGATTTAGCTTATTTAGTGTGATCATCCTTCTCTGGACCTGCTGACTATTTCTTCAAAACCCCCACTGCTATTCCCAACCATGACTAATCCACTACAACTATATCTTGGAATTTGTCCCTGCTATAACTATATATATATATATATATATATATATATAAAATCTACTCCCTCCATTATTCTACCACCATCAATGACTTTCTTTTGTGATCTTGGTACCTGTGATAGCCTTTTATATGTTATCTCACTCTGTGATGGTATGTAGTTGACACCATGATGTTGACATGGTGTGAATGTTGACAGGCACAATATTGGCTGAGTACAGGTACAATGAGTTAGGTTGCGCTTAGGGTAGAGTTAGGGCTTAAATGCAACAAAAACTATTATGGCAACTGTCAGTATTCACAATGTCAATATTCTGGCAATGTTGACATAATGACAATGTCAACTTTCTGAATGTCGATATTTTGCACAACACCCACTGTGATTTCTCTACTATTTTAACTGTTTTTCCCAGATTATTTTAGCTGTATTTCTTTATATCTTAGCTGTTGTCCATACTTAATTAACTGCATTTCCCTATTTTAATTTTTCTTTAATGTGATTGTAGTAATTAACTAACCAGTCTATCTTAACTGCATTCCCTTGCTGTTATCAAATGTTATTTGCAATTGCTCGACCTCCTTTTTTAAATCACTAGTCACTGGTATCTCTCCTCTACCCTCATTCTTCACTATCACCCCAATGTTCTACTGTCTCGACAACCATGCCAAGCTTTTTGATGTATTTATTGCCCTTCTAGCCCATGCTTCCTTTGCCATCCTTCTCCCTGTTCACTTGCCTGCCCCCCACATTGGCATTTCTGTTTCTCACTATTTTCTTTCTCCTCCTGCTTCCTGCTCTTGCTCCTTTACTTCATCCCATCTCACATGCCCACTCCCTAAAATCTCTCTGCTTCCTCTCCGTTCTACCCCTCTTTGCTATCTTCCTATTCACTCATTGCACTGTTTACCCCCTCTCATCCCTTGTCCCCAAAACACTTCCTGCTAGCTACCCATCCTGCACATCTCCCCAACACCTCTTCACCTTGCTCTAGGTCTCATCTCATCCCCACCACTCTCCTCCACTCCTGTCTACAGTGCTACTCCCCTGTCACTCCCCATCATTCAGTTGCCTGGCAAAATCTGATCCCTATCTCTCCACATCAACCCCTTTCTCTTAATTGTGCACTGTGGAATGGTAGATCTGTGTACAACAAGCTTTACTTATAGGATCTCCCTTTCTGACACCACTTCTACTGCTCTCTCTTTTGTTGAACTGTCATTTTCTCGCACCTTCTTCCCTGGGGTGACTTGGTCAACCTCCTCTCTCCCCCAGTGCACCTTTTGTTTTTTTTTTGAAATAACGTTTTATTGATTATATAAGCATATAAACATATAGATACAACGTTGTAACAATAGAAGGCATATAAGGAACGAATGAAATATTATGATCAGGAGGGGGGGCACTTAATAGATATATCAATAAATAGTTGTCGCGCTTGCCTCCATGTAGACAGATTACCTAAACGCTACAACTATCCATTAAAGTTAAGAGAAAGGGTGGGAGAAACAGAGGATATGAAGAGGGGGGGGGGGGAGGGGAAGGGGGAAGAGAGAGAAAGGTTGGCCAGTCCAAGCTACCGATGGATGCAAATTTCAGATGCAGATAAGGTCCAGTCTACATCCCAAATAATCAGCATCAAACATATAGAATGAGGCACTAGGTATTAGATGCTAAATGGTTGTCAATGGTGGTTCAGCGTTGAAATGCAAGGTCCATGGTGTCCATGTCTCGGTGAAAGAGAGTGGGGAGTCTCGAAGAGAAGCCGTAATTCGCTCTAATTTATATGTGAACCAAATTGCGTTAATAGTAGCGGTCATAGTAGGAGGGGCCACAGATTTCCAATTGGATGCTATTAGACATTTGGCTGTGTTCAGAATATGTTTAATTAGGGCTCGTTGGTGGCGCGAGGTGTCAGGGATGGGGCGGGAAAGTAGTGAATAAAAGGGTGAGTCTGGCACGGTTAAGTGCGTAACTTCTAGAACCAATTTATGAATTTGTCCCCAATATTGACGAATTGTTGGACAAGACCACCAAACATGCAACAAGGTCCCCCTGCAACCACATAATCTCCAGCACTCGTCCGAGCACGTTGGATAAATAGAGTGTAATCTAGTAGGTACCAGGTACCAGCGATAGTACAATTTATATGAGTTTTTGGCTATACGAACTGAGATAGAGCTTTTGGTAATTTCCTGTCTAATATCCTCCCATTCCTCTACGGTTAAGACCTCCCCCACCTCCCTCTCCCACGCCAACTCGTGACTCTCCTTGGGGGGGATATTGTGTGACAGTAACACTCGGTATATGCGTGAAAGGAGTCCCTTCATTAAGCGAGAGCCGCAACACCACATTTCCAAAGGGGTAGCTATGGTGGGATTGGTGGGTTTAGGGAGTGTACCGTAGAAGTGTCTAATTTGTAAAAATTGGTAAAATACCGAGTGAGGGAGCGAGTAGCGGGATTGTAAATTTTCAAAGGATGGGAATGAGGAAAGAGGGGCAATGTCTTGAAGGAAGAGAATATTGTGTGATGTCCAATGATGAAATGCAGCGTGATTATTACCCGGTGGGAAGTGTGGGTTGTTCCATAGAGGAGTTAAGTAGGGGTTGTGGGATCGGAGTTGATAGAAGCGAGTGCAAAAATCCCACAATGATAAGGAAAAGCGCACCGTTGGCAAGAGTAAAGTAGAGGCGGGTCGGGAGCGGGATGGGGACCACAGTAGGGTTGCAAGTGAGAACATACGGAGAGATTGTGCCTCAATGCATGTCCACGTTCTCTGTGCTGGGGGTGAGTGCCAGAGGACACATGAAGCTAGGTGTGCGGCTCGATAGTATCGAGTAAGATCTGGTACGCCAAGACCGCCCTCCGAACGGTGTTGTTGTAATAGCCGTATCTTAACCCTGGGTTTCTTCCCAGCCCATATAAAGCTAGATATATCTCGCTGTAGATTCTTTAATATTTTGACTGGGATGTGAATAGGCAGGGTTTGCCATAAGTACAATATCCGTGGTAATAAATTCATTTTGACTGCTGCTATGCGACCAAACCAGGAAATAAAGAATTTGTTCCAGGCAGCAAGATCTGTTTTAATCTGAGATATCAGCCGTGGGAAGTTAGCAGCATATAGCGATGAATAAGATTTGGTTAGATAGATACCTAAATATTTAAGTTTAGTATTTTGCCATTTAAAGGCAAAGGAAGAACGTAGAGTACTGATAACCTGTGGGGGGATATGTAAATCTAGGATCTCTGTTTTGTCTGCATTGAGTTTATAGTTTGAAATGGAACTATATGCATGGATCTCCTGAAAAAGCTGTTGTAAGGACATGTGTGGGTTAGTCAAAGTCAGGATGACATCATCTGCATACAGAGCGATTTTATATTCATGGTTGTCCACCAGAATACCTGAGATATTGGGATTCAGACGGATTTTCGCCGCCAGTGGTTCCATAACTAGGGCAAAAAGTAAGGGGGAAAGTGGGCATCCCTGACGGGTGCCATTTTTGATAGGCAGAGGCGAGGAAGTGAGGCCATTAACCAGAATTGACGCTGAAGGGTTATCATAAAGCGAGGTGATGGCATTATAAAATGGGCCTTGGATACCGACTGTCTGAAGAGTATGCTGTATGAAGGGCCAGGCTACCCTATCAAAGGCTTTCTCCGCGTCAAGAGCCACCACCAAAGTTGGAGTGGCGTCCCGATGGGAGAGATGAATGAGATCTATAAGGCGCCTAGTATTATCAGCAGCCTGTCGATTGGGGATAAAGCCTACTTGATCTGGGTGTATCAGTGTGGGAAGGTGAGGGGCGAGTCGATTAGCCAGGATTTTAGCGAATAACTTTAAGTCTGTGTTCAATAACGATATGGGTCTATAGTTCTTTAGTTCCATAGGATCTCGATCAGGTTTGGCAATAACTATAATATTGGCTCTGGTGGTCGCTGCATCGAGAGAGTTCCCCTCCATCAGTGAATTGAATAGTGAATGTAACATGGGGAGAAGGGCTTGGGAGAATTTCTTATAATATATGGCAGTATATCCGTCCGGACCCGGTGCGGAGGAGCGAAGGAGCTGCCCGATTGTGAGGAGAATTTCCTCGTGTGTGATAGGATCATTGAGTAACTCAATGTCCGTTGCGGATAATTTCGGTAATTGACAAGAGGAAAGATAGTGTTGGATATTTGTTATATAATGTGGGTCGGTAGTGGCCTCAGAGGGGAGGTTATAGAGGGAAGCATAATATTCCTGAAAGAGGGAAGCCATCACTTTAGGGTCATTCGTTGTGGATCCGTCAGGACATCTTAATGCCAGGATTCGATTGAGCGTGCGTTTCTCGCGCAGTCGCCGAGCCAATAGTGTGTCTGCCTTATCCGACTTTTCATAGAATTTTTGGCGGATCCACAATAATGATTTGATCATTTTCTTTGTGAGTATTTGGGTTAGTTGCCCCTTCAGGGTAAGTATCTTTAAATATAATTTACGTTTGGGGAAACGCTGATGACGGATTGTCATAGATGTTAATTCAGTCTCCAGATCTGCGATCCGTTTAGACTCAACCTTCCTCTGAGTTGACGTAAGGCTAATAAGGAGCCCCCGCAATGTCGCTTTGTGAGCTTCCCATAGTATTGTGGGCGATATGTCAGGGGAGACGTTATCATTTAGGAAGTGATGAATCGTTTCCTCTATTCGAGTCACATTATCAGGCTTAAGAAATAGGGACTCATTAAGGCGCCACTTGCGGGAGGTCGGAGGTCTATGGGAACAAGCAAGATCAAGCAGAATCGCATAATGGTCAGACCAGGTGGTCGGGATCACCTGGGCTCCCAATAGGGATTGGGTGGAGTCCCTATCTACAAATACATAATCAATGCGAGTGTATATATCGTGTTGTGGGGAATAGTGTGTATAACCCTTAGCAGAAGGGTAAAGTGTTTTCCAAGCATCATATAAATTATGTGCGGTGACACAGGTCTGGAGGAGTTTAGATAATTTGGCGTGAGGAGAGGGCCCAACACCTGGGCGGGATCTGTCAACATGGGGATCCATTGTAGCATTGCAATCACCGGCCACAATGACCCAGGGGTTCGAGAATTTAGAGAGGTGGTCAGAGAACGTTCTAAAGAAGGAACCCTGTTGCATGTTTGGAGCATAAACCGATGCTAAAGTAATGGGGATTTGATTAAGGGATCCGGAAAGAATCACAAATCTGCCATGGTCATCACAAATTGTGTCTTGGACAACTAAGGGTAGGTCTCGATGAACCAAGATGGCAGTGCCTCTGCGTTTAGTTGACATTGTGGAGTAGAAGGCATGAGGATAGCGTTTGGAGCTTAAGGAGGGGTGCGGGGCCTTAAAATGGGTTTCCTGCAAGAATATGATATCCGCCTTTTGTCTGGCGAAAAACTGAAATGCCATGGAACGCTTGGTCGGGGAATTAAGGCCATTGACGTTAATGGATAAAACTTTCAAAGTCATGGGGGTCGAGGGTCTGAACAGCTCAATAGAAAAGGCAGCTCTGGACATGGTCGACCTTGGGGTATGAAAGAGGGGGGGTAGAGAGAGTAGTAACAGGTAAAAGAGATCGTGAAAACGACCTGTAGGGTTAGACCCTTTCCTAGAAACGGGTTGGGTCTAGGAATGAGGGGGCGGGCACCAAGCGGGCAGCCCCTTCGGGGTGTGGGATCATGTCTATAGTAACACATAACTAGGAAGATGAGGAACCTATAGGAGGATATAAGAAGGGGGAGGTACATTCCGCGGACCAGGACAGGAGGGGAGCGGGAAGTTCAGATCAGGCAGTAAATAGAGATAAGTAGAAAATAGAAGATACCACTATCATCATACGTATTGACAATTACTGTACAAATTTACGTAGATTCAACCAAGGCATCTTAAGGCATAACACTAAGGTGGCCTACCATATTGTACAGATAGATCAATGGCGGTACTCGACCACAATAGTGTCTATAATCGTCACCCCCAGGGTCGGTGTCCGAGTGGCCCCCTCAACTCTATCAGCAGATTAGCCTTCCCAGTTCAAGGCACGAAACCAGCAAAGGAAAGAGGGACCACTCTGAACCGAGACACAGGAGGCTCAGACTGCGTCCAATTGATCCAGCCACTAAATCCAGATGAGGCAAATAATATTGTATAAACTGAAGTATGAGAAACTAATGTAACATATTAATTATATCAAGAGAAGAATCAGTTGCAAAATAGCCCATTTCTCTATAGTGAGAGCCAAGGTGGGTGGGCATGTATCGAGATCTTAGAGAAGAAAAAAAACAAAAAAAACTGTGGGCAACATGAAAAGAGCTACATCCTTGGAATAGGCAAACCGGGTCCGGAGGGGCAGACCGTCCCCCGGAGCAGAGCAGGCGGAGAGCCCGTCTATCCCCAAGGGCGCGGCCAGCCACCACCAGGACAGAGTCGCCAATCAACGCCATGTAGGAATGAGATAAGACAACTTAAAATACTGAAGTAGGCAGATCACAGAGACCTAACATGTAAAATAATATATCAGTAAGTCGTTATGACAGTAAACATGGGAGGAGTTCATAAAACATTATCCAGTATAACCACTGATCCGATGAGGGGATTCCGCTCGTTCATTTAGTAGACCATTCGGGGACAGGAGCCCCAGGTCTCCTAGGGGAAGTGACAGGAAGTTGCTTTCGGATCTCGTCAGGAAGAGACTCAAATAAGCCCAAGGTTTTGAGGAAATCATATCCCTGGGAGGGCGTTTTTATCGAGTGGTGAGAGCCATCTTTCGTGACATGGAGCTGGAACGGGAAACCCCATTTATATTTGATGGAATTATCTCGAAGGACTCTAGTGATGACGGTCAGGTCCTTGCGTTTTCGGAGCGTGGAGGGGGCTAAGTCCTGGAAGATCTGCAGTTGGGTTCCAGAATAGAGAACCGTTTGATGATCCCGTGCCACCATCATAAATTTCTCTTTCGTCTTGTAATAATGGAACCGCAGGATGACATCTCTTGGGGGTTGGGACGGTGGTGGGCGTGGGCGCAGAGCTCGGTGTGCTCTATCGAGAAGGAGGAAGTCCTTTGAGACTTCGGGGATCATGGTTTGCAATAGGCCTTCCAGAAAGGTCGGGAGGCCCTCCATAGTAACGCTCTCCGGAATGTTACGGATCCGGACATTGTTCCGGCGATTCCGGTTGTCCATATCTTCTAAGTGATCTTCTTGCTGGGCAATGTCCGCCCTGATCTCCGCTAGCTCCTGTTCGACCACCACCTGGTACTGGCAGACTTCATCCACTTTACGTTCCAGGGTATCCGTGCGGGTGCCGAGATCAGCTAGTTCAGTTCTAAATTCAGTCAGGATTGATCTCATTTCCGTTTGGATGGTCTTAGTGTCGATTGCAACTACATCTTGGGTCGTAAGACCTGACTTTGGTGGAAGATCATCATCTGCATCCGACTGGGGGTCCACAGAGGGGGAGCCTCGTGGTGTAGCACCTGCTTTTTCCCATGCTCGGAGGATACTAGGCTTAGCTTGGGCAGGTGTTTTGCGGTTCTTTTGCGACATGGCGGAATGATAGAAGCTGATAGTTGTCCAGTAGTAATATCGGCCCAGTAGAGTTGTTGACACGGTCACGGGATGGGTTGGGAGCAACTTCCAGAGACTTGATAAATATTATGAGATGTGAGATCCTAATCACATCCTGGTCGCAGAATGATTTAGTGTAGAGCAGGTATCATATGAACCTCATATGGTAGTGGGCATAATAAGTAGTAATTAAGTGTGAAGCACAGCCGGCATTGTCGAGTAAGGTAGGTAGTCCCCACTAGTGCTGATCCCGGTAGCCAAGTGGAAGAAGAAAAAGGGGGGGGGGGCACGCCCGCTAGGTCACGGACCAGCCAGTGACCAGCCGTCGTGCAGCAGGATCCTAGCACAGAACGTGTGCCCACTTCAGCTGATGGCACAGCACAATGAGGAGTCGAGCCCGGAGCCCCGCAACTGGAGGTCACACGCCCTCCGCCTCTCTCTCGTCTCGCGGGGTCCCGTCCCGTCTCTTGACCCGTGCTCCAGGGCCTCAGCGCTGCGGGTAGAGTGTTGCGGGGGCTGGACGGTCGGAGGTCGTAGGAGTCAGAGCAGACCTGCTACACTGCCCAGCGAGCCACCCACAGCCGTGAATGGACTCGCAGCGGGCAGGGGCCTCTTGTAATCCCTCTGTGTCCAACGTAAGCCTGGAGGGGAGGGGGGGAAGAGCCCGTAGCACGGGGTAGCTCTCACCCCAGTGCGCTTATAGATGCTGCAGTGGGGCCTCAGGTACACGGGTGGTAGCCGCAGAGCGAGCTATAACACCTCCAACAGGCCGGGGGGGGGGGGGGGGCCGCCGTCGGGCCGGCTTCCGGACCGTGGCAGCGGTGGACGGGTGCGCGACTAGTGCTCGCGGGAGGGGGGGGGGGAGGGAGCCGCTGTCACCTCAGTGCCGCCGGGTATGCAAGCCGGAGGCCTCCGCACAGCCTCCTCCAGTCACCGCCGAGTCTCTCCTCACCTTCCGTCCCCCAAGATGGCCGCCGCCCGGACTTTGCAGTGCGTCACCCGGCTCCAATTCAGCAGCAGACGAGTCCCGCTGGACGGGGATCAATACTGGTCAGTCTGTAGGGATGTCTGCTTAGGGGACAAGGACCAGGCCGGTCCCACAGACGTTCCAGGAGGGCAAACCACGCGGCCGGGGGATGCTTGGAAATCGAGGCCCCGGCTTTTGAGCAGCGAGTGGGCCGCAATCCGCAGGAGCCAGTAAACCGGCTCCCCGATTCCGCGGCACCGACTCACTGCCTGCTCCAGAGATATAGGGTGCTGATCCAGGGAGTTTGGGTGCATATATAAGGGTGAGGAGGCTTATTATTAATCATATACTCCCAGGTCCCTGGGAGCTCATGTACAGCACAGCCTCCACTTTCAGCATCCAGGCCACACCCCCAGTGCACCTTTTGTGTCATTCATCCTCAGCCCTCACTTCTTCTCCTCTTTTGAAGACCACTATATGTCTCTTCAACTTCAAGATCCTACTCACCCTTCCTCGACAACTTTTCTGCCTGGCTTCTCCACATTCTTTCTTTAGACCTTTTCTTCATCTTCTTGGGTGATTTTCATATCCCTATTGATTATTCTGTTGTTTCTGCTACTGCTTTTTCTCCCTTGATCTTACCCAGTGCACCATTTTCCCTTCTCACTACAGTGGCCATTGTCTTGGACATTGTGACATTTCTGAATTTACCAACCTCCCCTTCCTCCTCTTTGACAACAACCTCATCACCTTCTATCTCTCTCTTTCTTACTCATTCCTCCATATATTCTCCTAAGACTTACCTCACTTGGGACAACCCTGATGCCTTGGACCCTGTAGCCTTTTCCTCTTCCAGGGACTCTCTCCCACATCTCCACCCTCTCGTACCATGATCTGGTGGTTTTCCTCTATGACTCCACCTAAACTTCAGCTCTTGTGTCAGGTCTGGGTAAGGTTGTGTTCCTGTCTGGACAAGAGGCTAGGGTTGGTGTAGGAGAAGAGGCTGTGTGCAGAAAGCTAAGTGTTATTATGAAGTTCCTGCACCTGGACTGGATCTCTAAAGATACTGTGGAAGCTCAAAGGAAAATGGAGGAGAATCACTATTAGTGAATGCCGAAGATCTGTAGAACACAGTACAAGTGAGCCAGATAGGACCAGCGAGGCTTGACAAAGAAATCCATTTGGGCCAGCAGGGCTTGACTCTGGGATGCTCTGAGATTGGTAGAATCCAAGGCTAGGGTATGTGCAAGACTTAGTCTGTGATACTGGAAACAGGACATTAGTCTGTAGATCTGGATTCCAGAAGAGGCCCAGGATTACTGAATACCAGACTGGGACTGGTGGCTAGAGTATCCGGAATGCGGAACTGTGGATTGGTACCAAAGGTGCTGGAGCTGGACACCAGACTGGATCCAGTGGAACTGGACTGGAACAAGTGTGGCGAAAGCTGAACACTGGGCTGGGAGTGGTGGTACTGGACACTGGGCTGGTAGCTGTGTTACATTAGCTGGACACTGGTCTGGGACCAGTAGTACTGGACACTGGGCTGGACCCAGTGGTACTTGCCACAAAGCAGGAACAAGAGGAGTCAGTGAATGAACGCTCAGGAGCAAAGAGAGTCTGCTGTGAAATACATTGCACTGACAATCTGCCAGCGCTTCAGGCAGTCCCTTTATAGAGACTGCTTGCTGTGGATTGACTGAAACCTCTGGGGAAGCGGCCAACTAACCTGTGCCTTTGGTCTGAAGCCGGTGGGAATCTTTGCATGGAGGATGCCAGACCAACAGCACACACATAGCAGCTGGCGAGTCTCCAGTACACCATGGAGAAGCCAGGACAGGTAAGTGTCAGGGTCTGTGGCCTCTGGATAGCGGTGTGACAGTACCCCATTTGAGAGTGGCCCCAGGACACTTCTTGGCTTTGTGTGGGAACTTAGAATGAAATGCTTAAATTAAAAGAGGAGCACGAACATCAGCTTAATTGATCCTGAATTGATTGGTTGGAATGAAAATCTGGTAGTGGATGAGAGCAAATGACAATCGACCATTTCCCCTCAAACACTGGAAAATGGACAAAACCTGTCATTCAGACAAATTGGTTACATCACGGAATCTGCTGCCACAGATTTTGGGGGCACGGTCAGTGTGGCTGAGAAGTAATCCAGAGGGGGCACAATCTGTATGATCGCTCCCCCCTCACCCTCCCGCACAGACAGATGAGACTGCTGCAGCCTACCTGCACCCACCACAGCCCAGCCAGCACGCAGCAGCGTGTGCTGGCAGGGGAACAAATGTGCTGCTGCTGACAGGTAAGGGGGGCAGGGTTGGGGGGCAAGCAGCGACTGACCCAGTCCTCATTCGTGCCCCTCCATCAGGCCCAAGCCCGGGTAATAAGTACCCCCCCCCCAGGGCCGGTGCAAGGTTTCCCGGGACCCTAGGCAAAACTTATGCCTACTGCCCCTTCCCCCTACCCGCCCTTCAGGTGAAAGGCATTCCGCTGCTCTTCCCCACCCCCAGTCTGTTGCATGGCTGCTCTCTTTTCCCCATCTCCCCAGTCTGCGTGGGTGCCTGCTGCTCTCACCACCCCCTCTCCCCTCACTCTTGTTAAATGTCTGCTATTCTATTCCCCCCACCATCTGTGTGCATGTTGGTGCTCATCCCCCCAGACTGTGTGCATGCCTGCTGCTCATCTCTGCCCCCCCCCTTCCCCTTCCTGACTGTTACTCTCCCCCTCTTTCCTTATCAAATGCAGAGAGTGCACTGTGCAGCCACCTTACCTGCAGGCTGCGATGCAGAGTTGGGACTGAGTAGACTGTGAAAGAACCTGGAATGAAGAGCAGCGCCGCATGTCACCCCTGGCCAAGACTCCAGGAGCTGTCAAAGTTACTGCCTGTGGCTCGAGGCTGCAATACGGGAGCTTGGCAGTCGCTGCTACTGTAAGATATGAGTGCCGGGGGTGTTGCAGCACCTGTGGGAGGTAGGACCATGCTACATTTTTCAGGCATCTGCAGCAGGCCGCCCCCTCAGGTTCCGGCGCCCCTAGGCAGCTGCCTAAAGCTGCCTAGTGGAAGTTCCGGCCCTGCCCCCCCCCCCTCTCTGTGGCAGTGCAGGAAAGGTTCTCCCTCACCTCACCGCACGTCACTGCTGGCTTGAAGAGTCAAAGTAGTGTGGTGTGCTAAGCACGCTGTTAAAACAAAATAAGCTGCAAATTTTTGTGAAAAAATACACACCTGGCAGTTATGCTTATGTTACAGACTGGAGCATAAACGTTAAAGCATGGCATGCATGCTCTGGTAAAAATAATGACATTTATTTATATCATGGAGGAAATGTAAGTATTTAAAGTGCAGTTTAATAAACATATTGTATAGCCTAATTAAGCTTCATTGTATCATGTAGAAAATATACCATTGTATAACTAGCAATACTTCAGTATAGTTTGTGGTCAACATAGGAAGGATACATTTTGTGATCATGCACATAGTGTATTGCATACCTCTCAACTTTAGGAAGTTTTGAGGAGAGACACAGGCATGTGGCCAAAAACTGGGGTGTGTGGCCTCACTGGTAGGGGGTGTGGCATCACGGAAATGCCACAATCATGGGTCACACCCCCTGCTTTCGTGGCTGTGGGGGACATGTCAAGCGCTTTGTGAGCTATTCACTGCTGATCTGCTAAACAGAGCAGTGAGTGAGAAAGGCTTTCCCAACTGGCCTCCCCACCACGGGACACTGCGACCCGTGGGTGGGACAGCGGCACAGTCCCAGAAAAATGGGACTGTCCCGCCAAAATTGAGACAATTGGGAGGTATGACTCTAATCCTGCTTACACTCAACCACGACTGGAATGGGGCTCAATGACACCCTGTTCTGGCTCCAACACTAAATCTGTGATGTCATAATTCCATGCCCTGTTCTGGTTCCAGCTCCTACACCTATGGAGTAATGATATCATGTGTGGGGGGCAAGGCCGCCGGCTAGAGGTAGTAGAGCAATCTAAGGTCTCCCCGGGCAGCTCCACAGCCTGCAGGGTGCCAGCCTGGAGTGTCCCTTGGACACTTTGGGCAACTTTGTCAGTGCTGCTGACTGCAGGCGGCCATTCCAGGTACTCTGCAAGCCTCATGCAGGTGCTACCACTCACACAGCTCTAATTATGGCCCGTCACTAATACCTTATTCCAGCCCCCTTGGCGCAGAATATATCTCAGTCTCCATGGTTTTGGATGCATAAGAATTACACTGCCCAACAAAAAAAATGTTTTTGTTTGGTACCTGGAATGTTAGTATTGATTTTGGTTATATTGGGCGTGCTAATTCCAAATACGAAAACAGTTGTCTATAAGCTATACTTTTTGCACATGCCCAGGCCGCGGCACATCGCCATCTGGGCGACCTTCAGTCTGAGCTAAGCGTTGCAGAGGTGTGATACCCCATTAATGTAACTGCCTGTGATATATTTATATATGGGGCATCACTGTGTATAAGCAAATAGTATAAATGGTCAATTTTCTCCTTGGTCAGCAAAGTGGCTACACAAAATATCCTTGTTTTTCGTGCCTCTGGGACAGCAGAGCCAAACCAGACCACTGGGTGAGAAGAGAGTGACCTATGAGAGAGAACACGGTTGTAGGAGAAAAAAATGTCATTCGTGAACCCTAAGTTGGACGAGACAAAATCATCTTGCTTCCACTGCATATAAAGCTAGGCCTGATGAAACAGTTTGTGAAGGCTCTTGATCATTATGGACCATGCTTTGGGTATACAGGAAGAAAAATGCCTGGGCTAAGTACAGAAAAACTGAAAGCAGGAATTTTTGATGGCCTTCAAATAAGACAGCTCATAAACGATCCTGGCTTCTTAGATTCCATGAGTGAGGGTGAGCGAAGTGCGTATTTGGGTGATATGAACGAAGCGTAAGGTGAAAGATTTCACCAGGATATTAAAACAATAAAATATCGCTATCAGGGAAGATGGGATATACATATGATGGCAGATTACAGCTGAAACTTACAAAGAGACTGTCCGAACAATTCAGTTCTGATTGCAGCAGCAAATTTGTTAGCTAATGGGCAAAACCATGTGCACTGCAGGAAGGGGGGCATACATAACATGTGCAGAGAGAGTTAGATTTGGGTGGGGTGTGTTCAAACTGAAATCGAAATTGCAGTGTAGCAATAAAGCAGCCAGTATTTACCCTGCACAGAAACAATATAACCCACCCAAATCTAACTTTCTCTGCAAATGTTATATCTGCCCCACCTGCAGTGCACATGGTTTTGCCCATTAGCTAACAAATTTGCTGCTGCGATCAGATCTGAATTACCCCCAAAGTCCATTCAAGAATGTCCCACAAAAGAAGATTCCTAAAATAATTTTTCATTTATGGTTTCATTTTGTTATTTTGAAGAAAAAGTGTTATTTGAGTCACTATAGTGTTACTATAATGTTAGTATGTTTTATTTATGTCACTAAAATATTCTCGAAACTATTTTTATACTATGTTTTTTAACGCTTTGTTTTTATTATGTGAATCATAGGCCTAATATGAAATAGGTTAACACAAATTAGACGATGTTTATATCTCAAATTTAGAGCTGATAGGCGAAAATTAATGCTATATTTGAAATCAGCACACCAAATATACATAAATTCAGCTAAAAAAATCTTCGGCACAAAAACACTTGTTTGGCTGTGTTAGTGGAGTGCATAACCGTCTGAATAAAGTGCAGGGAGAAAAAAGGCGAAATTGCAATTACATCCAAGTCTACTGGAGCCTCTATGGGGGTAATTCCAAGTTGATAGCAGCAGGATTTTTGTTAGCAATTGGGCAAAACCATGTGCACTGCAGGGGAGGCATATTTAACATGTGCAGAGAGAGTTAGATTTGGGTGGGGTGTGTTCAATCTGCAATCTAATTTGCAGTGTAAAAATAAAGCAGCCAGTATTTACCCTGCACAGAAATAAAATAACCCACCCAAATCGAACTCTTTCTTCACATGTTATATCTGCCTCCCCTGCAGTGCACATGGTTTTGCCCAATTGCTATCAAAAATCCTGCTGCGATCAACTTGGAATTACCCCCTATGTTTCTAACCTTAGTTTGTAAGGATGTGTAATATGGTAGCACATCCTCCCCAGTACGTCAAAGTCTTTGTCAGCCCTTCAACATGCCCCAAAGCTTCATTCTGCTAATGTTCAAAGGACCATATGTATACAGCAGCTATTTTAATAAATTAACTGCAATGACAACCTGAAGCTATGCGATGACACAGAAAGAGGCAGAGGTTGCAGACTGGTCTCCTCGGAAAACTTGCCATTTGCCTAATTTCAACAGGGTCATTATAAGTGCGGAAGAAACAGGTTCCTGGAGTGGACAATCTATGATTCAGATAGAAGGGTAGGGGGTTGAAGGACTACTTAAAATAATAGTTATTCATTAACCAGCATCTAAGAATTAATCAATGTTTTTCTGTTTTAGTGATCATACTGTACTTGAAGACATGGTTCCAAGAAAATTAGGCCTTTTTCCGTAATTAAAACTGTAGAAGCGGTATTAAGCAATATTATTATAGCCTACATTGATTTTGGCATGGTGATGTCCTGTTTTAATATGACATATTCTTGTATGAAAATTTTACTTTTTAAATGGCATCTGCTATGAGATCCACTAGGGTGCACTGCATCCACGTATAAGGTATATAATGCTACCACTTCATAGCTGCAGACTGGATCTTCAGCATTCCTATGCAACTGAACTTAACATGTTTCTGAAATATAAGGACTAAGGTGTGGGGCTTATAGTATGCCCACACCCTGTTCTACAGAATGCCATGCAAGGTATTCTGTCCTTTCTATGTCAGTGCCCTGTACGTGATCACATGTTAAATTGCCTGACATCAAACATATCTGCACTGTGAATAGCAAAGTCTAATATTAGTGGAAGAAAATGTTTTATTTATTGAAAAGTATAAATCACAACCAGAATCATCTTAGTACCTGGTAAAAGTGAATAAAATTACAAAGGGATTTAGGTCAATCGTCAATGGAATTTGATGAGTTGAAATTATAAAAAATTAATCAAAACCACCAAAGTCACCAATCTATTTTAAGATAGGCAGTGGTGATTAGCAATGTCATGACTTAGAATCAGTGTTTAATAATGTATGGCACCACAGTGCCACACAGCGTTGGAAAATGGAGAAAATAGGACACACAATGTAGACTTAACAGATAGAGCTTACATCCTAATTGGAAGAGGGCGCAATTAACACAAGGTTAGAAAGTTTGGTTGGGAGTGGACTTTAGGCAGCTGTGAGGGTGTATTAGTGTAATTAGTATTGGTGGAAGTACAATATGAAAGCGATGGGCTTACAGAGAGCATTTAAACAGTTTAAGGCTGTGAGAATTGTGTAAGGTAAAATCATAAGTTTGTAGTGGTTTTGGAGAGGCTTGTAAGGAAGAATGAGACTTGATTACTAGAGAATGGGCATGGCACTGGTCACAGGTAGATCTAATAAAAGGAGAATGTTTTGAGGTGAAAAGTCAGATGTATGAAGGGGCTGAGTAGGTAAGATTGAGTAATATTAACTGGATTCTGGAGGACATATGGAGCCAGGGTAGGGAATTGCAATGAGGTGCAGCAGATTTTGTGTGGTAAGAGAGGAACATCAGTCTTGCTGCAGCATTTAAGATCAATTGAAGCAAGGACAGTTGGGTGAGGGGAATACTGGATAGGATCTGAAGCCAAGGAGAGAGATTAGAGAATTTTGTTGAATTTTGTGTGTATTCTGGCAAATTCTCTAAGGTAGAGGCAACAGACCTAAGAAAAAAGGAAGGATGAAGTCAAGTATGACACCATGGCAGTGGGTTTGTAAGACTGAGGACGTGTTATTAACATCAGAAAAATTTGAGTGGAGGTGGTGACTATGGCATAAGTTAAGATGATAACTCTATATTGGACATGTTGAGCTTTGTGTAACATTGGGACATCCACAGGGATGCATCAGACAGGCAGGTTGTTACATGAGATATTACAGACAGGAAGTGGTCAGACGGGAGAACTGGATAGGATACTTGAGAACAATTGAGCTAGAGGTGTACAATGAGTAAAGGATAAGGCCAAATACAGAGCTTTTGTGGTACAGATAATGGGATTGAAGTGAAAGATATGCCATAGATAGAGACCATAGGTTTATCTGTAATGGGTGTAGGGTGTGCGGTGTGCCCAGGCTCTTGTGTCCGGTAGGGCACACCAAAGACCCTGAACCCATACATTATACTTACCTCCCTGGTGCTGTCGCTGCAAACATCACAAAGTAAATGCTTTTGTCGCCATTTTCCCAGAGATTTGCGCATGTGCAGTAGAGAGATCACCAGAAACCTGGTGCAGGTCCCATGTTCCCCAAAAGTTGCGTATACAAAGTAGGCTGTGGCACAGCATCCCTGATAGAGACTCTATGGGCCGGATGTACAGTAATGGAGTGCGAGAAGGCCGGAGCTCCGAGTTTCTGGACGAACTCGTACTTTTTTTAAAGCAGCAAACATTTACAAGGCAAAAACATGTTGGTTTTGCCTTACAAATGTTTGCTGCTTTAAAAAAAATTAACGCACTTGGCTGGAATCCTGGAACTTCGCCCGTCACTCACTTCATTACATCTGGCCCTATGAGTGGTTTCTTAGGTAGGAAGTAAACCAGGCAAGTTGTTTTGCCTTTGAAGGCCAATGGAGTGAAGGGTGTGCAAGAAATAAGGCTGACCAACAGTAAAGTAAGTAGCAGAGAGCTCCAGAATGAGAGACCATTGAGATTACCTGTCTAATCAGTAGGTGAGCTACCAGACCTAATGAATTTGTGCTGGGGACTGTCCACTCTGCATATGAGGGTTTTCATTTTTCATTCATATCTGTTACATCAGATCCAGAAACAAAGAAAACTCTAGGTAAGCATTTAATATGTGATGTAGCAGGGAACATTGCAGTATAATGTCTTCAGATCTCAGAAAAGATCAAGTACACAATAGTATTATAAATAGTAATGGGCACACTGTCACTATACGGGTAGGAGCTAAAATGCCGGCGGTCATGATGCTGGCAGTCAGAATACCGACCACGGCATTCCACTGTTTAGAATCCCTACACTGTTTAGAATCCCAGCATTGTGATCTCATTCGGGATGCTGGCGCCGGCATTCAGATCAGTGTTGGGATTCCAGCTTCGGGATTTCGACAGCTGAGATGCTGACCGTCGGGATCCTGACAAGATCCCTTCAATCTTATGTTGATAGTCCTTCCAGTAACACTCTTTCGGCTTACAAAAAATGCACGCCAACTTTTGGTGGTCACGTTTTTACTCTCAAAGGCTAAGCAGAGACTTGATTATTCTAGAAACAAATATTTTAGATGGAATCAATATATTGGGGTACTTCTTGACAACATTGCTAAATATCATAATAGGTAGAGTTACATAACTTCAGTTAAAGTCTTGCTTTCACGCTCACTTCAGAAAGATTTTGCAGCATTTTAAATCTTACCACATGGATCTCTACCTTACCTTCTTTTGATCCCAAACTTCAGCAGGCCTTTATGGAAGCCTTATCTTCCTTCATTGTCACCTGTAATGTCCTTATCCTATTTTGGATAAGGACATTACCCATGATGAACTTCACTCGGTCATCTCAGGATTGCATGCCCAAAAGGCTCCTCGGCCTGATGCAGTGGCGCACGCAGGGGGGGTTTCCGAGCACCCAGAAATCCCCCCTCCATGAGTATTATTAATGGCTGTCTAGCGTCCTCTGCAGCCTGCTGTCTTCCTGGTGGAACTTGTAAGTGCTTAATAAAAGTTTACTTTATTTTAATTATAGTACATATATATCCATGTGCATACATAAATGCACATGTATATACATACATATAAACACACACATATGGTATATATACACACATGCGTATATATACGTGTACTGTATGTATATATGTATGCATGTTTAATATGCTATGTGTATATGTATATGTGTGTATATGTATATGTGTGTATATATATATATATACATATATATATATATTAGAGATGAGCGGGTTCGGTTCATCGAGATCCGCCCCCCCCCCCCCCCCCCCCGAACTTCACCTATTTTACATGGGTCCGAGGCAGCCTCGGATCTTCCAGCCTTGCTCGGTTAACCCGAACGCGGCCGAACGTCATCATCCCGCTGTCGGATTCTCGCGAGATTCGTATTCTATATAAAGAGCCGCGCGTCACTGCCATTTTCACTCGTGCATTGGAGATTGAACGGAGAGGACGTGGCTACGTTCTCTGCCTGAAAAGCTCCATATCTGTGCTCAGTGTGCTGCAAATATCTGTGCTTAGTGTGCTGCATTTTGGTGACCAACAGTATATAGTTGTACAGTACAGTAGGCCATTGCTGTATCTTGCAGCTCTGTGTCACTGCAAGTATCCATTCCATATCTGTGCTGCATTTTTGTGAGCAGTATATATAGTAGTACAGTGCAGCATTTTGGTGACCAACAGTATATAGTTGTACAGTACAGTAGGCCATTGCTGTATCTTGTAGCTCTGTGTCACTGCAAGTATCCATTCCATATCTGTGCTGCATTTTTGTGAGCAGTATATATAGTAGTACAGTGCAGCATTTTGGTGATCAAAAGTATATAGTTGTACAGTACAGTAGGCCATTGCTGTATCTTGCAGCTCTGTGTCACTGCAAGTATCCATTCCATATCTGTGCTGCATTTTTGTGAGCAGTATATATAGTAGTACAGTGCAGCATTTTGGTGACCAACAGTATATAGTTGTAAAGTACAGTAGGCCATTGCTGTATCTTGCAGCTCTGTGTCACTGCAAGTATCCATTCCATATCTGTGCTGCACTTTTGTGAGCAGTATATATAGTAGTACAGTGCAGCATTTTGGTGACCAACAGTATACAGTTGTACAGTACAGTACAGTACAGTATTGATATAATAATATTACTGGCATATAATTCCACACATTAAAAAATGGAGAACAAAAATGTGGAGGGTGAAATAGGGAAAGATCAAGATCCACTTCCACCTAGTGCTGAAGCTGCTGCCACTAGTCATGGCAGAGATGATTCAATGCCATCAACGTCGTCTGCCAAGGCCGATGCCTAATGTCATAGTAGAGAGCATGCAAAATCCAAAAAAACACAAGTTCAGTAAAATGACCCAAAAATCTAAATTAAAAGCGTCTGAGGAGAAGCGTAAACTTGCCAATATGCCATTTACGACACGGAGTGGCAAGGAACGGCTGAGGCCCTGGCCTATGTTCATGGCTAGTGGTTCAGCTTCACATGAGGATGGAAGCACTCATCCTCCCGCTAGAAAACTGAAAAGAGTTAAGATGGCAAAAGCACAGCAAAGAACTGTGCATTCTTCTAAATCACAAATCCCCAAGAAAAGTCCAATTGTGTCTTTTGCGATGCCTGACCTTCCCAACACTGGACGGGAAGAGGTGGCTCCTTCCACCATTTGCACGCCCCCTGGAAGTGCTGGAAGGAGCACCCACTGTCCAGTTCCTGATAGTCAAATTGAAGATGTCACTGTTGAAGTACACCAGGATGAAGATATGGGTGTTGCTGGCGCTGAGGAGGAAATTGACAAGAAGGATTCTGATGGTGAGGTGGTTTGTTTAAGTCAGGCACGCGGGGAGACACCTGTTGTCCGTGGGATGAATATGGCCATTGACATGCCTGGTCAAATTACAAAAAAAATCACCTCTTCGGTGTGGAATTATTTTAATAGAAATGCGGACAACAGGTGTCAAGCCATGTGTTGCCTTTGTCAAGCTGTAATAAGTAGGGGTAAGGACGTTAACCACCTAGGAACATCCTCCCTTATATGTCACCTGGAGCGCATTCATCAGAAGTCATTGACAAGTTCACTGACAACTAAAACCCTTCCTCTTGTACCCAAGCTCCTGAAAGCCACCCCACCAACTCCATCAGTGTCAAGTTCCTCCTTAGACAGGAAAGCCAATAGTCCTGCAGGCCATGTCACTGGCAAGTCTGATGAGTCCTCTCCTGACTGGGATTCCTCCGATGGATCCTTGAGTGTAACGTCTACTGCTGCTGGCGCTGCTGTTGTTGCTGCTGGGAGTCGATCATTATCCCAGAGGGGAAGTCGGAAGACCACTTGTACTACTTCCAGTAAGCAATTGACTGTCCAACAGTCCTTTGCGAGGAAGATGAAATATCACAGCAGTCATCCTGTTGCAAAGCGGATAACTCAGGCCTTGGCAGCTGTGTTGGTGTTAGACGTGCGTCCGGTATCCGGTGTTAGTTCACAGGGACTTAGAGAATTTCTTGAGGTAGTGTGTCCCCGGTACCAAATACCATCTAGGTTCCACTTCTCTAGGCAGGCGATGCCGAGAATGTACACAGACGTCCGAAAAAGACTCACCAGTGTCCTAAAAAATGTAGTTGTACCCAATGTCCACTTAACCACGGACATGTGGACAAGTGGAGCAGGGCAGACTCAGGACTATATGACTGTGACAGCCCACTGGGTAGATGTATTGCCTCCCGCAGCAAGAACAGCAGCGGCACCAGTAGCAGCATCTCGCAAACGCCAACTCGTTCCTAGGCAGGCTACGCTTTGTATCACCGCTTTCCAGAAGAGGCACACAGCTGACAACCTCTTACGGAAACTGAGGAACATCATCGCAGAATGGCTTACCCCAATTGGACTCTCCTGGGGATTTGTGACATCGGACAACGCCACCAATATTGTGCGTGCATTACATGTGGGCAAATTCCAGCACATCCCATGTTTTGCACATACATTGAATTTGGTGGTGCAGAATTTTTTTAAAAACGACAGGGGCATGCTAAAGATGCTGTCGATGGCCCGAAGAATTGCGGGCCACTTTCGGCATTCAGCCACTGCGTGCCAAAGACTGGAGCACCAGTAAACACTCCTGAGCCTGCCCCGCCATCATCTGAAGCAAGAGGTGGTAACGAGGTGGAATTCAACCCTCTATATGCTTCAGGGGATGGAGGAGCAGCAAAAGGCCATTCAAGCCTATACATCTGCCTACGATATAGGCAAAGGAGGGGGAATGCACCTGACTCAAGCGCAGTGGAGAATGATTTCAACGTTGTGCAAGGTTCTGCAACCCTTTGAACATGCCACACGTGAAGTCAGTTCAGACACTGCCAGCCTGAGTCAGGTCATTCCCCTCATCAGGCTTTTGCAGAAGCAGCTGGAGAGATTGATGGAGGAGCTAAAACGGAGCGATTCCGCTAGGCATGTGGGACTTGTGGATGGAGCCCTTAATTCGCTTAACAAGGATTCACGGGTGGTCAATCTGTTGAAATCAAAGCACTACATTTTGGCCACAGTGCTCGATCCTAGGTTTAAAGCCTACGTGTATCTCTCTTTCCGGCAGACACAAGTCTGCAGAGGTTCAAAGACCTGCTGGTGAGAAAATTGTCAAGTCAAGCGGAACGTGACCCGTCAACAGCTCCTCCTTCACATTCTCCCGCAACTGGGGCTGCGAGGAAAAGGCTAAGAATTCCGAGCCCACCCGCTGGCGGTGATGCAGGGCAGTCTGGAGTGAGTGCTGACATCTGGTCCGGACTGAAGGACCTGCCAACGATTACTGACATGTCATCTACTGTCACTGCATATGATTCTGTCACCTTTGAAAGAATGGTGGAGGATTATATGAGTGACAGCATCCAAGTAGGCACATCAAACAGTTCGTACGTATACTGGCAGGAAAAAGAGGCAATTTGGAGGCCCTTGCACAAACTGGCTTTATTTTACCTAAGTTGCCCCCCCTCCAGTGTGTACTCCGAAAGAGTGTTTAGTGCAGCCGGTCACCTTGTCAGCGATCGGCGTACGAGGTTACTTCCACAAAATGTGGAGAAGATGATGTTCATAAAAATGAATTATAATAAACTCCTCCGTGGAGACATTCACCAGAAATTGCCTCCAGAAAGTACACAGGGACCTGAGATGGTGGATTCCAGTGGGGACGAATTAATACTCTGTGAGGAGGGGGATGTACACAGTGAAAGGGGTGAGGAATCGGAGGATGATGATGAGGTCGACATCTTGCCTCTGTAGAGCCAGTTTGAGCAAGGAGAGATTGATTGCTCCTTTTTTTGGTGGGGGCCCAAACCAACCAGTCATTTCAGCCACAGTCCTGTGGCAGACCCTGTGGCTGAAATTATGTGTTTGTTAAAGTGTGCATGTCCTGTTTATACAACATAAGGGTGGGAGGGAGGGCCCAAGGACAATTCCATCTTGCACTTCTTTTTTTTATTTTTTATTTATCTTTGCATCATGTGATGTTTGGGGCCAATTTTTATAAGTGCCATCCTGTCTGCCATTGCAGTGCCACTCCTAGATGGGCCAGGTGTTTGTGCCGGCCATTTGGGTCGCTTAGCTTAGTCATCCAGCGACCTCTGTGCAAATTTTAGGACTAAAAATAATATTGTGAGGTGTGAGGTGTTCAGAATAGACTGGAAATGAGTGGAAATTATGGTTATTGAGGTTAATAATACTATAGGATCAAAATTACCCCCAAATTCTATGATTTAAGCTGTTTTTGAGGGGTTCTTGAAAATCCAAAACACATCAGAATCCGCCAAAAAAATTTCAGGGAGGTTTTGCCAAAACACGTCCGAATCCAAAACAGGTCCGCGGAACCGAATCAAAAACCAAAACCCGAAAGATTTCCGGGGAACATCATATATATATATATATATATATATATAGATAGATATATAGATAGATATATATATATGTATATACGGTAGAGATGAGCGGGTTCGCTTTTACTCGAGTTTACTCGGTTCTCAAAACGGCATCTTATTGGCTCATGTGTTTTGGATAGCCAATAAGAAACATCCGGATAAAACCGAACCGAACTGGCGTTAATTCTGGTGTTACATTCGAACCCGCTCATCTCTAATATACGGTATATATATGTGAGTATATATATATATACACACACAGACACACTAGTTTTACGGACCCAGCATATACTGTGTCACCTCAGTCCCCCCCCCATGCTTGGCTCCACCCAGTTCTGGAAACCCCCCCATGCAAATCCTGCGTTTGCCACTGTGATGGGTTCATGGTTGGTTGTTATAAGATTCTGGATTGCAACATTGCCCCTTCTCTTTTGGAACTCATTCATCATTCCCCTCCTTACCCTTCCTTTAATGATTGCAACACAATTTTCTTACCTAGACCCAGTGTAAGACTGGGTCATGAAGGACCCATCTGGGAATGCAGTTTTAGGGGTCCATTATTATGGGTGTGGCCAGCCACTGGAGGGGGTATGGTCAGCCCCCATAGAGGCTTGGCTACCCATTAGAGAATGCAAGGTCTGGGCCCCTTGATAAATTGGGGTTTCCCCCCGTTCCCCTGTGGGCCAGTCCAACCCTGCCCAGATCTAATGAAGATCTAATGAAGATCCCCAGTTATTATCTTCTTAGAGGTTTATCACTTTGTTTGATATTGTTCTAAATTTCATTCTAATATAATGGCCCAGAGGCTTCAGTCACTTTTTCCTGAAGTTCTAGCTCTGTCATCAACTAGGGTTCATTCTCACACTTCCAACAATATGCTCCTTAGTTGAGATGCCTTTAGAACTTTTTGGGCCTGCCTTTATGGGATTCATTTTGTATTTTTATTACCTCCCTCGGCCACTTACTTATTAAATGGGCTTCAGGGGGACCAGCTATTAATGGGCAGGGGTACCTGCCAGGGATGCCCATTGTTGTCCCTTTTTTTTAATTGTAAGACCTCCTACTCCGTATCCTAGAGAAGTGGCTGGTCTTTACAGCATAAACATTAGACACTGGGAAGTTAAAATATCTTCTGTTGCAGATGATCTTTTACTATATTTTTCTGATCCCACACAATTGCTGCATTGTGTTTTGGATAAAACTGAGTCATATGGGAAAATATCTGATCTTTTTATAAATGTGGTCAAATCCATTACCTAATATATACACCTACCTAGGGTCTCTCGCACATCATAGTCACACTGTGCTCAATTCATATAGGCACAGATTAGTGGTACCTACAAGGTCCAGTTTCGCAAAATCCCTTCTTTTCTCTGCCTTGTGTATGTCACTCTAGCTATTTCCCATCACTCGAAGGAGCTAGAGGTTTGGGGTAATCTCCAACTTTCCTATTTTGAGAGATCTAGCCTTAGGGGTATATGCAATTGCGGTCGAATTGCCGCAAATGTCGAAAAAACGGAGCATTTTCGACAAAAAAAAACCTGTCGAATTGGATTCGATAATGCAATACAGTACTTTTCGACAAAAACCCTGCCGTTTCAGATTCGACTTTTTGCAATTCGACATTTCTCAAATTCGACATGTCTGCAATGGTAAAAATGCGACTTTTCGACAAAAGTATATTCAATTGAAGAATGTCGATTCGACAACAATGCTTTTCGACAGTCATTTCGTCAATTTCATTCCGCCTCATTTTGCTGTTGTGATCTAATAAAATTTTTGAAAAACATGTTTTTTTTGGTGTTTTTTTGATTGCTAATAGCATATCTATTTATATTATAAGGGATTATCTGCTTGGTTTGTCTATTTAGGAGCCACAAGTATTATTTAATATATTTTTTAAAAGAATATTTTTTTTTTTTTTACTGACTAAAATAATATGGAGAGATCAGTGCATGTTTTTCAGTGGGAAGGGGTGGGAATGGGTTAAAATTCCTGAAAAAAATTGTGTGGAGTCCCCCCTCCTAAGCATAACCAGCCTCGGGCTCTTTGAGCCGGTCCTGGTGCCAAAAATACGGGGGACAAAATCCCCCGTATTTTAACACCAGCACCGGGCTCCACTAGTCATAGAGATAATGCCACAGCCGGGGGACACTTTTATATCGGTCCCTGCGGCCCTGGCATTACATCACTAACTAGTCACCCCTGGCCGGGGTACCCTGGAGGCGTGAGGACCCCTTAAATCAAGGGGTCCCCCCCTCCAGCCACCCAAGGGCAGGGGTGAAGCCTGAGGCTGTCCCCCCCATCCAAGGGCGGCGGATGGGAGGCTGATAGCCAAGTGTCAAAAAAAATATTGTTTTTAAGTCCCAGCAAGCCTCCCCCGCAAGCTGGTACTTGGAGAACTACAAGTACCAGCATGCGGGGGGGGGGGGGGGGAACGGGGCCGCTGGTACCTGTAGTTCTACTACAAAAAAAAAAACCCCAAATAAAAACAGTACACACACCGTGACAGTATATCTTTATTACATACATGCACACCGACATACACACATACTTACCTATGTTGACACGAAGTGTCGGTCCCCTTGTCCACATAAAATCCACGGGGTACCAGTACATAAATTATACTCACAACAATCCGGGGTAGATTGGTCCTCTTCTTCTGTGCTACATTGTATCTCGAGTGCTCCGCCTGACAGCTCAGACGCGCACAGCCAATCAGGAGAGTGCCATGACGTGGCGCTCCCTGATTGGCTGAAGGGACCCAGTCACGGGAGTCCCGGCAGTCGGGGAAAGGGGTCCCATGTGTAAACATGGGACCCCTTTCAGTGTGTGGATCGTGTTTTGTGTTTTTTTATTTTGCGAAGTACGTGGATTACAAACTAAGAAGAGGACCGATCTACACTGGATTGTTGTGAGTATAATTTTATTTACAGGTACCCCGTGGATTCTACGTGGAGAAGGGGACCGAGCCTCGTGTCAAAATAGTGTGTGTATGTGTGTATGTTGGTGTGCAAGTATGTAATAAAGTTATACTGTCACGGTGTGTGTGTACTGTTTTTATTTGGGTATTTTTTTTGTAGTAGAACTACAGGTACCAGCGGCCCCGTTCCCCCCCCCCCCCAGCATGCTGGTACTTGTGGTTCTCCAAGTACCAGCTTGCGGGGACTTGTTGTTCTGCTATAAAAAACAATATTCTCTGAAAGGCCTCAATATCCCTGAGAAGAGGTCCCGGCTCCTACACTCTCTACACACTGACAAAGCGGACGTGGTGTTCCTTCAGGAGACGCACTTTAAAAAAGGAGCCTCTCCGAAGCTACACTCTCGTCATTTCCCGCAGGGATATTATAATGATTTCTCTGGGGCTAAGGCCAAGGGAGTTGCAATCCTGTTTGCCAAACATATTAGATTGCATGATGTGTTAGAAATCCCTATTGGAGATGGGAGGGGCCTGATGGTGAAGGCTACCATTGCTGAACAAATTTTTACATTTGTTAACCTTTATCTTCCTAATCAGGGTCAGATTCGCTTTATGAGGGAGGCCTTGGAGTTGATAGAACAATCTTTGACAGGGGTATTAGTGATAGGAGGCGATCTTAATTGGGCATTGGAGCCTCTTCTAGATACTTCAACTGGAGCACTTAGATCCTCTAAGACTGATGTTAGACGCTTCAAGTCAATTTTGCATGATTTTCAGCTAATGGACACCTGGCGCCTGCTCCACCCCAAAGATAGAGACTACACGTTTTATTCCCACCCACATAACTCCTATACCCGTATTGACTATATCTTTATTGACCATAACTCCCTCGATTTTCTAGTAGATGCCACAATAGATCAAATAGTCGGATCTGACCATGCCCCAATAACTGTTACCCTGTCCTTGCGCTGTCCCCCCCCACGTCAATGGCGCTGGCGCTTCAACGAGCATTTCCTTAGAGACCCAGACTGCCGAGCCCAACTGGACAGTGCCATTGAGGACTATATAGCTCTTAACATGACTAATGAAGTCTCCCCAGTGACGCTGTGGGAAGCCCATAAATGTGTGATTAGGGGCAAGTGTATCCAACTGGGCTCCCTCCTTAAAAAACAAAAAAACGAATGTCGAGAAGCCCTACTTACTAAAATTAAACGGCTGGAATCCATTCATAAATCCACGCTAACTTCAGACGTGTTAGCAGAATTGCAAGACGCTCGATCTTCTCTAAATGGCTTGCTAGACGAAGGCACTCGTAGGGCATTTCGCTGCTGTCGACACAAGTTCCACAGATGGGGCAATAAACCTGGGAAACTTCTTGCCCGCGCCCTTCGTGCCCAAAGATCCCTGACTTATATCAGAGAGATTAAAGACTCCTCTGGTGTCCCCCATGCTTCTGACGACAAGATGGCTGGGATTTTCCATACGTACTATACGAAACTCTATAATCTGACCTCTCAGCGCTCCCAGTGTGAGCAGTCGGTACATGGGAAGGCAATAGAGGATTATCTAGAAGAGATTAAATTCCCGTCCCTCTCCCCTGCTATAATTGAGGCCCTTGACATCCCTTTTACATCCGACGAACTGCTGTCCGCTCTGAAATCCTCCCCGTCTGGAAAGAGCCCAGGTCCTGACGGCTTTCCCATATCCTATTACAAAGCATTCCAAGATAAACTTCTCCCCCTCCTGCTCCGGGCATGTAATGCGGTCTCTCCACAGATCCCCTTCTCAAACCAGTCCCTGGAGGCCCATGTCACGGTCATCCCTAAAGACGGAAAAGATCCTTCATTACCATCTAATTACAGGCCAATCTCCCTCCTTAACGTTGACCTTAAATTATATGCTAAGCTCTTGGCGAATCGCCTGTGTCAGCTGCTTCCAACAGTAGTGCACCCGGATCAGGTTGGTTTCGTACGTGGTAGAGAGGCGAGGGACAATACCATACGAGTGATTGACTTGATTGCCCATGCGAACACCGCTAAGGTCCCCATGATGCTTCTCTCCATAGACGCTGAGAAAGCCTTTGACCGCATTGACTGGGTCTTTATGGAGGTCGCGCTGCGTCGGTTGGGCCTGGGAGAGGTGTTCCTGCAAAAAATATTGGCGCTATATCGAACACCCTCAGCACAAGTGCGGGTAAACGGAATACTATCTGACCCGATAGTCATCTCTAATGGGACTAGACAGGGATGCCCGCTGTCACCATTGATATATGTTATCTGTATGGAAGCTCTGGCAAGAGCAATTAGACAAAATCCGGATATCACTGGCCTGAGGGTGGGCGGAAACGAACATAAACTTGCATTATTTGCGGACGACCTTTTAGCGATAGTTACAAACCCTGCTGTTTCCCTGTCAGGACTTATGAAGGAATTCACACGCTTTGGAGCATTATCCAATTTCAAGATTAATTATGCTAAATCAACGGCTCTTAGTATCTCTCTCGCCACAGACTTAGTCTCGTCTCTAAAAACATCATTCCCATTTGCCTGGCACCCCTCATATATTAAATACCTAGGTATTCTGATCCCCTCCTCCCTCTCGACCACTGTCACTCTGAACCATATTCCTTTATTGCAAAAACTGCGTAAGGAAATGTCACAGTGGCTCCAACAGAAGTTCTCCTGGCTAGGCCGTATGAACATTGTAAAAATGAATATCTTACCACGACTACTTTATCTTTTCCAAACTATTCCCTTAAAGCTCCCCCATCAGTTTTTGGCAAATGCGCACAAAGCAATCAGCCACTTTGTTTGGAACGGCAGAAAACCCAGGTTTAAACACTGCTACCTATTTTTAAGGAAATCTCAAGGGGGCCAGCAGCTACCCATGATTACGGCATACTATCAGGCTACAATTTTGAATAGGGTCCTGGATTGGTCACGGCCTGATGCCGGCTCTAAGCGGTGGGTTGACTTGGAGAAACGCTCTTCAGGTTTGCATTTACAGGCAGTACCCTGGCTTGGAACCATTGGCCGCTCTTCGCACCTGACGGTTGGGCCCACCTTGGCTCTATGGAGAACACTGAGATTCAAAATGGGTCTATCTTCATCAACTTCTCTGCTTCTCCCACTCCTTGACAACCCACTGTTTGGACCAGGCATGGGTGGGGGTGTGCCCACTAGGTGGAACAGGGCAGGTTTGACTAGAATAACACATTTGCTCTCTGGAGGGAAGATTAAAGCTTTCAATGACATTAGAGAGGGAACTGATATCCCTGCGACTGACTTTTGGTTCTATCTCCAAACTCGCCATTTTATTTTATCTCATAGGACAGCTACTACACTTACTGGAAGTCTTACCCCTTTTGAAGCAATGTGCACCCAATCCTCTGAACCCTCACATGTTATATCAGGTATCTATAAGATATTACTGCACGGTCGCTACACCGGTAACCCGGCTTTCTGCGCGAAATGGGATGCAGATCTCATACCTAGAGGTATACACATCAACTGGCAGAAGCACTGTGAAGCTATGTCCCGTTGTTCTACTAGCTTAGAAGTTATTGAAACACAGTATAAACTTCTTACCAGGTGGTATCGCTGCCCTTCCCTTCTTCATAAGTTTTATCCCTCAGTATCCCCCTTGTGCTGGAGGTGTGGGAAAGAATGTGGCTCCCTTCTTCATATATGGTGGGACTGTCCCCTGATCACCACCTTTTGGAACCAAATAATTCAAATATCCTCCGAGATCCTGGGGTTTCAGGCGCCTACTGGAATCGACTTCTGGTTGCTCTCCCACACTACAATCCCACTGGCAAAATATAAACATTCCCTTCTCAAACATCTCAATAACGCAGCGAGAGCTGTAGTGCCAGTCCATTGGAAGTCCCGGGCCCCCCCTCACATATGGGAATGGTTCCAGCGGATAGAATTCTATAGATCAATGGAGGATATTTTTCACTCTGTCCTTGACTCACGTGCCGATTATGTTGCAACGTGGTTCTCTTGGATAGAGTTTAAGTCTACCTCTACCTACAAAGACCAGATCCCACTAGACTCAACATGATGCCGTTTATCTGTGTATCACACCTCGCTACGTGGAACCCGCGCTAATATTTAATAAAGACTGATTAGCTTGCCCATTTCCCCCCGTTTCTATTCCCATTCCCCCCTCTAACCCCTGTCTTGTTTAGTGTGTAGATGTTGGATGTTTTATATTTTACAGTTACTTTAACCCATGTATTTCTACACTGTACGACTTGTTGTACTCTTGAAAATGTCCTAATTTTTTCTGTAAAACCAAAATAAAGAATATATAAAAAAAAAAACAATATTCTTTTTTTTTACACTTGGCTATCAGCCTCCCATCCGCCGCCCTTGGATGGGGGGGACAGCCTCGGGCTTCACCCCTGGCCCTTGGGTGGCTGGAGGGGGGACCCCTTGATTTTAGGGGTCCCCTCTCCTCCAGGGTACCCCGGCCAGGGGTGACTAGTTGGGGATTTAATGCCACGGCCGCAGGGACCGATATAAAAGTGTCCCCCGGCTGTGGCATTATCTCTCTAGCTAGTGGAGCCCGGTGCTGGTGTTAAAAATACGGAGGACCCCTACTTGTTTTGTCCCCCGTATTTTTGGCACCAGGACCGGACGCAGAGCCCGGTGCTGGTTGTTAAAATACGGGGGATCCCCTGTCATTCCCCCCCCCCCCGTATTTGTAAAACCAGGACCGTCTCAAAGAGCCCGAGGCTGGTGATGCTTATGAGGGGGTCCCACGCTATTTTTTTCAGGTTTTTTTTTAACGCTTTTGTGCCGTCCATGAAGTCAAATCCAGGACGCACACAATTGGTCCGTTTTTCGACAGCGGGACTGTCGAATCCGTTTTTTATTGAATGTCGAAGTCGGGTCCCGGCGGCCGGGATTCGACTGTCGAATTGTGTCGAATCCAAAAACGGTCGAATTCCGCAATTGCATATACCCCTTAAAATGGCTTCCTTCCCCAGACATCACAGGCTTATCTATTGTAAGTGCAAAGTGTGCGGTGCACACAGGTCCCAGGGTCTGGACGGCCCACACTGCACACTCTGCACCCATGTTTAAATATTTCCCTCTCCAATGCCCCACATCGGCACTGCAGCAGTAGAGATGAGCGGGTTCGGTTTCTTTGAATCCGAACCCGCACGAACTTCACTTTTTTTTTCACGGGTCCGAGCGACTCGGATCTTCCCGCCTTGCTCGGTTAACCCGAGCGCGCCCGAACGTCATCATGACGCTGTCGGATTCTCGCGAGACTCGGATTCTATATAAGGAGCCGCGCGTCGCCGCCATTTTCACACGTGCATTGAGATTGATAGGGAGAGGACGTGGCTGGCGTCCTCTCCATTTAGATTAGATTTAGAAGAGAGAGAGAGAGAGAGATTGCTGTGATACTGTAGATTAGAAGAGAGTGCAGACAGAGTTTAGTGACTGACGACCACAGTGACCAGTGACCACCAGAGACAGTGCAGTTGTTTGTTTTATTTAATATATCCGTTCTCTGCCTGAAAAAAACGATACACAGTCACACAGTGACTCAGTCTGTGTGCACTGCTCAGCCCAGTGTGCTGCACATCAATGTATTGTATATAAAGCTTATAATTGTGGGGGAGACTGGGGAGCACTGCAGGTTGTTATAGCAGGAGCCAGGAGTACATGATAAATAATATTATATTAAAATTAAACAGTGCACACTTTTGCTGCAGGAGTGCCACTGCCAGTGTGACTAGTGGTGACCAGTGTCTGACCACCAGTATATTAGTAGTATTGTATACTATCTCTTTATCAACCAGTCTATATTAGCAGCAGACACAGTACAGTGCGGTAGTTCACGGCTGTGGCTACCTCTGTGTCGGCACTCGGCAGGCAGTCCGTCCATCCATAATTGTATTATAATATATACCACCTAACCGTGGTTTTTTTTTCATTCTTTATACCGTCGTCATACTAGTTGTTACGAGTATACTACTATCTCTTTATCAACCAGTGTACAGTGCGGTAGTTCACGGCTGTGGCTACCTCTGTGTCGGCACTCGGCAGGCAGTCCGTCCAACCATAATTGTATTATATACCACCTAACCGTGGTTTTTTTTTCATTCTTTATACCGTCGTCATACTAGTTGTTACGAGTATACTACTATCTCTTTATCAACCAGTGTACAGTGCGGTAGTTCACGGCTGTGGCTACCTCTGTGTCGGCACTCGGCAGGCAGTCCGTCCATCCATAATTGTATTATAATATATACCACCTAACCGTGGTTTTTTTTTCATTCTTTATACCGTCGTCATACTAGTTGTTACGAGTATACTACTATCTCTTTATCAACCAGTGTACAGTGCGGTAGTTCACGGCTGTGGCTACCTCTGTGTCGGCACTCGGCAGGCAGTCCGTCCAACCATAATTGTATTATAATATATACCACCTAACCGTGGTTTTTTTTTCATTCTTTATACCGTCGTCATACTAGTTGTTACGAGTATACTACTATCTCTTTATCAACCAGTGTACAGTGCGGTAGTTCACGGCTGTGGCTACCTCTGTGTCGGCACTCGGCAGGCAGTCCGTCCAACCATAATTGTATTATATACCACCTAACCGTGTTTTTTTTTTCATTCTTTATACCGTCGTCATACTAGTTGTTACGAGTATACTACTATCTCTTTATCAACCAGTGTACAGTGCGGTAGTTCACGGCTGTGGCTACCTCTGTGTCGGCACTCGGCAGGCAGTCCGTCCAACCATAATTGTATTATAATATATACCACCTAACCGTGGTTTTTTTTTCATTCTTTATACCGTCGTCATACTAGTTGTTACGAGTATACTACTATCTCTTTATCAACCAGTGTACAGTGCGGTAGTTCACGGCTGTGGCTACCTCTGTGTCGGCACTCGGCAGGCAGTCCGTCCAACCATAATTGTATTATATACCACCTAACCGTGGTTTTTTTTTCATTCTTTATACCGTCGTCATACTAGTTGTTACGAGTATACTACTATCTCTTTATCAACCAGTGTACAGTGCGGTAGTTCACGGCTGTGGCTACCTCTGTGTCGGCACTCGGCAGGCAGTCCGTCCAACCATAATTGTATTATAATATATACCACCTAACCGTGGTTTTTTTTTCATTCTTTATACCGTCGTCATACTAGTTGTTACGAGTATACTACTATCTCTTTATCAACCAGTGTACAGTGCGGTAGTTCACGGCTGTGGCTACCTCTGTGTCGGCACTCGGCAGGCAGTCCGTCCATCCATAATTGTATTATAATATATACCACCTAACCGTGGTTTTTTTTTCATTCTTTATACCGTCGTCATACTAGTTGTTACGAGTATACTACTATCTCTTTATCAACCAGTGTACAGTGCGGTAGTTCACGGCTGTGGCTACCTCTGTGTCGGCACTCGGCAGGCAGTCCGTCCAACCATAATTGTATTATAATATATACCACCTAACCGTGGTTTTTTTTTCATTCTTTATACCGTCGTCATACTAGTTGTTACGAGTATACTACTATCTCTTTATCAACCAGTGTACAGTGCGGTAGTTCACGGCTGTGGCTACCTCTGTGTCGGCACTCGGCAGGCAGTCCGTCCATCCATAATTGTATTATATACCACCTAACCGTGGTTTTTTTATACCACCTAACCGTGGCAGTCCGTCCATAATTGTATACTAGTATCCAATCCATCCATCTCCATTGTTTACCTGAGGTGCCTTTTAGTTCTGCCTATAAAATATGGAGAACAAAAAAGTTGAGGTTCCAAAATTAGGGAAAGATCAAGATCCACTTCCACCTCGTGCTGAAGCTGCTGCCACTAGTCATGGCCGAGACGATGAAATGCCAGCAACGTCGTCTGCCAAGGCCGATGCCTAATGTCATAGTACAGAGCATGTCAAATCCAAAACACCAAATATCAGAAAAAAAAGGACTCCAAAACCTAAAATAAAATTGTCGGAGGAGAAGCGTAAACTTGCCAATATGCCATTTACCACACGGAGTGGCAAGGAACGGCTGAGGCCCTGGCCTATGTTCATGGCTAGTGGTTCAGCTTCACATGAGGATGGAAGCACTCAGCCTCTCGCTAGAAAACTGAAAAGACTCAAGCTGGCAAAAGCACCGCAAAGAACTGTGCGTTCTTTGAAATCCCAAATCCACAAGGAGAGTCCAATTGTGTCGGTTGCGATGCCTGACCTTCCCAACACTGGACGTGAAGAGCATGCGCCTTCCACCATTTGCACGCCCCCTGCAAGTGCTGGAAGGAGCACCCGCAGTCCAGTTCCTGATAGTCAGATTGAAGATGTCAGTGTTGAAGTACACCAGGATGAGGAGGATATGGGTGTTGCTGGCGCTGGGGAGGAAATTGACCAGGAGGATTCTGATGGTGAGGTGGTTTGTTTAAGTCAGGCACCCGGGGAGACACCTGTTGTCCGTGGGAGGAATATGGCCGTTGACATGCCAGGTGAAAATACCAAAAAAATCAGCTCTTCGGTGTGGAGGTATTTCACCAGAAATGCGGACAACAGGTGTCAAGCCGTGTGTTCCCTTTGTCAAGCTGTAATAAGTAGGGGTAAGGACGTTAACCACCTCGGAACATCCTCCCTTATACGTCACCTGCAGCGCATTCATAATAAGTCAGTGACAAGTTCAAAAACTTTGGGTGACAGCGGAAGCAGTCCACTGACCAGTAAATCCCTTCCTCTTGTAACCAAGCTCACGCAAACCACCCCACCAACTCCCTCAGTGTCAATTTCCTCCTTCCCCAGGAATGCCAATAGTCCTGCAGGCCATGTCACTGGCAAGTCTGACGAGTCCTCTCCTGCCTGGGATTCCTCCGATGCATCCTTGCGTGTAACGCCTACTGCTGCTGGCGCTGCTGTTGTTGCCGCTGGGAGTCGATGGTCATCCCAGAGGGGAAGTCGTAAGCCCACTTGTACTACTTCCAGTAAGCAATTGACTGTTCAACAGTCCTTTGCGAGGAAGATGAAATATCACAGCAGTCATCCTACTGCAAAGCGGATAACTGAGTCCTTGACAACTATGTTGGTGTTAGACGTGCGTCCGGTATCCGCCGTTAGTTCACAGGGAACTAGACAATTTATTGAGGCAGTGTGCCCCCGTTACCAAATACCATCTAGGTTCCACTTCTCTAGGCAGGCGATACCGAGAATGTACACGGACGTCAGAAAAAGACTCACCAGTGTCCTAAAAAATGCAGTTGTACCCAATGTCCACTTAACCACGGACATGTGGACAAGTGGAGCAGGGCAGGGTCAGGACTATATGACTGTGACAGCCCACTGGGTAGATGTATGGACTCCCGCCGCAAGAACAGCAGCGGCGGCACCAGTAGCAGCATCTCGCAAACGCCAACTCTTTCCTAGGCAGGCTACGCTTTGTATCACCGCTTTCCAGAATACGCACACAGCTGAAAACCTCTTACGGCAACTGAGGAAGATCATCGCGGAATGGCTTACCCCAATTGGACTCTCCTGTGGATTTGTGGCATCGGACAACGCCAGCAATATTGTGTGTGCATTAAATATGGGCAAATTCCAGCACGTCCCATGTTTTGCACATACCTTGAATTTGGTGGTGCAGAATTTTTTAAAAAACGACAGGGGCGTGCAAGAGATGCTGTCGGTGGCCAGAAAAATTGCGGGACACTTTCGGCGTACAGGCACCACGTACAGAAGACTGGAGCACCACCAAAAACTACTGAACCTGCCCTGCCATCATCTGAAGCAAGAAGTGGTAACGAGGTGGAATTCAACCCTCTATATGCTTCAGAGGTTGGAGGAGCAGCAAAAGGCCATTCAAGCCTATACAATTGAGCACGATATAGGAGATGGAATGCACCTGTCTCAAGTGCAGTGGAGAATGATTTCAACGTTGTGCAAGGTTCTGATGCCCTTTGAACTTGCCACACGTGAAGTCAGTTCAGACACTGCCAGCCTGAGTCAGGTCATTCCCCTCATCAGGCTTTTGCAGAAGAAGCTGGAGGCATTGAAGAAGGAGCTAACACGGAGCGATTCCGCTAGGCATGTGGGACTTGTGGATGCAGCCCTTAATTCGCTTAACAAGGATTCACGGGTGGTCAATCTGTTGAAATCAGAGCACTACATTTTGGCCACCGTGCTCGATCCTAGATTTAAAGCCTACCTTGGATCTCTCTTTCCGGCAGACACAGGTCTGCTGGGGTTGAAAGACCTGCTGGTGACAAAATTGTCAAGTCAAGCGGAACGCGACCTGTCAACATCTCCTCCTTCACATTCTCCCGCAACTGGGGGTGCGAGGAAAAGGCTCAGAATTCCGAGCCCACCCGCTGGCGGTGATGCAGGGCAGTCTGGAGCGACTGCTGATGCTGACATCTGGTCCGGACTGAAGGACCTGACAACGATTACGGACATGTCGTCTACTGTCACTGCATATGATTCTCTCAACATTGATAGAATGGTGGAGGATTATATGAGTGACCGCATCCAAGTAGGCACGTCACACAGTCCGTACTTATACTGGCAGGAAAAAGAGGCAATTTGGAGGCCCTTGCACAAACTGGCTTTATTCTACCTAAGTTGCCCTCCCACAAGTGTGTACTCCGAAAGAGTGTTTAGTGCCGCCGCTCACCTTGTCAGCAATCGGCGTACGAGGTTACATCCAGAAAATGTGGAGAAGATGATGTTCATTAAAATGAATTATAATCAATTCCTCCGCGGAGACATTGACCAGCAGCAATTGCCTCCACAAAGTACACAGGGAGCTGAGATGGTGGATTCCAGTGGGGACGAATTGATAATCTGTGAGGAGGGGGATGTACACGGTGATATATCGGAGGGTGAAGATGAGGTGGACATCTTGCCTCTGTAGAGCCAGTTTGTGCAAGGAGAGATTAATTGCTTCTTTTTTGGGGGGGGTCCAAACCAACCCGTCATATCAGTCACAGTCGTGTGGCAGACCCTGTCACTGAAATGATGGGTTGGTTAAAGTGTGCATGTCCTGTTTTGTTTATACAACATAAGGGTGGGTGGGAGGGCCCAAGGATAATTCCATCTTGCACCTCTTTTTTCTTTTCTTTTTCTTTGCATCATGTGCTGATTGGGGAGGGTTTTTTGGAAGGGACATCCTGCGTGACACTGCAGTGCCACTCCTAGATGGGCCCGGTGTTTGTGTCGGCCACTAGGGTCGCTAATCTTACTCACACAGCTACCTCATTGCGCCTCTTTTTTTCTTTGCGTCATGTGCTGTTTGGGGAGGGTTTTTTGGAAGGGACATCCTGCGTGACACTGCAGTGCCACTCCTAGATGTGCCCGGTGTTTGTGTCGGCCACTAGGGTCGCTAATCTTACTCACACAGCTACCTCATTGCGCCTCTTTTTTTCTTTGCGTCATGTGCTGTTTGGGGAGGGTTTTTTGGAAGGGACATCCTGCGTGACACTGCAGTGCCACTCCTAGATGTGCCCGGTGTTTGTGTCGGCCACTAGGGTCGCTAATCTTACTCACACAGTCAGCTACCTCATTGCGCCTCTTTTTTTCTTTGCGTCATGTGCTGTTTGGGGAGGGTTTTTTGGAAGGGCCATCCTGCGTGACACTGCAGTGCCACTCCTAGATGGGCCCGGTGTTTGTGTCGGCCACTAGGGTCGCTAATCTTACTCACACAGCTACCTCATTGCGCCTCTTTTTTTCTTTGCGTCATGTGCTGTTTGGGGAGGGTTTTTTGGAAGGGACATCCTGCGTGACACTGCAGTGCCACTCCTAGATGGGCCCGGTGTTTGTGTCGGCCACTAGGGTCGCTTATCTTACTCACACAGCGACCTCGGTGCAAATTTTAGGACTAAAAATAATATTGTGAGGTGTGAGGTATTCAGAATAGACTGAAAATGAGTGTAAATTATGGTTTTTGAGGTTAATAATACTTTGGGATCAAAATGACCCCCAAATTCTATGATTTCAGCTGTTTTTTAGTGTTTTTGGAAAAAAACACCCGAATCCAAAACACACCCGAATCCGACAAAAATAATTCGGTGAGGTTTTGCCAAAACGCGTTCGAACCCAAAACACGGCCGCGGAACCGAACCCAAAACCAAAACACAAAACCCGAAAAATTTCAGGCGCTCATCTCTATGCAGCAGTAGCATAAATCAATAGGGAAAATGGAGCTGTCAGCATTTTCCCGGAGATTCCCACATGTGCAGTAGAAAAATCTCTGGAAATTATTTGTGGAGACATTAGCTGTCCCATTCACTTGTTACAAGTTCTAGTTCATTAATATTAAAAGTTATCATTACTCATTATGGTGCCGATGCAGTTATGCGTAAGCATGTGTGCGGATTGCTCTCGCGATTTTTAGCACTGTGCATGCTCTGTAGCTGAGCTGGCAGGCAATTTTTTTTGCATATGTATTTCCCGTTGAATGGATGTGACTGAATGGTAAGTGTTGCATGTAGACTACCTTTGGTGAGGGCATGTAGTGGGCATGTAGACAGAACTGCATGCTATGCTAATTTGTGCATATGCAGAGATCAAACTGATTTAGAACATCTCTTACACCAAGGCTATAACTGCACCAAGGATAGGGCTGGTGCAAGCATAAGGATAGGTGAATACAATACGAGTGTAAAGGTGGGTACACACTGTGCGATACGCTTCATGAGCGATACAGCACACTGTGTTCCCTTCCCTCCCGGGCCACCCTACAGTGGGGGTCATTCCGAGTTGATCGCTCGCTAGCTACATTTAGCAGCCGTGCAAATGCATAGTCGCCGCCCATGGGGAAGTGTATTTTCGCTTTGCAGGATTGCGAACGCCTGTCCAGCCGCGCGGCACCAAACACATTTTGTGCAGAACAAGACCAGCCCTGTAGTTACTTATTCTGTGCGATGATTGCTGCGACGAGTGACACGGTAATGATGTCAGACACCCACCCAGCAAACGCCCGGCCACTCCTGCGTTTTTCCAAACACTCCCAGAAAACGGTCAGTTGACACCCAGAAACTCCCACTTCCTGTCAATCTCCTTGCGTTCGGCTGTGCGATTGGAATCCTCACTAGAACCAGTGCAAAACCACAAAGGACTTTGAACCCATACGATGCGCGTGCGCATTGCGGTGCATACGCATGCGCACATTAGCCGTTTTTTCCACTGATCGCTGAGCAGCAAACAACGGCAGCTAGTGATCAACTCGGAATGACCCCCAGTGTGCGTACACACTAAGCGATACAGCAAATTATATCGCTCAGTGACGTCACGTACATGCAGTTTTGGCCGACATAGCCAACACTGACCTGCATGTACGGCCGACAGAGGGGGCCATTAACGACCCCCGGGAACACACATTGGCCGTCGTTTGTGGCATACACACTGTGCAATATTTTAGTCAATATCGCCCAGAAGGGGTAATATGAGTGATATTGACTAAAATATCACACAGTGTGTATGCACCTTTACTGTGTGGCGAGCATTACTGCCATATAGCACCAAGGCCATAAGTACATTCCTGCCTGGAGTATGTATGTTCGCCCCATGTTTCCAGTTTCACACTCCAAAAACATTCTAGAAGGTTAATTGGCTTCTGACATTAAAAAAAACAAAACAAAAAAACCTCTAGTGTGTACGTGTGTCCATGTAATATGGATACAGATTGTAAACTGCACCGGGGAAGGGACTAATGAGAAATATTCTCTGTAAAAGCTCTGCAGAATATGTGTGCACTATATAACTAACTGGTAATAAATACTGGTTAATAATTACAGCTTTGTTGTAGTGATGTAACACATACATGAACACTGAGCATCTTCTAGAGATGTGTTGTGTGCTGGGATACTATAAAAATGCCATTTAGTATATCTAGGCATGTTGCTCCAAATTACATAAAAACCCTTATCTAGAACCCCATATTCTGGATAATAGATTTCACACTTATACCTCAACTTCTGAGTACTATATTAGTATAACATATTGTTAAATAAAAGAGCAAATCTGAATTTCAATAATTTTTGACACAGTAACAACATATTAAACCGAAACTCACATTTTAAACATGTGCTGTTTGCTACTAAAATGAGCTTCCAATTAGAGGTACCGGTAATTTCAATCTATATTTAGAGCTACATTCATAATGGGTCACATAATTTCTTCCCAAACCCCCACCCCAAAGTACCTTCTCTATGCAACCCTGCAGACTGATCTCTTTCCATCCTATCAAATCTTGTATAGTACAGTATGTACCAAGATTACATAGTGAAGACGGTATTGCCACTCTGTTCATTCTTCACAGGTTTTAAGCAACGCAAACCTCTCTGAAAAAGCCAGCTCTTAATAGAAGATATTATTGTACCCATAATCCAGTGACAATGCTGAAAGTAAGTACAGTCAACATGACACTGGGAATGTATTCAATATTTTAAATAAATACAGCAGATTTTATTTGATCCGATCACAAATGACTGAAAGGTTTTTGGCACCAGCTGTCTGTACCACAAACTCTTGCCTGTAACTACTGAGGCGCGGTTTGGTTTAGGCGCTGGTTCACTGCAGTAGGTCATTGCAATTTATTAAGGATTATATTTGTGAACATGTTTTCACAGGCATTATTCTCAAATGTTAAATAACATGGGATGGAGAGAAAGAACGCTTTACCAGAGCACACTGTGCTGCATTACTTTTCATTGAGAATGTCTTCCTGGTGTGATGTTTCCATAGAAGCAAAGCTTAACCTTTTAAATGCAGATTATAAAGGTACCTAATTCAATTAAAAGCAGCCTTTCCTACTAGCACTTAATGCAGATTTGTTATTACCGGATTTATAGATATGTACAAGTAACAAACCTCACGGGAGACCCATTTACTGCTTCCACAGGCGCTAACAGTATTTTGCTTCTTGCCTACATCTCAAAGTTATTTATATATTTATATAAAGTTGACAATTAATGTAAGTGTTTACAATGCATATCATTTTTTTTTTTTTTTTCCCCCTTTTAAATTGCTTATTTAAATTTACAGGTTATAGACATTACAATAACTTTCCCCCACATGTGGGGTGATCCGATACGTTTTAACAGTATGCTACTCAAAGCAGTGTTATAACCTTATGATACAGAATATACGGTTCCCACAATGTAAAACAGAAAAAAAAAAAAAAAAAAGATTAAAAACGTTGTTGGTACGAGCAACAGTGATGGGTATACATAGTATATTCAGTTGGGCGGGAACCGAAACTTAAACACAACGTTATAGCAATGAAAGGAGGATGGTGAAAGAGAAAGAGCAAGAAAAGTGAGAAAGAGGGACGGTTAAGACGAGAAGGGAGAAGAGTGGGAGGGGGGAGAAGAAACAAGGTTAGTGGGGCCGTTGATGCGCCCCCAGATTCCGCCAACCGCGCTCCTGTTGTCAGAACCGGTTGAAGAGTACTCCTGAGTGACACGATAAGGGCATGCTAGGGGTAAACTCCGATCAACACGACCGATTGTAAGATTACAAAGATCATAGTAAGAGAGCAATCGAGCCCCCGTGGGATCGTGAACCATGCGCAGGCGTCTGAGAGTCGAACCATAGTTCCCATATCAGGAGGTACTGGAAAGATCTATTATGGAGGTATGCAGTGATTTTTTCCATGCTTGCGAAGTACCATACTTTGTTGATGACCTGCTGTATAGGGGGGGGCTCCCTCTGTTTCCAGTGGAGAGCGATTGAGCACCGGGCTGCGTTTAGGATTTGTGTCAGTAGTTTACCAGAGTTTGGAGGTGCGTTAACAATGGGGAGGCCCAGCAGGAAAGACCAAGGGTCTTTGTATATCTGAGACTGGAGCACACCACTCATCAGGTGTGCGACTGAGTCCCAGAATAGGGTGATTTTAGGGCATGTCCACCATATGTGAAGGAAAGAGCCCTGTCCGCCGCATCCTCTCCAGCACATGGGTGAAGAGGAAGGAAACATTTTGTGGAGTCTAGAGGGGACAAAGTACCACCTATATAAGATTTTATATGCGTTTTCCTTTACTAGGGTTGAGATAGAGGACTTCGCGGCCGCAGTGAAAACGTCCGACCAGTCATAGTCAGTTGGTATCGGGCCTAAGTCCCGTTCCCACTGGAGTAAAAAAGCCGGGGTCGCCGCCTGATCCCATGTCTGGAGAAGGGAATATAGTAGGGAGATGATTCCTCGGGCTAGTGGTTTGTGGTAGCAGTGGGATTCCAAAGTAGAGAGAGGTTGGAATGGGGACGAATTCAATAAAGAAGCGACAAAGTGTCTTACCTGGAGATAGGTGAAAGGGTTCGCATCTGGGAAGTCGTATTTTGCCATGATCTCCGGTAAAGGTGCACTGGTACCCCTGGACAGCACGTCTTGGACAAATCGGATGTTGTGATCCGCCCATGGGCGCGAACGGGTCAATGACTGACCCGGGACGAAAGAAGGGTTGTCCCACAGGGGGGTAAGCGCCGAGGGGGATGACCGCAGGTGATAGCGGCGCGTGCAGTGGTCCCAAGCCTGGCAAGTGAATTCCAACACAGGGTGCAGTTGTAAATGGGGAGGTCTTGCTCTAGGGGGAGTTAAGAGTAGAGAAGACAGAGATGTGGTGTGACTAAGCGCCGTTTCCAGCTGAAGCCACCGTAAGGACTGTGTAGGGGCAAACCAGGCCACCGCCTGACTGAGGTGGGTAGCCAGATAGTAAAGACGGATATCTGGGAAACCTCTGCCCCCGTCCTGCACTGGTTTGCGTAGGGTAGAAAAACCTATTCTAGGGGTCTTATTTCTCCATACAAAGCGGAGCAACCATGAGTGTATTTGTGTTAAGACCGCATCCGGAACTTTCACCGGTAGAGTCTGAAACAGATAAAGGAGACGAGGTATGATATTCATCTTAAGAGCAATAATTCGGCCCAACCAGGAAATGATCAAAGATTGCCATTTATGGAGGTCGGCCTTAAGGTTTTTAAGCAGTGGTGAGAAGTTTTCTTTATATAAGTCTCCATAGCGGCTTGTAATAAAGATCCCTAGGTATCGGATCTTAGAGGTGCACCAGGAAAATTTAAAGTTGTTTTGCATGTGGGAGAGTCGGGAAGGGGGAATGTGGAAGGGGAGAGCTTCCGTCTTGGACCAGTTAACCTTGTAACCCGAGACACGTCCGTATTCCGACAGGAGTTTAAACAGGTTCGGCAGAGAAGTGTGCGGTGACGAGAGCGATAGAAGGACGTCATCTGCGAACAAAGAGATCTTGTAGACAGAGTCCCCCACCTCCAGTCCTCCAATATCGGGCGAGGCACGTATGCGGGCTGCCAATGGCTCTATCACTAGGGCAAAGATCAGAGGCGAGAGTGGGCAGCCCTGTCTGGTGCCGTTGGAGATGTCCAAAGGGTCTGACTGCACCCCATTCACAGAAACCCTGGCGGAAGGGTTCGTGTACAGGGCCTGAATCCCTGCAAGAAATTCCCCCTGAAAACCCAAGTGAGCAAGAGTTTCGAACATAAAGGGCCACCCTATCCTGTCAAATGCTTTCTCCGCGTCCAGAGAGAGCAAGAGAGCAGGAGTACGTGTTAGGTTGATGTGGTGAGCCAGAGTAACAACTCGTCTCGTGTTGTCTCGGGCTTGGCGACCGGGGATAAATCCCACCTGGTCATTATGGACCAGGTGGGGTAAGATATTATTCAGTTGGAGGGCTAGGATTTTTGCGTATATCTTGATGTCCGTGTTAAGTAGCGAGATAGGTCTGTAGTTCGCACAGTTGGATGCGTCTTTGCCATCTTTGGGAATTACTATGATCTTAGCCTCCAGAGCCGATTTGGAAAACGAGGCTCCCTGTAAGACGGCATTGAAGAGGGTCGTGAGGTGGGGCGTCAGTTGTGGGAGAAAAGATTTGTAATAGGCGGCTGTGAAGCCATCTGGTCCAGGGGCCTTGTTAAGTTTTAGAGATTTGACAACGGTGGCAATCTCTTCGTCGGATATCTTTGAGTTCAGTTCGGCGGAAACCGAAGAACTCAAAGTAGGTAGGTGGCATTGCGACAGGAAGGTGCGAATGGCCCCAAGAAAGTCTGGGCTTGATTGAGTGGCCCCATGGGCATTATACAACTTCTCGTAGAAGCGGGAAAAGGCGTCAGTGATGTGTTTGGGGTCGTTTGTTTTCTCACCCGAGGATGTCTGGATCGACATTACATTGTTCCTTGCGAGTTTAGCCCGAAGCCTAGAGGCCAAAAGCCGATCCGCCTTATCCCCTTTTTCATAGAAGGATTGATTGAGCCATTTTAAGCTAGTTTCCACCTTAGCCGTCAGTAACATATTCAGTTCACCTCTGGCCGCGGACAAGGAGGAAAGGTCTGCTTCTGAACCTGACTGTTTATGTGCCAGTGAGAGGGAGGTAACCAGATCCGAGAGCTCTCGGATGCGTCTGGATCTGGCCTTTTTATTGTAAGACGAGGCGCTGATCAGGCAACCTCGTATTACCGCCTTGTGGGCGTCCCATAATAACATCGGGGGAACCGACGGAGATATGTTTGTCTCAAAGTAATGGGAGATTTCGGTGGCTAGATGGGCTTTCGTTTGGGGGTTAAGAAGGAGTCTGTCGTTTAACCTCCACACATGGTGGCGGGCTGGGGGATGCGGGCCTGGAACATCCACGGTGACCGGGCCGTGATCCGACCAAGTGCTAGGGTGAATGGAGGTGTCCAGGATACATTGAGCGGGTTCTGAGCTCAGAAAAATCATGTCCAGTCTAGTGTAAACATCGTATATGGGGGAGTAGTATGTGTAGTCCTTAGCATTCGGTTCCTTCACTCTCCATGCGTCGAAAAGAAGGTGATGTGATAATAGAAGGTTCAAAGCAGCTGCATTACGCGTGTGAGAGGAGCGCATAGATCTGGGCAGGGGTTTCGATCTATCTAGGGCACTGTCCAGAGCCACATTAAAGTCCCCCCCCAATACCACGTTACCCCGCCTGTGCAGGGTTATGAGATTGTTTAGGGAATGGAAGAAAGGGGCCTGAAGTCATATCATTTTTTTTTCCCTCCAGCCAGATAAAACATTCTGAGGAAGCTTGGAATCCACTTTTGTATAATTAGCATGTGAACCCAGGCTCCTTAAGCGTGCAGTATTTGATATTTGCACAGTGGCATTTAATTGTGGACTTTAGCCTTGTGATGTTGGGGCTCACATGTTATATCCTGTAGATGTATGTCCATGTGTCTCAATAAAAAAATGTAAAAAAAAAGTTTGAGGTGATGTATTTATTTATATATACCATATAGCTGTTTATTCCATGTTTGTCTGGCCATCTTGGTGAGTGGTCACTAGAGAAGACATCCCAATTCACTCCTGTATTACTTTACTTTTTGTGTCAGCATCACATAGGCTAAAATGGGTGTTGTTTACAGTCAGGAGCATAGCCCGTAATCCACCATTGAATGAAAACCAATGTGCTTTGAAGACCACTGTGTTTCCACGTATCTTGTATATCTCCCCATTTTGGCTTACTGAGTTAGTCAACAATTCCTTTAAGACAAAATAAGGGGGATGGCACCACAAAATGGCACTGCAGTCCGGTAAGAATTCGCACTGCAAGGAGGCCTGTGGCACAAAGAAAAGGAGATGGGCAGACTTTCAAGTCCTTCCTTTCTCAAATGCCTCCATTAGCCCTGCGGATAGTTAATATAGGCAGTGGTGGGAGCAGCAGGCATTCACTAGCAGGACGACAGTTCCTTTAAGACAAAATAGTTTTATGATTGTTGAGTTGCCTGCTTTAAAGAGAAACAGTCATCAAATTCTACACAGGCTTATTATAGCATGTTGCCCATAGTGCCTCATGGACAACTACACAAACACTATATAATAACTTGTGATTAACACCTCGATTTAATGATCTTAGATCAAATACGCAACCCAAATGCACATAGTTTCTACACAAATATAATAAGACACCATTTCAGTTAAAATTGATTTTATTTTTTGTGTGTTCTAGTTGACATTTGACATCTTTCCATAAACCTATGACACGATAATAGGATTTTGGTACTTACCAGGTAAATCCTTTTCTTTGAATCCATAGGGGGCACTGGAGTACTCTTGGGATATGGACGGCGTAGCAGAACAAAGGCACTGAATATTTAAATTTAGGACTCTCCACCCCTCCATATCCCAGAGTACCTCAGTGTACGACCTCAGTGTTTTTTACTGAGCGAACAGGAACTATATAGAGAGATTGACAATGGAGAATTCCTATAACCTAACGGACAACAACAAAGTTGACCCATAACTTTACTGTCAACTAAACAGTTGACACCATAACCGATAGAACTTTATAATTTGAACCAATCGGTGAAAATGTGTTACCATAAGCTCCTCTGAGCTTAATACAAACCAGGTAAAATGTGTTACCATAAGCTCCTCTGAGCTTAATACAACCCAGGTAAAACTGCTCTGGGTGGGCGTCCAGTGCCCCCTATGGATTCAAAGAAAAGGATTTACCTGGTAAGTACCAAAATCCTATTTTCTTTATCATCCACGAGGGGTCACTGGAGTACTCTTGGGACGTACCAAAGCTTCCCTCGTGGGCGGGAGAGCTGTTTGACACCTGTAACAGTAGGCGGCCAAAGCTAGATGCTGATGCCGCAACCGTTTCATAACGTGTAAACGCGCACACATGTGTGCACTGAAGACTATGTAGCAGCGTCGTAGACGCTTAACGACCAGCTGATCATGACATTCCCACAGAACCTGTGGAATGAGCTATTACTGACGTAGGCGACTGTAACTTAGCCTTAAAGTAAGCCTGACTTGTAGTCATTTTTATCCAACTGGATAATGTCTGCTGAGAAACTGGCTAACCGCAGTTGGCAGCATCATAGAGAACAAACAACGTATCCGTATTACGAACTGTAGACGTTCGGACATATAGACGCGTAATGTACCACATTCAGAATTCCAGAATGTGCCGTCAACACAGGAACCACTATTGGTTTATTGATGTGGAAAAATAAGAAATCGGGATTCGTCCGAAGTTCTGCTTTGTTATGAGAAAACCCCAAATACGGTGGCTTGGAATACAAGGCACCTAAATGTGAAAACAAACCCTTGCCGAAGCTAAGGCTAGAAGAAAAACGTTTTCCAAGTGAGAAACTTAATCCCCATTTGTTGTAAGGGTTCAAATATTGAAAACTGTAAGAAATGTGAACCCAGCTTCCAGTCGCATGGCGCTGTAGGTGGGCTAAATGGAGGCTGTACTTTGATGACACCTTGTAGAAAGGTGTGTACCGACGCAATAGAGTCAAACGTCTTTGAAAATAAATTGACCACACAGATACCTGCACCCTTAGTGCAGATAAATGCAGTTTTCCATTCCACCCCGTGTGTAAAATAACAGAATACGGGTAACTTGAAAGATGAAGTCGGAACTTCCGAGCTTCCCACCCACCTATATAGACACACGAAATTTTGTAATAATGAGCGGTTGGTATAACCGATACTGTAATGCCCTATCTCTTTTCTTAAGAGGGCGGTCTGAACCACCACCCCGTCAACCGCAGCCGCGGTATATAGGTAATAGGTACATAGGTAACTAGGGGTAAAAGAACGTTCCCTGTTGTAACAGGTTGGACGTATTATGAGCAGACCAAGATCGTGTGCCAGTATTCCTTGGAGATTCGAGAAGCAAGCTCTCCGAAACCCATGAGATATCACTAGTATGACTGTGACGAACTGTCTTATGATCCGTTTTCGCAACGGAGAGAGCAGCGGGAAATGGTGGAGCCAGATACACGATGCTGTATGACCACACGAATGTGAGAGACTCCACCGCCACTGCCCTTGTGATCCGTCGTTCTGTACACATACTGAGCGTTTGTAATTGTGGCGAGATGCCATCATGTATACCTGAGGGTAACCCCTTTTGTGGACTCACATATGAAACACCTCTGGATTGAATGCCCAGTTTTCAGGATATAAATCCCGACGGGTGAGATCATCTGTCTAACAGATATCCACTTCCGGAATGAACCCTGTGGACAACATCACCTAATGGTGTTCTGGGCAATTGAGGATTCAAGCTACCTGCCGCATTGCCATGCAGCTTCTTGTATATGCAACTCCCGTTGCGTTGTCTGACTGTACTTGGACAGACTGAAAACGAAGCATGTAGTGCATTGTAAATTGCACGGAGTTCCAGGACATTTATAGACAGCAATCTGTCGTGATCCGTTTATAGACAGCAATCTGTCGTGATCCGTTTTAGAACCCCTGTCGCTGAGCTTTTTAACTACAACTCCTCAAGCTCTGAGACTCTCGTCCAGAGCATATACACCCTTGCCCCCCCTGTGGGAAACGCGAGAGAAGCCCAGCGAACTAAAGCGCTTTGAAACCACATTATTGTTCCTAATAGGCGAATACACCAATGTACCGCTAGTGTGCGTGGCTTTTGCACTAATTGTACTAGCTGGTATATTTGCTGGTGTAGTAGGTAAATGTCTTTGATTTACCGTATTTATAATCATACCTAGGAATTGAAGTCGTTGAGACGGAATTAGATGCGATCGCTTTTTGAACTTGACCTGCCACCATGGTGTACGTTAGTAGCGCCAGTAAGAAGAACCTCTGGTGAAACAGAGTTCTTATGAGCAGATCGTCTAAGTATGGAACGATTGTCACTGGCAGGGCTCTGAGATGAGCTATCATCACCAACATCTCTTTGGTAAATACCCGAGGCGTTGACAAGAAGCCAACCGGTAGATGAAATGGTTAATGGTTGTGGCGTTTTGCAAAACTCTAGAACCTGTGATGTGGTGACCAAACCGGTATGGGTATTGAAGATCAAGCGCAATTATGAAATTTTGTGGCTTCAAATATGCAACTACTAACCGCAGAAATTCCATTTTCCAAACTGCAGTAAGTAACTTGCTGATTGAGACTGCGACGGAGCCCTCTGTGATTGAGACTGCGACGGAGCCCTTTGGTTTCGTTACGCCAAACAGAGGGGAATAAGTAGCCCTGACTCTGTTGGTGTACCATGGCTGGAAATAAAAACAGCTGAAAACAGCAGAGACTGAATGGCAACCTGCCAAAACTCTTAATTTCGTCCGACAGAGGCAGTATTTTAACCTTTAAATAGCGGATATATCCATGAGTGGATGTTTGGAAACCCGGCAAATGTGTAAAGGCGCGTTTCCACAATTGGAAATTCGAGATGGCCTAAGAGGTCGTCCAGCCACTGTCTTGTTGACTTTAGCGCCCTGGTGTTACAAGTCTTGACTTGTACCACAGCCTTGAAAAGACTGGATTGTAAAGACTTTAACCGCCGGACCAAAGTATGAACGTTTGAAATTTTATCAAACAACTTCTGGCCTGGTCGTGCTGAAACTAGTGACGCTAAAAAGCGAGAATCGAGGTAACAGCCGTCAGCAGAAGCTTTACAGAGATACTCTGCCGCTTTGTATTAACGATAAGTGAAACGTGATCGTCATTGTTTCCATACATAGAGCGCCTGGTGACCCAAATGTATCTTGGGTGTTTATAATGTTTGACACAGACGAATTCACCAATGGCGGATTCTCCCATTTAGATGTGGAAACGGTTAAATAGACTTAAATCTTAGTCAGATATTCTAAATAAGAAATTCACTGAAAATCTGTTGTTTATTAAATTCGACGGATTAGATGTTAGAGTCTCCTTAGTCTCTGTAAATTCGAAACGATGACTCACTGGTCATTAGCAATGTATGGTTGCCTAAACCCCGCACTATCTGACTGCTGGTTTAATGTGAGGTCTGATATAGAATTATCCGACTGCATGAAATTATAAACCAGTTAAATTAACACCTTGGTACCCAAAGGAAAATTGTACCTTTGGAAAAACTCCTTTATTAGAGCCTGCGGGATAACTTCCGTCGATCTTACCGCTCTTGTCGAGCGGAGTTAATTTAATTTGCCAATGTCTGGGATTCTGAAAACCTACCCACGTAGTGAACATGTGGTTGATTTATGTCTAGTTTAAAAGTATTTTTAGTCTGCGCTGGAGCCTTACTCCCTATGCAGACAGACAACACAATAGGCAACGGACAGACACCTGCACGACTTAGTAAAGTTATTATCTGAAGGTGTGTAATATATATTTATTTCTGGCTGAAAAACAGTTCACATAGGCAGCCTATGTGAAACCCGAACCAAAAATTCCCACTAACACCCCTGCGCCTCTGGTGGCGTAGGAATGTATGGCAGGAAAGTTCCGGAACTACAACTGTAAAACAACAGGAAGCATGGTTAAAATGGCCGTCATGCCATGCTGACCCTGATAAACACAGAACAATTGCTTCAGTGTTAATATAATCTATTATACAATGATAATCATAGGCAGGGTACAACACATGCTCTTGAATAAATATATATATATGATGTTATACAGTGATAACCACAGACATTAATATATAACAACAGACATTAATATATAGGCTAAATAGCCTACAGTGATAACCACAGACATTAATATATAATAACAGACATCAATATATAGGCTAAATAGCCTATTATACAGTAATAATCACAGGGCATGTTACACTACATGCCTGCAGTGTTACCATACATGCCTCACCATCATTAAAATAGACTCAATAGCCTATTATCTAGTGACATGTCACATATATATGTCTGTGGTTTATAGATTACATCACCTTGTAATCTGCCAGTTTCACCGCCCCCCTTCCCCCCGTGCTCCCTGTAACGCTGTGTCTCAGCGGGAAGCCAGGGAATTCATTGCAGGGAGGCTTTCTTGCCGAGCAGCGGAGGTCACCAGGAGCGCTCCGTTTCTGCTGACTGACGGAGCGTCTGCGGGTGGCCGTTGCTAGGCGGCCGAACGGAGCGGCGGCCCGTTGCCACCCTCTTAACGCTGTCTGCGGGTGTACGGAGCGGCGCCGGTTCTGGCATGCTGGGCGGCCGGACGTAGCGGCTGAGATGGCCGGACGGAGCGGCTGCAGTATAGAGCGGCTGGGGCGTTGTGACTGCCGGATGTGCGGCGGGAGCGACTTACAATACCCCCACATAGCGGGCGGCAGCCTGCGCTGACCGTCCCGTTCCCCAGCCTACCTTATGTGATCATGTCTCCAGTCCTGGCTGCGACGGGGCTTCTATCTGTAAGCTCCGTCCAGCTTCTCAGATCATGGCTGCGACGGGGCTTCTATCTGTAAGCTCCGTCCAGCTTCTTGATCACTTCATCCTGGCTGTGACGGGGCTTCTTTCTGTAAGCTCCGTCCAGCTTCTCAGATCATGGCTGCGACGGGGCTTCTATCTGTAAGCTCCGTCCAGCTTCTTGATCACTTCATCCTGGCTGTGACGGGGCTTCTTTCTGTAAGCTCCGTCCAGCTCTTTGTTTTTTCCCTGGCTGTGACGGGGCTTCTTCTGTAAGCTCCGTCCAGCTTGCAGGAGACAGTGGGCTGCCTGTGGCTGTGAGGGTGCTCTTTGTGAGGACCGACACGCCATGCGCTGCCTTGCAGCGGCACCATCCCGGACCCATGTTTTTCTAGAAACTGGGAAGGGAAGTGTAAAAAGTAAAAATAAAAAGTAAAAATGAAAAATTAATAAAATCTTCCACCAAATGTGGGAACTTCCCACAAGCCGATGTTAGTGCTGTGAGCACCGAAAAAACACTGAGGTCGTACACTGAGGTACTCTGGGATATGGAGGGGTGGAGAGTCCTAAATTTAAATATTCAGTGCCTTTGTTCTGCTACACCGTCCATATCCCAAGAGTACTCCAGTGACCCCTAGTGGATGATAAAGAAACAATGTTAGACACAATTGTCACAAATGTCCCCTTTTTTTTTTTTCTTTATAAAAAAAAACAAAAACAAAGCAAAACCTTGAAACAGGATCCAAATTTAAAAATATCTATATATTTACTGTACATATTAATAAAATTGTATCTACAAATAAAATCAAAACGTTTCCCTGTATATATGGAATGATTTAACCAAGTATAATCCTTATGCAGCATTTATAGAAATACACTAAAAATAGTAGTCCTTGGTAATTAAATCTTTAACATAAAAATAATAATTTTTATTAACAGAAATAATTATATTCATAGCTGTATTTTTTTTTTTTTTATCAGCTTTTCAGTCTGTCCAAAAACACCATAACATAACATAAAAACATAACATTAAAAGTGCAAAGTAAATTTAAACTTTAAATATATACCAGGAGCACCAATGATATATGGCGATACAAATATTACAGCGGATACTGAGTAACTACTAACCGGTGATAATTGGTCAAATGGAAAATATGATCTTGTACTGGAATGTTATTTTTCTTAGTATAAACAAACTGTTTCCTTCTAAAAAGGGTCAATATAGTTAATGCATAGCAACTAATGGCTGGGTTGAGATTTTATATATATTACCTCTATCAATCTCTTTAATAAAACCGTATTATACAGGAATTTAAATAATACATTTAGCACAGGTTAATAAATGCTGCTCTATGATGGAAATAGAAAACAATGGCTTGAAGTGCAATTCCTGTTGCGCCACTCTCTTTATCACCAAATACCATTTTTTTTGTGAGAATTAATGACACAAGAAAATGTATAAACAAATACAAAAGTGCAATTTCCATAATTAACTGTTATCCTAAAAACAGTTGTTGGGATTCCTTACTTTGTATGTCGAACGTGAACAAAATCTTTATTCTCACAAAATGAACAACACAGTAAAGCAATGGTTCCCAAACTCGCGGGTCTATGTACTAAGGGTACGATTCATGGTTGTAAGTAAAGCAAAATAAGCACGGAACTTTGTATCTGGAACAAACCATGTTGCCATGCAAGGGAGAGCAAATACACTTAGATTTTTTTCTGTACAGGGTAAATACTGGCTGCTTTTACATGCAGCCCACAAATGTTACGCTAGCCATACATTAGAACAATTTCAGGGCCAATGGAACGATTTTGATGCATCAGAACGATAAATCGTTTGAAATTGTGCAAATCGTGCTGTTTTCACGAACGATAACGATTTGATGCGAGGTCCCATGGGTTGTTTGTCAATTCTTCAGATCTTCCCTGCTGCACGTAAAATCTGAAACCATCGTCAATGACAGCATGCTCCTGGATGTGGCCACTCTTCAGATCTTTTGCAAGATCTTAAAGATCTATCTTATGTGTATGCACTATATCATGAGTCCGGGACTGCCGGCGAGCTGCTGGGAAGTTCAAGGGAAATTGTTAGCAACGTCGCTCGTTTGTGAGTTGTTGTAATGTTGGACAGCTTTAGACAGATTTCAGTTTGAACACACCCCACTCAAATCTAAATCTCTCTGCACATGTTACATCTGCCCCACCTGCAGTGCAACATGGTTTTGCCCAGTTGCTTGGCTTTCTGCTTTACTTACAAACATGAATCAGGCCCTAAGCCTTGGAGAGAGATAAAGTAGACCAAGATAAAGTACCAGCCAATTACCTAATAACTGCCACGTTACAGGCTGTGTAAACGACAGGAGCTGATTGGTTGGTGTTTTATCTCTTTCCACGTTATCTCTCTCCAAGGATTAGTACATACTCTGACAGTCCAGGTTTTAATGATATCCACACTTGAGCACAGGCTACTTAATTAGTAGATCATTCATTTTAATTAAACCTTCTGTGCTCAACCATTGATATCATTAAAACCTGGACTGTTAGGTGCCTTGGGGACTGAGTTTGGGAATCACTGCTGAATAAAGAGTTAAGAAGCAAAAGTTAAGACGTCTATATACAATTGGTTCTCCAGTCAGTTTATAACTTAATGGTTCTAATTCATTTTTACATTTCTGCTAAGAGGCTGCTTCTAAATCAAACCCATCATAGGCTAGATTCCATATGTATATGGCAGCCTGCTTACTAGCTTCTGCTATTGTAAGAATCTGCCTTTGTATACTATCTGTGTGACTGCATGTGGAAGCCTCCCACTGTTCTTATGTCTGCAGCTGTTATTGGTAATGGGAATTACACCATCCAGTGCTGAAACAGATGCCCACCTCCATCCACAGGCTACGATCAAGCAAGGAAGTCAGCTTGCATGCCCATGGCACACCCACGAGACAGGAGTTGTGGCTGCCCACTTACCGCCCATTTCACAGAAAGTGCAGTCTGTTGACAGACGGATCAATCTGTATGCCCTAGCAATCTCCGTCCGTGTGTGGATATTTGAAATGGTGCGTGTGCAGAAGCGGATTTCTTTCTTTGGTGCAGTAGTAGTATCCCTAAGGATCCGTGCGCATTGCCACTTGAATGTGACTCAGAATCAGACCCAAAGGCAGAGGCAATTTCTTTACTAGTTTTGTCTTGATTTTAGAGTTAGATTTGGGTGGGTTATTTTGTTTCTGTGCAGGGTAAATACTGGCTGCTTTATTTTTACACTGCAATTTAGATTTCAGTTTGAACACACCCCACCCAAATCTAACTCTCTGCACATGTTATATCTGTCCCCCCTGCAGTGCACATGGTTTTGCCCAACTGTTAACATATTTGCTGCTGCGATCAACTCTGAATTAGGCCCATACAGGGTAAACTGAATTGCAACTGACAAATGGAAATCTTTGAACCTGACAGATGAAAACTGTGCAGTGAAGACAATCTAGTACAGTAATAAAAGCATTGTGTTTAAGAATAGAATGTCCAGACTGCAGCATTTACGTAGATTATATCATGAACAGCAATCAGCCTGCAATTTCAGTTCTCAGTGTCCAATCAGACGTATCTTTGAGACCACTGCCTACAGTTGTTCAGAGGCCCAGCAGTCAGTGTGTAACTTCCCACAAATAACTGTGCTGCACTATATCAAACAGACAAATAAATGGCCCTCCATAACAAAAGCATTTATCCATACCTATTTATATATAGTGATATAGATATAAAAATATATCATCTTATAAATCTACTATTTAAATAACAATATTAACCACACCCTGCTTCACATATTAACAGGACCAACATTCTATACCTCTCTAGATACTCTTTGAATTATGTATTTAACAGTCACAGCACATATTGGTATATCAATAATAAAGCGACAGCCAGTGGGATGGATTGATCCATGAAGTGCTAAAAACTAACTCCTTCATCAGGTCAATCTTGTCGTAATGTCCAACAACTACAGTAACTAACAAACGCAAAATGGATCTCAGTTTTGCAAGCGTTTCTGAGATTTGCCATCCAAGAGTGCTGGAGAAATCAAAGTGCAAATATGTGACTGCCACAGGGGTACGTCACTGGTTATAGATTGGTTCTTAAAGGGTGATCATGTAAGATATACAACTGAGGCAGTACAGGTAATCATTTTCTAAGTATACCTTTGTACACTATTATTTTCACAGTTATGAAAGTGCATGTTTTTCATATCTCATATCCTGTAAGTGGATTAATCACATCACTGTATGTACAGCACTTTCCAGTACTCTCCCCCAGGAAGCCTCTTAATATGAACTTCCCAACATAGTCAGCAATTGAGATGTGTATATAATTTCACAATTGCTAGCTATAATTCCACAAATTGTAATTCATTTGGTATATTTGTATTTCTTTATAGCTCTGGATCTATTTGGTGCATTTCTTTTTTTCTTTTTGCTGGAAATAGAAGCCCTTTATATTGTTGTACAGTATTAGGAATTTTAGTTTGAATTCTGTAAAGAGGAATTCGGAAATCACTGTTATATAACAAAAACTGGTGCATACAGTATGTGTATATATAAGAGGATATAAATACAGGTGAGGTAAGGTGCTTAAAGGGAATCTACACCCACAGGAATTTCCTTCTTCATTGCTTAAAAAACATATGCAGAAATACTTGCTCAACAGAAGATGGCATCCACTGACATTACAGCCCTGTGCAGAAGACGAGGCATACAGTACATGGCATACAGGTGTATACTACAACAACAATACACACACTATGGGTGAGGGAGATCTAGGCCGGTAAAACTCTTCAGTCTGACAAGTTTTCAGTAAAATATGTATATTGCAATATGGTTTCTCATTATAGGAACCTAAAGAAATGCAATTCTAAACCTCATATAAAAGAGCTGGGAAAATAAGTACTACTGAGGAAAGCCATATTGTTCAATCAAAAGTTAACATGGAATATACAGAAAGCAGCACTGTGAAATCATGCATTTATAAGAGCCTAATGCAACTGCGGGGGAGGGTACAACAGAGTTGCACAAACTATTACCTGATATAGGCGGAAAATCTAATGGCCTCCAAATTCAGGAGGTGTAGGAATTTTGTGTGAGTCTGGCCATTTTTTTTAAAGCAGCAATCATTTACAAGGCAAAACCAACCTGATGATGTTTACAATTATATTCAAAATAGCTCAATTATGAGGCATTTTATTGGGCAAGTGTCCTCTTCTCCCTATAATTGAACTTGTGGGTGACCAATACCTTTTATTTGGGTGTCTTCTGTAACTTACCAGAATATTTTCTTCAGGAAAATTTTACACAAAATTTTACACAAGTAAAGCAAATTTAAGAGTGCAATATGGTATGTACCATAATAAAAACATTCCAATGTACAATAGAGACACAATTTATACAGAGTCACAATGCCCCCTCACTGTCAAGATTTAAGAAAGGGGGTGAACTTTTATACCCGCAAAAGCAGACAGAGAACACTTTTACACAGGCAGTTCCAAAACATGGCCACTGACATATGCATAATGACATGGACACTGGATCACACTTTCTCCGGTAGTCGGTTACTGTCTGAGAAAGCAGAAATAGAACTTTCACAAAAACCCTACATAAAACAAAGAGTCTGTAATGCTATGTTTTGCGTGACATGATGAACAGTTGCATTATCAGTAAACAAACAGCATAATATATGCATCTATTTTCATGTACGTGACTGGTACCTGGTGACCATAAATAATATTTGCTTGGTTGGAACCATATATCACACTCCTCTTGCTCAATGGCTCCTCCTCGACATAGAATCTGCAATACAACAGGAACAAACACAGGACCAGATTCAGGATCACAGGACCTGATTCTTCTGATGCACTCCATGACAACAGAACCACCTCTGAATCAGGCTCACATGGTAGATGCACATATCAGTATAAAACTCACATCTAAGTTGCTTTACTGGGGGTGAGTGTGGTCCCTCTTGCCTAAAAGGACAATAAAGCAGCTCAGACGTGAGTCCTCTATTTTATACTGTTTGGTATCCATAGATGTCATGTGATAAAATGCAATCTAACATTTCCTATTCCTGGTGGAAATTTTCTGCACCTCTCCATACTGCAATGAATTTCGCTTTTGGCTTTAGATATAAAAGGACATCAGATGTATTTGCCTAAATAATAAAATCTTATGGTTTTCTAGTATAATAACAATGAAAAATACTTTAACAGTTCTATTTATGCAATATATTCTGGGTTCCAGTAACATAATGCAAAATTCTGCTACATGTTACTCAGTGAAAAGAAAGGTGCTTGCTGCTAACTAGTTTCATTCTGCAACTAGTGAATGTCACCATAGTAAATAAAACATAACTGAGAGTCTCTACAACCTGTCCCAGTAAGTGTAGAGGAGTCTGACAAGAACTGACTCCCTTGCTGTCTATCACATCTCTTGTCCCATGACTCCAACTAGAAGCTAAGTGCTTTAACAGTTTCATTAAACACAAGTAGATCTCCAGTATTTTCAGAAATGCCTTTTTCCCAAAAGCACATTATTAATACCACTAGCGAACAAGCCACCAAACAGAGGTTCTGTAACAAGACCACACTGTCCAGTCTGTTAGTGGTGTTCTTCAGTTATGTATTTCCTGATAATACAAAATAAACTCTGCAGAAAGTGACAGGAATTTTAGCCACAATGGTGACAACACAAAGTTCTGGTTCTGTGTCTTCTGGACAGCTGTTCTTCATACTTGTAGCTTAAAGCCTGCCTTAGAATGAAGCCACATGTCATCATCAGTGGTTTGAAGAGCATTTCCTGCAGAAAAAGTACAAGGCCTTAGTATATATACAGACACATTGTAAGCAGGTGAGGCTTACAATATCGACAGAGTCTAGATAGACAGTCAATAGGTAAACTTCAGATGGTCACGTGTTAACAGCTCGACAATCTAAAAAGGGCATCAGTTAAATGGCCGACATGGATTTAGGAATTTTGAAAGGGTCAAAAGGTTAACATGCAATTGGTTGACACAAAAAGGTTGACAGATGTTTTCTGTGTTATTTTAACCTTAACCCTACACCTAACCCTCCCAAGAGTGCCAAACCCTAACCCTCCCCCTGGTGTTTAACCCTAACCCTCCCCCTAGTGTTTAACCCTACCCCTCCTCCTAGTGCTTAACCCTAAACGTCCCCTTCCACAGCCTAACACTAACCCTCCACCAAATGCCTAACCCTAACCGTCCCAGCAACCTAACCCTCCCCCAAGTGCCTAACCTTAAGACTATCCCCCTAACCCCAAAAATCATGGAAAATCACCAAAAACATGCGTCATCCTTTTTTTGTGTCAACTATTCACATGTTGACCTTTTGACCCTGTCGACCTAAGTTGACTGAAGTCCACTTCAACCATTTAGCTGTCGACATTTTGAATGTCGACCATTTGATGTCAACCTATCGAGTGCTTATTTACAGTTTATCTTCCATCCGCACACCATTGTTACTCCACCATTGTTAAATACGCACTAACAGTCTTGCGTTCACTCACAGGGTCCTGTTATTCTTGTGCACACTTACATGGAAAGCCATAGTTTACTCCAATGTATACAACCTTGGTGGCCTTTCTATACACTTGCCACAACACTTGCAGCCTCAATTAGTCAATGCATCTGTATGCTAAGCTTAAGGTTGCTTAAACAGGTCAGACTCTAAATAGTCTTTGAGATAAGTAAAAAAATGGAGTTGCTTAAATGAGAAAGTCAGAATGCTAGTATAACAGAAGTTATAATTATGATGTATGCTGAGCCAAGTTACTGGCACCATTGTATCACACACCTATATGTCATTGTTCTACTGTATGGGAGGGGTGTCAGTATTCCGACTCATCGCAGTTCACATCCTCCTCAGTTACATTATGTTTAGCAGATTATCCCTTTACTCATCCAACATCTGTGGAATGCATAGAGCACAAATCCAGGTGTGGCTTTACTAATTATGAATTCCAATTCTGAAGTCTATATCATTCTCTGAGGACTACAATCTGACAGTCATGGCTAACTAACTTGTAATTAGATGCACCTTTGTTTGACTTGTACCACTTCTGGTATCTACTAAATTGTGATGATTCACAAAACAGCTGATCTGACAAATCTTTTAACCTGTGGGATATTTAAAAAGAGAGTACAACCAAAGACACTGTCCATTTTTGAGAATGATACATTTATTTTTACAGAATGGGGTAGGCATGTCCAGTCCTTTCCATCATGCCTACATTGCTGTGTAGAGATGTCAATGACTGCTTTTCAAACATTTTTTGAGCCATGAGCCAGCAGTACTGTAAAGTAGTCACCAATGGTGTTATTCTGCAATCCAAGCTGGCTATACGGTGGCTAAGTGTATGACTGGGTTTGCACACTGTGTGAATGTCTGAAATCTTCTGCCATGTGTGGATAAACTGTCTTTTTATTCAATAAAATACAGTATTCATTTGCATTAGAGATGTAAAATACCTGATAGCTTATGCACTTCTGAGATGTAATATTATAATTCTCCTGGGAAGACCAGTAAAGCTACTTATCAACATAAATTATTCTACAGGCTATAAACATACATCCTGTATGTTACTAAGCTAAGTAAAGTCTGATATAAATGTCCAGAATCTGTCCTTTACAGAAAGTACACATTGCTTTGGTGGGTGGTGTGTCTCTATCTTGCATTTTAGAAAATTCAGGAATGAGAATTTGTGTACTTGTTTCCTAGGTAACCGAAATCCTTTCTACAGACTGATAATGTCATACTGAGGTATTGCCAGTGGTGTCATAGCAACCATAGCTGATAATACTACATCATCATTTAAACCTACTTCTGATTCATTTAAAAAAAACTGTACAATAGTTCTATAAATGGCTAAAACAAAATAACATGAGAGATGGGAGAAAAATAAGAATTTACTCACCGGTAATTCTATTTCTCGTAGTCCGTAGTGGATGCTGGGAACTCCGTAAGGACCATGCGGAATAGCGGGCTCCGAAGGAGGCTGGGCACTCTAGAAAGATCTTAGACTACCTGGTGTGCACTGGCTCCTCCCACTATGACCCTCCTCCAAGCCTCAGTTACGTACTGTGCCCGGACGAGCGTACACAATAAGGAAGGATTTTGAATCCCGGGTAAGACTCATACCAGCCACACCAATCACACCGTACAACTCGTGATATGAAACACAGTTAACAGTATGAAACAATAGAGCCTCTCAACAGATGGCTCAACAATAACCCGATTTAGTTAACAATAACTATGTACAAGTATTGCAGATAAACCGCACTTGGGATGGGCGCCCAGCATCCACTACGGACTACGAGAAATAGAATTACCGGTGAGTAAATTCTTATTTTCTCTAACGTCCTAGTGGATGCTGGGAACTCCGTAAGGACCATGGGGATTATACCAAAGCTCCCAAACGGGCGGGAGAGTGCGGATGACTCTGCAGCACCGAATGAGAGAACTCCAGGTCCTCCTCAGCCAGGGTATCAAATTTGTAGAATTTTGCAAACGTGTTTGCCCCTGACCAAGTAGCTGCTCGGCAAAGTTGTAAAGCCGAGACCCCTCGGGCAGCCGCCCAAGATGAGCCCACCTTCCTTGTGGAATGGGCATTGACAGATTTTGGCTGTGGCAGGCCTGCCACAGTATGTGCAAGCTGAATTGTACTACAAATCCAACGAGCAATAGTCTGCTTAGAAGCAGGAGCACCCAGCTTGTTGGGTGCATACAGGATAAACAGCGAGTCAGATTTTCTGACTCCAGCCGTCCTGGAAACATATATTTTCAGGGCCCTGACAACGTCTAGCAACTTGGAGTCCTCCAAATCCTTAGTAGCCGCAGGCACCACAATAGGCTGGTTCAGGTGAAACGCTGACACCACCTTAGGGAGAAACTGGGGACGAGTCCTCAATTCTGCCCTATCCATATGGAAAATCAGATAAGGGCTTTTACATGATAAAGCCGCCAACTCTGACACTCGCCTGGCTGAAGCCAAGGCCAATAACATGACCACTTTCCACGTGAGATATTTCAGATCCACGGTTTTTAGTGGCTCAAACCAATGTGATTTTAAGAAACTCAACATCACGTTGAGATCCCAAGGTGCCACAGGAGGCACAAATGGGGGCTGAATATGCAGCACTCCTTTCACAAATGTCTGAACTTCAGGTACTGAAGCTAGTTCTTTTTGAAAGAAAATCGACAGAGCCGAGATCTGTACCTTAATGGAGCCCAGTTTTAGGCCCATATTCACTCCTGCTTGCAGGAAATGCAGAAATCGACCTAGTTGAAATTCCTCTGTTGGGGCCTTTTTGGCCTCGCACCATGCAACATATTTCCGCCATATGCGGTGATAATGCTTTGCCGTAACATCTTTCCTGGCTTTAATAAGCGTAGGAATGACTTCCTCCGGAATGCCCTTTTCCTTCAGGATCCGGCGTTCAACCGCCATGCCGTCAAACGCAGCCGCGGTAAGTCTTGGAACAGACAGGGGCCCTGCTGCACCAGGTCCTGTCTGAGCGGCAGAGACCACGGGTCCTCTGAGATCATCTCTTGAAGTTCCGGGTACCACGCTCTTCTCGGCCAATCCGGAACCACGAGAATTGTGTTTACTCCTCGCTTTCTTATTATTCTCAATACCTTTGGTATGAGAGGTAGAGGAGGGAACACATAAACTGACCGGTACACCCACGGTGTCACTAGAGCGTCCACAGCTATCGCCTGAGGGTCTCTTGACCTGGCGCAATACTTCTCTAGTTTTTTGTTTAGGCGGGACGCCATCATGTCCACCTGTGGACGACCCCATTGATTTACAATCATTTGGAAGACTTCTGGATGAAGTCCCCACTCTCCCGGGTGGAGGTCGTGCCTGCTGAGAAAGTCTGCTTCCCAGTTGTCCACTCCCGGGATGAACACTGCTTACAGTGCTAGTACATGATTCTCCGCCCATCGGAGAATTTTTGTGGCTTCTGCCATCGCCGTCCTGCTTCTTGTGCCGCCCTGTCGATTCACATGGGCGACTGCCGTGATGTTTTCTGACTGGATCAGCACCGGCTGGTGTAGGAGCAGGGATTTTGCTTGACTTAGGGCATTGTAAATGGCCCTTAGTTCCAGAATATTTATGTGAAGGGCAGTCTCCTGACTTGACCATAGTCCTTGGAAATTTCTTCCCTTTGTGACTGCCCCCCAGCCTCGTAGGCTGGCATCCGTGGTCACCAGGACCCAGTCCTGTATGCCGAATCTGCGGCCCTCCAGAAGATGAGCACTGTGCAGCCACCACAGAAGAGACACCCTGGTTCGTGGAGACAGGGTTATTAAACGATGCATCTGAAGATGCGATCCGGACCACTTGTCCAACAGGTCCCACTGAAAAATCCTGGCATGGAACCTGCCGAATGGAATTGCTTCGTAAGAAGCTACCATCTTTCCCAGGACCCGCGTGCAGTGATGCACCGATACCTGTTTTGGTTTTAGGAGGTCTCTGACTAGAGAAGACAACTCCCTGGCTTTCTCCTCCGGGAGAAACACTTTTTTCTGGGCCGTGTCCAGAATCATTCCCAGGAACATTAGACGTGTGGTGGGGACCAGCTGTGACTTTGGGATATTCAGAATCCAGCCGTGCTGACTCAGCACTTCCTGAGATAGTGCTACTCCCACTAACAACTGTTCCTTGGATCGTGCCTTTATTAGGAGATCGTCCAAGTATGGGATAATTAAAACTCCCTTTTTTCGAAGGAGTATCATCATTTCCGCCATAACCTTGGTAAATACCCTCGGTGCCGTGGAGAGTCCAAACGGCAGCGTCTGGAATTGGTAATGGCAGTCCTGTACCACAAATCTGAGGTACTCCTGGTGAGAATTGTAAATGGGGACATGCAGGTAAGCATCCTTGATGTCCAGGGATACCATGTAATCCCCCTCGTCCAGGCTTGCAATAACCGCCCTGAGCGATTCCATCTTGAACTTGAATTTTTTTATGTATGTGTTCAAGGATTTCAAATTTAAAATGGGTCTCACCGAACCGTCCGGTTTCGGCACCACAAATAGTGTGGAATAGTAACCCCGGCCTTGTTGAAGTAGGGGTACCTTGATTATCACCTGCTGGGAATACAGCTTGTGAATCGCTGCTAGCACCGCCTCCCTGTCTGAGGGAGCAATCGGCAAGGCGGATTTTAGGAAACGGCGGGGTGGAGTCGCCTCGAATTCCAGCCTGTATCCCTGAGATACTATTTGAAGGATCCAGGGATCCACCTGTGAGCGGGCCCACTGATCGCTGAAATTCCTGAGGCGGGCCCCCACCATACCTGGCTCCGCCTGTGAAGCCCCACCGTCATGCGGCGGACTTGGAAGAGGAAGCGGGGGAGGACTTTTGTTCCTGTGAACCTGCTGTTTGCTGCAGCCTTTTTTCCCTGCCTCTGCCTCTTGACAGAAAAGACCCTCCTTTTCCCCGCTTGTTTTTCTGGGACCGAAAGGACTGAACCTGATAAAATGGCGCCTTCTTAGGCTGTGAGGGGACATGGGGTAAAAATGCTGACTTCCCAGACGTTGCTGTGGAAACTAGGTCGGAGAGACCATCCCCAAATAATTCCTCCCCCTTATAAGGCAAGACTTCCATGTGCCTTTTGGAATCTGCATCTCCAGTCCACTGGCGAGTCCATAAGCATCTCCTAGCAGAGATAGATAATGCACTTATTTTAGATGCCAGCCGGCAGATTTCCCTCTGTGCATCTCTCATGTATAAGACTGAGTCTTTTATATGGTCAATTGTTAGCAGGATCGTGTCTCTGTCTAACGTGTCAATATTTTCTGACAGTTTATCTGACCACGCAGCGGCAGCACTGCACATCCATGCTGACGCAATAGCTGGTCTGAGTATAATGCCTGAGTGTGTATATACAGACTTCAGGATCGCCTCCTGCTTTCTATCAGCAGGTTCCTTAAGGGCGGCCGTATCCTGGGACGGTAGTGCCACCTTTTTAGACAAACGTGTGAGCGCTTTATCCACCCTCGGGGGTGTTTCCCAACGTAACCTATCCTCTGGCGGGAAAGGGAACGCCATTAGTAGCTTCTTAGGAATTACCAATTTCTTATCAGGGGAAGCCCACGCTTCTTCACACACTTCATTTAATTCATCTGACGGGGGAAAAACTACAGGTAGTTTTTTCTCCCCAAACATAATACCCTTTTTTGTGGTACCTGGATGTAAATCAGAAATATTTAACACCTCTTTCATTGCCTCAATCATGCAGTGAATGGCCTTAACGGGCATTAAATTTGACTCATCGTCGTCGACACTGGTGTCAGTATCCGTGTCGACATCTACTTGTGCCACCTGAGATAACGGGCGTTTCAGAGCCCCTGATGACTTTTGAGACACCTGGACAGGCACGAGCTGAAGACTCGGCTGTCCCACAGTCGGCATGTCGTCAAATTTTTTATGTAAGGAGTCTATACGTGCACTCATTTCCTGCCATAATACCATCCACTCCGGTGTCTGACCCCCAGGGGGTGACATCCCTGCTAAAGGCATCTGCTCCCCCTCCACATCATTATCCTCCTCAAACATGTCGACACAGCCGTACCGACACACTCCACACACACAGGGAATGCTCAAATAGAGGACAGGACCCACAAAAGCCCTTTGGGGGGACAGAGTAAGAGTATGCCAGCACACACCAGAGCGCTATATATATACAGGGACTAACTGAGTTATGTCCCTAATAGCTGCTTTTTATATAATATACTGTATACAGTGACAATTTTAATGCCCCCCCTCTCTTTTCCCTCTTACTGTACTGTAGAATTGCAGGGAAGAGCCAGGGAGCTTCCTTCCAGCCGAGTTGTGAGGGAAAAATGGCGCCAGTGTGCTGAGGAGATAGGCTCCGCCCCTTTTTCGCGGCCTATTCTCCCGCTTTTTATGGGATTCTGGCAGGGGTATTTACCTCATATATAGCCCCAGGGGCTATATATTGAGGTATTTTAGCCAGCCAAGGTGTTTTTATTGCTGCCTCAGGGCGCCCCCCCCCAGCGCCCTGCACCCTCAGTGACCGGAGTGTGAAGTGTGTATGAGGAGCAATGGCGCACAGCTGCAGTGCTGTGCGCTACCTTGGTGAAGACAGGATGTCTTCATGCCGCCGATTTTCCGGACCATCTTCTTGCTTCTGGCTCTGTAAGGGGGACGGCGGCGCGGCTCCGGGACCGAACATCAAGGCTGGGCCTGCGGTCGATCCCTCTGGAGCTAATGGTGTCCAGTAGCCTAAGAAGCCCAATCCGGCTGCAAGCAGGCGAGTTCGCTTCTTCTCCCCTTAGTCCCTCGCTGCAGTGAGCCTGTTGCCAGCAGGTCTCACTGAAAATAACAAATTCTAAGACTATAACTTTCTAAGAGCTCAGGAGAGCCCCTAGTGTGCATCCAACCTCGGCCGGGCACGAAATCTAACTGAGGCTTGGAGGAGGGTCATAGTGGGAGGAGCCAGTGCACACCAGGTAGTCTAAGATCTTTCTAGAGTGCCCAGCCTCCTTCGGAGCCCGCTATTCCCCATGGTCCTTACGGAGTTCCCAGCATCCACTAGGACGTTAGAGAAATAATGAATAACCTTATTAACAAACTGTTACCCACATTTTTGCAGTATCTTCATGCTTTATATAAGTATAATGTTTTTGCTATCCCTTAAATTTGTAATAAATTGTTTCCCCACCGAGACCAAGAAACATTGCAAGACACATAATAAAGTAATGATATTGTGGTGGAAATGTAGCAAGATGACATTTGCTCACCTAGATCACTGCCTCTTTTTAATCTTCTCCTGGCGAGTTTGATTTGATCCTGAAGAATTTGTACCCAGTGTCTCGGCCCAGGAACCTTTTCCACATTGTTAGCAGTGCAATACTTTTCTGTGAACACTAGTGAGAAGAAAATCACGGAGGCAACTCAAATAAAAGTACAATAGATTGCTGGAAAATAGTCTCTTGTGAGAGATGGCTGAGATGCACCATTTCTAGGAATAAGTGCATGTGTATAAAAACTGCAGTAATAATATCTGTGTAAAGCTCCTCAAATTGCTGCATATACAAAATGGCAATGGAGACCCCAATCTCTCTGCTGAGGAGATGTCTGTGCAACCCTATATGACCTGTTAATAGAAACGCCTATAGGCCAAGCAGAGTACAGCACGTGGATACTGACTGTGATGTGGACTACACAGAATAGATACACAAAGCACACTTGCTTCTCTCATCTTTCGGACAGTATCACTGGACAGAAATAGAAAAACAACTTGTCCTTTTGAATCATATGTAAAGAGGGGGATCCGGTCTTTAGGTCGACAGTAAGTAGGTCAGCCACTATTGGTCGACAGTAAGTAGGTGGACAGGGACTCTAGGTCGACATGACACAAGGTCGACATGAGTTTTTCAAAAATTTTTCATTTTTATAACTTTTTCATACTTTACGAACCACGTGTACTACAACTGGGAACGGCAACCTTGCCCGAAGTTCGCTCGCCATGCGAAGGCCCTCGGTGCACTAATTGGGGTTCCCGTCACTGTACGGAGAAAACGGCACCCAAAAAAGAAAAAAAACTCACGTCGACCTTTTCTCATGTCGACATAGTATATGTCGACCTAGAGTCCCTGTCGACCTGCTTACTGTCGACCAATAGTGGTCAACCTAGATACTGTCGACCTAAGTCTTATCTACCTAACATACCACACCCGTAAAGAGGACATATGCCCATTCTTTAGCAATACAAAGGCATAACAGCTGTCAGTAAGAGAAGAGAAGAGACATGAAAGGAGCTAAAACTGCACAATCATGAGCAAAATAAAAATGCAACCAGCGTTATCCCAAAGCGATACCTTAGGTGAAGCCTTCTTTTGAGGAGAATTTAAGAGTTGCATTAGTTGATAACCTAATCATTATAATTGGAGAAATAAGGGGCTTATTAAGAGAGGAGGAGGCCCGTATACAGTCTCCGTCTGGGGCTCCTCCTCTCTGGCCAGCATAGCAGTAGGCTCTGAGCACTAGGGTCATTAGGAGATCCTAGCGCTGTCCCAGAGTCTAGTGCGCATGCGCAGGTCTCTGGGAAAGTGGTGCGGCAGCCATTTTCCAGTGGCTTGTGCAGTGCTGCTACCGTGAAACCATGGAAGGGTAAGTATTGAAAAAATGGGTTCAGGGTGTGTGGTGTGGGCCCCCCACACCACACAGCACAAAATGCAAACAGGGGAGCCACACCAACAGTCTGTGATTCCCGAACAGCAATGTCATACAGTGTTTGGGGTGCAGTTGATGTGGCTCCCCTATTTGAATTGTGGACTGCTCTGCAACTACCACTGGAGCGGAGATGTTTATCTCCATCTCCAGAGAACATAAATATCACATTTTCCAGCTTTTATGAGATACTTTTTTTTATTAAAGATCCCCAAGAGCACCAACCAAACACCTCCTAACTGTCATATTCAAATACAGCCTGTAACACGAAAGTTAGGAGCTGATTGATTTGTACTTTATCTCCAGGGCCAGGACTCCCCATTTGGCACTTCTGTCAAATGCCAGAAGGGCCGATGGCCTGATGTGTCGATCTGGCTACACAAAGAGCAGGGCTGGACGAACAGTGTAGTCTCCCAGAACTCTGCTCGGCCGCCCAGCATACTGATAGATGGGGGCATGCTGCGAGGCCAGGCCCCCCTGACTCGCAGTACACCTCCAAGAGCAATAGATGCGTCCCCTTCAGCCGTGGCCATACCCCCTTTATCATGCGTGATATGCTAGGGCTGCTTCATGGCCCCATTCAGTCCCTGTTCATCTCTCTCCACTTTACCTTTCTCCAACCCTTAGTACATACACCCCATAATCATTATCATTGGCACTTACACCTACCCTATGCTAGGTGCAGGAGAACCATTTGAATTTGTCATCTATAATGCATAGACGTGACTAGGGAGGCCAATCCCGGGATCGGCGGGATCCCGGGATTTGGGCCCAAAAATGCCGGGATTTGAATCCCGGGATTGGAGCATCCAATCCCAGGATTCACGGGATTGCACTGCGCATGTGCGGGAGGGAGTGTGTGTAAGTAATACTACTTACATTTAGGCGGGCGGCAGCCACAGACGAACGCTGAACGCGGCGACACTTCAAATGTGGCGCCGGCCGCCAGCCAATCAGAGCTGGCGGACCGGCAGCCAATCAGGAGCGACTGCTGCGGCCGCTTCACTGATTGGCTGCTGGTCCGCCTGCTCTGGTTGGCTGGTGGCCGGCGCTTCATTTGAAATGCCGCTGCGTTCAGTGTGTCCATGGCTGGCGCCCACCTAATAGTAAGTGTTATTACTTACACCCAGCCTCCCTCCCGCGCCGCTACCAACCCTCCCCGCTACCTACTGTACACCCTCCCGCCCAGCTACCTACACCCTCCCGCCCAGCTACCTACAACCTCCGCACCGCTAACTACACCCTCCCGCCCAGCTACCTACACCCTCCCGCCCAGCTACATACAACCTCCGCACCGCTAACTACACCCTCCCGCCCAGCTACCTACACCCTCCGCACCGCTAACTACACCCTCCCGCCCAGCTACCTACACCCTCCGACCGCTACCTACACCCTCCCGCCCAGCTCCCTACACCCTCCTGCACTGCTACCTACATCCTCCCTCCCTTCCCCGCCGCTACCTACACCCTCCCGCACCGCTACCTACCCTCCAGCGCTGCTCCCTACACCCTTCTTTACTGATCCCTACTGCAATTCCGGGATCCCGGGAATCCCGGGATTGATCGTTTTTCAATCCCGAATCCCGGGATTGAAAAAACGGCCCGGGATTGGCCTCCCTACACGTGACTCAGAATAGTGAGTGACATTGGCTAAACCCCGGAACATCCACAAGACAGTTCTCTTGCATGAATTCACATCGTTGCATCCCAGTTACCACATAGAAACTCTCTTGTAGCCTTTGCTGAGAACTGGCTGCCATCTATGCGAGTCTGAATCCTGAATAATGTACACTGGCAAAGAAGTATATGCCACCCATTACACAACACACAAAAATCGCTACATGTGAAAAGGCTGAATTGTTTTTGTTCCAATACTGTGTACCCAAACTCATTTTCAATGTTAGTAAAGCTCCCCTGCCATTTACTGAACATACACAGGGGGGCTCATATACAATATCACAAAATTAAAATATAAAATGATTAAACAAAATAATTGTAAAATAAATCAGAGGACTTTATTTTAATTCCACAACAGATGCAATTTAAATAAGTGTATGAGTCCTTCTTTGCACTTTGACCCGCATGGTATGGATACAGAAGTGCACTTAACTTTGATCTAGCTTTGTAATGTTTTCTATATACCTAACAATGGTCAGGGAGCTTTTCCTTGCTGCACACCCTATGGCACTAGATAAGTGTACTTACTCATACATACAAAGCATGGTACATATTATATTACTTAGGTGACGTGACAGTTATTATAAATAAGGTGTACCTTTTATTGCTCCTACAATATTTTGATCTAATCCTTGCCGGTTGTCGTTGAGCCCTCGCTTCCGCTTTCCATTGGGTAGTGATGTTGCCAAAGTTTTATCATCAAAAAAAGCACACACCAGTTTCCTAAAGAGCAGGCTTCCTGACCTCTTATAATTTGACAGTATGGAGTCCAGCTGGGATTTCGGCATGAAGACATCAAATCCTTCCGCCAACTGCACATTTGGCTACCAAAGCAACACAAACATTGACATCAAAATGGCATCATGCCAGGAAGTCATTGCATCGTTTATCTTCGATCCTGCATTTACATATTGTCACCGGGTAGATTTATCTTTGCCTGGCTAAAGAGTTTTCCCTCTCTGAATCACCTCCATCCATATATTTTGCATGTCATGAAAAATCAAGTGTAATAATTAGCACAACTTATTTTAGCAAATATGTATTCATTGCTTTAGGCAATTATTTCTTACACAAGGTTTTCATGGACAGCTTAATAAAAGTAACATCCATAGGAATTACACTACAAGATGAATGACCAAAAAATATCATAATGTTACATTGCCAAATACTAATTATTTTAGACATAAAGTGCAATGATTACTATTATTAATCTTTGTTATGATCCATGGCAGTTGACAATGTATAAAACACGGGAGTCTGTCATTATTATAAATATATTTCCAGTTGCAAAATAGGAACTGTCAATCATTACATAGTAAGGAAGCATCTCGCCCATCGTCAGGGATAAAGGTAAAGATCCTTGTAGCCAATGAATGGAGCAACAGTGCTAGATCAGCTGCTGTCCTGTTTATATACAGTATGTTTCCTGATAAATGTATCTGCAAGCAACAGTCAAATGTTTTCTTACCAAAAAGGTTGTTTAAAAAGTAATTCTTGAGAAAATCCTCTTTGGAGACCAGGAAAGTGTTGACAGAAAAAAGTAGCTTGCTTAAATCAATAGCATTTACTCCCACTACCATATGAGAGTAAGAGGACTAAACAATGAATAATTATTTTTTATACAGATGTGATTGCACAGTCTTTAGGTCACATCACTTAGAATGAGGAATGAGGTATGGCTCCAGACAGGCCTTCACTGGCCAAGTTAGCAGTTCACGTCAGGGCTACCTGGACCTTTACAACATGTTCAAAAGGGGTTGCATGCCTAAGTGGATCTATATGCCAGCCTCTCAATTTGACAACATCTGTACAGAAGTGCACTGAAAAGAAGGGAGCATTTAAAGTCATAGAGAACAGCCTCTGATTGGTTACTACCTGTTCATAACCAATAAGCTGCTGCCCTACCTGCCACTGAATACTTCTACAGTACATCTTCAAAGGCTATCATACCGATACCAGTGTGTGGTACCTAATGATGCTAAGGTGTATAACCCTTTATTGCCCATAGAAATCAACAGAGTAATAGTTAATGTGTGACATAAACTGGATTGAGAGGTCGGCCCAGCTTAACCTAATCTTACGTGGAAGTAGGCAAAAAAACCCTGATCAAATTAGATATTTAGTACCGGTACCAGTCCTTTAACTAGATGGTGTGACAAAATAAAAAACAGTTTCACAGTGTCACTGGGAGGAAAATATAATAATTCTATAAGGCTAATGAAGACAATGGCCAAAATTTATAAAAAAATCGAGTTTGTCCGATTTGTGTTTTTTTTTTCTAAGTCCCAACACGGGAATTCACTAAGCACAAATCTCGGCAGTGTTTGGACTATTCATAATGGTTTGAATGACAAAGTTCAAAAATACGAATAAATAGACCATCGGTCAAACGCGGCTGTTATTTCCTACAACACGGGTATTCACTATTCATTCGTATTTGGGTGTTAGTCTCTGAGTGCTCAAGTGCGGGTGTATTTTTTTGCGAATCGTTAAAAAAAGCAGCAAAAAAATAGACCTGCTTTTTCCAGTCGAGTTTGGATAACCATGCACGGATCAGTGAGATCTGTGCATGGTTATCTATGGGAAAGGGTCTGTTTAGTGTAAAAACTGGTAAAAATTTGCGTGGGGTCCCCCCTCCTAAGCATAACCAGCCTCGGGCTCTTTGAGCCGGTCCTGGTTGCAAAAATATGGGGAAAAAATTGACAGGGGTTCCCCCATATTTTAACAACCAGCACCGGGCTCTGCGCCTGGTCCTGGTGCCAAACATACGGGGGACAAAAAGCGTAGGGGTCCCCCGTATTTTTGGAACCAGCACCCGGCTCCACTAGTCAGAGAGATAATGCCACAGCCGGGGGGACACTTTAATATAGGTCCCTGCGGCCCTGGCATTAAATCACTAACTAGTCACCCCTGGCCGGGGTACCCTGGAGGAGTGGGAACCCCTTAAATCAAGGGGTCCCCCCCCTCCAGCCACCCAAGGGCCAGGGGTGAAGCCCGAGGCTGTCCCCCCCATCCAAGGGCTGCAGATGGGGGGCTGATAGCCTTGTGAAAAAAATAGAATATTGTTTTTTGTAGCAGTACTACAAGTCCCAGCAAGCCTCCCCCGCAAGCTGGTACTTGGAGAACCACAAGTACCAGCATGCGGTGGAAAAACGGGCCCGCTGGTACCTGTAGTACTACTACAAAAAAAATACCCAAATAAAAACAGAACTCACACACCTTGAAAGTACAACTTTATTACATACATGCACACCTACATTCACACACACTTACCTATGTTCACACGAGAGTCGGTCCACTTCTCCAAGTAGAATCCATGGGTTACCTGAAAATAAAATTATACTCACAAAAATCCAGTGTAGATCGGTCCTCTTCTGAGCTTGTAATCCACGTACTTGGCAAAAAAACAAACCGGATACCCGACCAACCGCTGACCGCAAAGTTCCCACCATTGGATACAATGGAGCGCATAGGCGCAACATTGTATCTCTGCCGTGCGCAGCCTGACTGACAGCTCAGGAGCGCACAGGCAATCAGGAGAGTGCCACGATGTGGCGCTCCCTGATTGGCTGAAGGGACTCTCTGTGACAGGAGTCACGGGGGGTCCAGGCAGTCGGGGAAAGGGGTCCCATGTGTAAACATGGGACCCCTTTCAGTGCGTAGTCGGGTTTCCGGTTTGTTTTTTTGCCAAGTACATGGATTACAAGCTCAGAAGAGGACCGATCTACACTGGATTTTTGTGAGTATAATTTTATTTTCAGGTAACCCATGGATTTTACTTGGAGAAGTGGAACAACCCTCGTGTGAACATAGGTAAGTATGTGTGAATGTAGGTGTGCAAGTATGTAATAAAGTTGTACTTTCAAGGTGTGTGAGTTCTGTTTTTATTTGGGTATTTTTTTTGTAGTAGTACTACAGGTACCAGCGGGCCCGTTTTTCCACCGCATGCTGGTACTTGTGGTTCTCCAAGTACCAGCTTGCGGGGGAGGCTTGCTGGGACTTGTAGTACTGCTACAAAAAACAATATTCTATTTTTTTTACAAGGCTATCAGCCTCCCATCCGCAGCCCTTGGATGGGGGGGACAGCCTCGGGCTTCACCCCTGGCCCTTGGGTGGCTGGAGGGGGGGACCCCTTGATTTAAGGGGTTCCCACTCCTCCAGGGTACCCCGGCCAGGGGTGACTAGTTAGTGATTTAATGCCAGCGCCGCAGGGACCTATATAAAAGTGTCTCCCGGCTGTGGCATTATCTCTCTGACTAGTGGAGCCCGGTGCTGGTTCCAAAAATCCGGGGGACCCCTACGCTTTTTGTCCCCCGTATTTTTGGCACCAGGACCAGGTGCAGAGCCCGGTGCCGGTTGTTAAAATATGGGGGAACCCCTGTCAATTTCCCCCCCATATTTTTGCAACCAGGACCGGCTCAAAGAGCCCGAGGCTGGTTATGCTTAGGAGGGGGGACCCCACGCAAAAAAATTTCTTGATTTTTAACACTTAATTTTTTTTTAAAAAGGTGCAGAATGAAGCCCTGCACGGATCTCACAGATCCGGCCGGGATTCCTTGTGTTTTGTCAGGCAGTGTTTTACTCATCACTCCCGTAAAACACTGCCTGACATTACGAATCACATAGACATCGGAAAAAACGAATGTGGAAAACTCGGCAGCTTAGTAACTGACCGTATCAGGATTCAAAAAGTTGCAGTAAAATGCACCCGATACCATTCGAGTTCAAACACCCTTAAAAACGGCTAAAACACGAATATTAGTAAATTTTGGCCAATATGTTTTCATACTGTATAACAGAATATGAATACACTGCTAAAAGCTACAGCAAATAATGAACCTTTGTATTGGAACTTACATCGGAGGATGTGGAGTTGACAACAATCCCGAATCCTGGCACATGAACCTCCTCTTTCTTGATGTGCTCTGTCTGTGACAGACTGGAGGGCCTTTCTGGAAGTGCCGGTAGCTTGTGTTCCCTCGCACTCGCATTGTGTGCACTGTGTACCGGGGTCACACTCAGAGTTTTTGGAAGAATCTTTTTCTTCATTATTCTTTTCCTTGTAAGAACAGTTTTCTGGGAGCAAACACATGACTGGGGAACCTGCTGTCGGCTTTGTGCAACTATAAAAACAGAAATAAAAAATGAAGGCCACCTTTTCAGCTGCAGGATGCTGTCATCATTGTAATAAAGCAAATATGCATACAGTTTCCTACAAAACGTTGTACTAATCTAGTTCAAGGATCTCAGACAAATATTTTCCATTAAACTTGGTTTCAGTCACATTCAATTGTCATAGTTACATATCACACAAAATACAATCACACATGACAATAAAACAAATACCATCAAGGCTGATAAAGGAGAAGCAAATGTAGTTCAGCCTCCCCCTTGTGTACTAGCGTGTACTGGACTGTGCAAGTTGAGACGTCCACTTGTAGCGCTTGTGGACAATGCAATTCCACCATTGGCGCACCATTGTTTGTAAACCACTGACCATCCTATGGCAGGCGCAGTGTCTCCTTCTGAAATTCCTCTACACAGGGGGGCAGATGTATTAAGCCTGGAGAAGTCATAAAGCAGTGATAAAGCAGTGATAAGTGGAAGGTGATCACCTTCCACTTATCACTGCTTTATCACTTCTCCAGGCTTAATACATCTGCCCCATGGCTTCTGTGGCTGTAGATCTGTGCTTGAGAATGCAGTTGTGTCCACTGACATTCCCGTGACACTCCAATGAGACTAACTTTCTTGTGCTCACTTCAGCCACCTCCCAGTCATCGCCCAGGAGCACCCATGGTTTGGCGATACCAGTGACTATGTATGCAACAGCGTTCTCTGTGTACACTCAGGGGAATGCATGCGTCATAGGGGATTTCAGCTCTTTCTGTGCAGCGAGTAATCCCATAACTGCACAATTATCGGCATTGCATCCACTTCTGAATCAGGCCCATAGTCTAGTAGAAGTAGACAACAGGGTCAAAGATGACACCAAGGCAGTAGGATTGAGGTATTGCTAACTGTGAGGACGCTAGGATGGAATTATTAATTTCACCATTTCCAATCTGCACCTAGGGATTATTATTATTACATTTATTTTTTATTTTTTTTCAATAATGATTTTTTTATTAGTTTCAAAATATAGAGAGAAAAAAACAGAACAAGTAAATGTACACTTACAGAGATCGTATAAAGTGTACATCATTGAGCTAATACATGGAACCCGATCATAAACAACGAATCTGAATTCAGAAGCTCAGTTCACTAATAGTGTACATAGTTTCTCTTAACTATCAACCAGAAATAGAACTATAGAAGTAATAAAATAGAGAGCTCAGTAGAGAAAGAAAGAGAGAAAGACATAACAAGACAGCGACACACGAGGGAAGAAGTATGGACAAGGAGAAGAGAACATATATGTCAGGGGAATACCTTACTCAGGTAATGTAACATGAAAATAAATAGGTAAAGAGACAGGCTCATCTGTCACAAATGGGTATTATCAGATTGTGGAGAGTGTAGAGTTGCCGTGTCAATGGGATCACTATAAATTACGGAGTGACCCTGTCTCTCCCGGAATTCGCTCCATTTAAACCATCTCATATAGATAGAAGAAGGAGATGAAGAGTACACACATCCCGCTGTTTCAAAAAGGAAGTGCTTGTGGGTATTATTAATAACCGTCTGAATGTGAGGTATGGACTGTGACTTCCACAATTGGCCTATCGCTGCTTTAGCTGATATTAAGACGTGGCCTACAATGTACCTGTCACAGCTGAGGAGAGCGCGAGGAGAGTAGTGGAATAAGGCAAATAATGGATCTAGTGGCACACTCGCTCCCACCACTTCCTCCAAAAGAGAGAACACTTCCGTCCACAGAGGCCTGAAAACTGGGCAACCCCAGAAAATATGTAGAATGGTACCTACATCGCCGCATTTTCGCCAGCATAGCTGGGAGGTCGAGGGCCAGATACGGTGAAGCCTCTGCGGGGTGAAGTACGCCCTATTGCATAGTTTATAGAACATTTCTGAATGCTGGAGACATTTAGAGATTTTAAAGCACTGTGAGGAAATTGTATCCCACTCTTCCTCTCGAAGTACAATAGAGAGATCTTTCTCCCACTTAACCTGCGGAGGGAGTTTACCAGTTTTATTCAAAAGAACAATATACTGATACCATCTGGATACCCCCCCTCTATGACCTGAGGTAGACAATCTGGAGAGCATAATAGCAGGTAGAGGAAGGGGGCCACCAGACCTGCCAACATAAGAATGGAGCCAATGGCGTAGTTGTAAGTATTTGAAAAAATCATGCTTTGATATCCCAAACTGAGACTGAAGCTGGGAGAAGGGAATTAAACCATTATTCAAGAACAGATCTTTCAATCTCACAACTCCAGCATCAATCCAGGTGTCTAATATAAGATCAGGGATAGTGCAAGCAACGGTTCTGTTAGAGAGATCCGCTGCCGGTAATGTAATAGTCGGGTCAGACACAACAACTGAGTGCCATACTTTCAAAGTGCATCTAATCGCGTCCCCAGGACCAGTCCATTTCGGAACGTTATTTATCGGCAGTAGAAATAGGTCTGTAATGTTAATCGACCCTAAAAAGGATTTTTCAATAACTACCCATGGCTTGGGGGGATGGGCAGCATACCAGTCGCGGGCCTGACTAAGAAGGCAGGCGGAGTGATATGCATCTAAGTTGGGGTAAGCAACCCCACCAAAACCCTTGGGCAATGATAAAACCTGCCTAGAGATACGCGGTCTAGATCTCTTCCAGATGAATTGTGATAGAATTTTATTAGCCCTAACACTAAGAGATTTAGGGAAGCTGCGGGGGATGGCCCTAAATAGGTAAAGGAGTTTAGGTAGCAATACCATCTTAGTTGCAGAGATACGCCCCAGCCAAGAGATTTCATGTAAGGACCACTCTTTAATCAATTTTTCGAAGGCACTAAACAAAGGTGAGTAGTTACAGTCATACAAATCTCTGTCAAGCGATAGGTGTATACCTACATATTTAATAGTTCTCGTTTGCCAAGCATATCTGTATCTATCCTTAAGTAAAGCCAGGATATGTGGTGGGATATGGAGCGGTAGAGCCTCCGTTTTTGCAGTATTCAGTTTATAATATGATAATCTGGAATACTTATCTAATATGGCATGGAGACCGATAAGGGAGGATTCAGGGTTGGTCAAACAGAGTAGAATATCATCTGCAAAAAGATTGACTTTATGACTCAATCCTCCTATCTCGGGTCCCGAGACCCCCGTATCAGATCTAATAGTCTCAGCCAGGGGTTCAATAGCCAGGGCAAAAACAAGGGGGGACAGAGGGCACCCTTGTCTGGTGCCGTTAAGGATATCAAAACCCCTGGATAGACACCCATTAACATACACCTTAGCAGAGGGGGCAGAGTATAAAGCAAAAATGGAATCTAGAAACCTTCCCTGGAAGCCAAACTTACCCAGGACTGATCTTAGATATCCCCAGTGTAATCTATCAAACGCCTTCTCAGCGTCCAACGATAGGACGAGGAGAGGCTCTCTATTAGCGTTACAATACTCCATGACATTGTAAACTCTCCGAGTGTTGTCCGGGGCCTGCCTGCCCGGGACGAAGCCAACCTGATCAGCAGCTATAAGGGAAGGCAATAAAGGGCAAAGACGGTTAGCGATAAGCTTAGCAAAAAGCTTTACGTCTGTATTCAGCAGAGCTATCGGTCGGTAATTTTGAACGGATGTGGGCGATTTACCAGGCTTGGGGATAGCAACTATCCGCGCTTCAAGCATCTCCTTCGGGAACCTCCCAGCTTCCGACGCCTCGTTGAAAACCGCCAATAACACTGGTGTCAAATCTGCTTTATAAGTTTTGTAGAAATTAGACGGAAATCCATCTGGACCTGGCGCTTTATCACGTGGAGGACTGTCAATAGCGGCCTCAAGTTCAGGAATAGTCCAGGGAGAGCTGAGGGACAGGCAGGCCTCGGAGTTCAGTGTCGGTAGGGACAGGTTTTTTAAAAAGGATTGAATTTCAGCTTCAATGGGTTGAGGGGTATTAGTATCTGACTGTAGGTTGTAAAGTCGGGAGTAATACTCTGCAAAAGTGTCCGCTATACTATAGGGGTCAGAGACTCTTGAGCCCGTAGGGGAATAGAAAAAGTGAAGTCTGGCCTTAGCTCGCTGGCCTCGCAGTTTCCGTGCCAAGAGTCGCCCTGCCTTGTTTCCAAATACATAAAATCTCTGATTCAATCTGGCAAGATTGCGTTGTACTTCCCGAAGAGAAAAAACGTTCACCTTTTCCCTTGCGGCAAGCAAAAGCTTAAAGGCAGTTCTATTCTGCGGGTCAGCCTTATGTGCTAATTCTAATTTTGCAGCTTCGCTTTCAGCTAAGAGACGTTCAGCATTTTGAGAGCGTTTTAGCCTTGACGCGGCCTGAATGGCCGCCCCCCGCATTACAGCCTTACAAGAGCACCAATTATTAAAGACCGAAGTATCTTCGGGTTTGTTAGTTTCTAAATATAGCTTTAAGGTTTGATGTATAGCAAGTGAAGCCTCTTGATGGCACAACAGGAAATTTCCCAGTCTCCAAGGGCTTGGTGACACCTTACAGGCCCCAAGATTCCACACTACCTTCAGCGGAGAATGGTCAGACCATGACATTGGTAAGATATTGATTTTCGTAATGGCCGGTAATGACACTCTGTCAGTCAGAGCAAGATCAATTCTAGAATATGAGGAGTGGACATGTGAATAAAAGGAGTAATCCCTAACTGTAGGATGTTTAGTTCTCCACGCATCGTAGAGTTCGTACTCTCCTAACAATTGGCAAAGCCCAAGGGTATTAACCGGAGATGTTCTGGGTTTAGCTAAGGGGTTTCTAGTGGGGAGAGATCTATCAACAGAGGGGTCTACAACTAAGTTGAAGTCCCCCAATAGCATGACGGCACCTTTAGCGTGCTTCTGTATCAGGGAGAATAGTCTCCTACAAAAGGAGAGTTGACCAGAGTTGGGTGCATAACAGGACGCCAAGGTAACTGTAGTATCCTCAAGCTGTCCAATTAATATTAAATACCTTCCTTCGGGGTCTATGATTTGGGATTCTAGAGTGAATGGGCATTCACGAGAAATTAGTATAGCCACTCCGGCCTTTTTTGCGGGACCATTAGCCATGTAGCAGGTAGGGAAATGATTATCATAGAGTCTGGGGGGGTCTAATTTTCTAAAATGGGTTTCCTGGATAGAGACCACATTCGCCTTCAGTTTATAGAAGGAAGATAAGGCCAACCTACGCTTCTGTGGGGAATTCAATCCCTTAACATTCAGTGATACCAATTTAACCATGACAAGCTAATCAGGAGGCGGAGCATCCGCTGAAACCAGAGAATACAATTAAAAAAGTGCAATACCCTGAACACATAGTGCAGAAAGAAAGAAGCATGGGGGGGACGAGACACAGAGGGAGAAACACGGAGGAGGACAAAGAGAGAAAAGAGAAAAACACAGTACACAAAACAAAGAAAGCCGACTCCGTGCAGAGACGAAGTCATAGTAAGACGCCAAAACATACAGCGCCTCACCCAGCAAAGTTGGGAGGTTAGTGGCCAACCTCCCCGCAATCAAGTAACCAAAATTTTGTAAACATTATAAGCAAACAATCGCACATGGCATAACAAAAGAATATTGTTAAGGATGGAATGATAGGCTAATTTGTAATGAGTCACAGGGTCCTGGAACCGGCAAAGAGCAATACTGTAAATACAGCAAGAGGACGGCTCTAAGGGGAGCATACAAATCAGACCAGGAGCCTGTGAAACAATGACAGTCGTTAAAGAGAAAAGAAAAAAATCCCGTCATACAATGGTATAAAAGGCATTAGGCATGAGATAACAAGGCAATTGACTTACAGTAAGCAGTGAAATTAATACTATCTTGTAGAAACAGCGCTAGCCCTTTAGATAGCCATTCTTGGCAGGTAAAGTACCGCAGTGGGAAGGGCCTACTTCCCAACCATCTGTTATGCACACCAGTGCCTGCAGGAAAGTACTGGTGTCAGGACTGTTATGCACTCCAGTGCCTGCAGGAATGTACTGGTGTTTGAACTGTTATGCAAAACACATGGACTCACAGACAGACTAGGGAATATGACATAACGTACACAGAAGGTGGAAGGGTAACAAAATACACACAACGTGAACAGAGAAGCCCAGAGGCTAAGGAACAGGGTATCTCCCTTGTATTAGAACTGCTCAGATGTGAAAAGCAAGATGTTGTGTTTTTAATACATAGAAAACCCGAAATGCTGTTGCTAAGGGCAACAGCAAAACCCTAAAGGGTTACCAACGGGTGTGGCAGTAAACTCCTTGGTCAGAGATGGAATGATAGACACAAGGAGATTCTCCACAATCCTAATTCTCACTTGCAGTGCACAGGTTCGGTTTACTGCCACTAAACTGACCCCTGACACCTAGCACAGTGAGACAGGATTAGACAGGCAAGTCTTAGAATACAGCCGCAGACTTGCTAAGTTCACAGAGTAGTAACAGAACCCCAGCAAGCTGAACGACTGACTCCAGTCTTACTGCTAGGTCTGGATTGGCAGAGTGTAATACCAAATCCCCAGGCCTATTTGCAGTAAGCAACAAACAAATACAAAGCTACACAGTACTGGCTAACTTTCAGAAACTGACTAACCAACAAAGATTCAGCAGCATCTGCTTACCCTGAAAAGAGGCCTTATAAAGCAGGTGCTGTCCACGCCCCACTCAGACCTCACAGACTGTGAGCACAAAAACCAGCACCGGATCCCCTGCCATGCACAGAGCCTATAACCACTGCACAGCAAAAGACCCGAACCGGAGTATCAGCTGCGCTCAGGTTACTCCGCTAGCACTTGTCTCCCGGTTGCCATGACGACGTGGCAGCACAGGGCAGGAGACCCTAACAGTACCCCCCCTCTGACGAGGGGTCAAAGAACCCCTACCACCGGGTTTATCGGGGAACTGCGAGAAGAAAGAGCGTATCAGTCTGGGGGCATGAAGATCACAACTGCGCACCCACGACCGCTCCTCCGGGCCATACCCCTTCCAGTGCACCAAAAATGACAGCCGACCCCGAACCACCTTGGAGTCAAGAATCCTTTCAACAACAAACTCCCTCTGGCCACGTATCAGAAGAGGGGAAGGTCTTCCACTGGAAGAAGGATTACTAATCGCCCGTTTTAAAAGGGAACAATGAAATGTTTTATTGATACCCAAAGAACGGGGCAGATCTAACTGAAATGCCACCGGATTGATAACCCTGGTGATCTTATAAGGGCCGATGAACCGGGGGCCTAACTTATGAGATGGCTGTCTCAACTTCAAATTCTTGGTAGACAACCAGACGAAGTCTCCTAATTTGAAGCTGCAGGGTCTTTTCCGCTTATCAAAAACCCTTTTGGTCACTAATGACACAGACACAAGGGCTTTCTTCACTTTCCGCCAAATACCTCTAAGGACCGAAACCACAGAGGAACCACCAGGCGTGGAGTCCAGGGGGTCAAAAGAATTGGCCTTAGGATGATGCCCATACACACAAAGGAAGGGAGAGATCCCTGTAGCAGAGTGAGCCGCGTTGTTATAGGCAAACTCCGCCATGGACAGATGAGCAACCCAGTCAGTCTGACACTTGGAGACATAACACCTGAGGAACTGCTCCAAGGACTGGTTCACCCTTTCAGTCTGCCCATTAGACTGCGGATGGTAGCCCGACGACAAGCTGACAGAAATCTGGAGATCGGAACAAAATGCCCTCCAGAATTTGGCCACAAACTGGGATCCGCGGTCAGAGACCACATCAAGTGGCAACCCGTGGAGACGCACAACATGCAGCATAAATAATTCAGACAGGCGTCTGGCCGATGGCAGCCCAACCAGTGGAACGAAGTGCGCCATCTTCGAAAACCTGTCAACGACAACCCAGATGGCTGTCATCCCCGAGGATTTGGGCAAGTCCACCACAAAATCCATTGAAATGTGGGTCCATGGCTTAGATGGGATAGAGAGTGGATGTAGTGGGCCAACAGGAACCCCTCTAGGAGTCTTATTTCGGGCACAGATGTCACATGCCCGAACCCACTGATCCACATCCTTAGCCACCGAGGGCCACCACACCGCCCTAGATAGCAACTCCCGAGTTCTGGCAATACCCGGGTGACCTGCAGACTTCTTGGCATGGAATTCCAGGAACACTCGCTGTCTTAACCTAGGAGGCACAAACAAAAGACCTACCGGAAGGTCTGGAGGAGCCTGCTCCTGTGCTCTAAGGACTAATGATAAGAGGTCCTGGGTAATGCCCACTTTAATACATGATGGGGAAACAATGGGCAACGGCTCCTCGGTGGTCTCCTGGATTGGAGCAAAACTCCGCGAGAGCGCATCAGCCTTGATGTTTTTTGACCCAGGGCGATATGTTATCAAAAAATTAAAGCGAGCAAAAAACAAAGCCCATCGTGCCTGCCTGGCATTGAGACGCTTCGCTGACTCTAAATATGCCAGATTCTTATGGTCAGTGAGAATTGAGACCACAAACTTAGCCCCCTCAAGCCAGTGTCTCCACTCCTCGAGTGCATCCTTAATAGCCAACAATTCCCGGTTACCCACGTCATAATTCATCTCGGCAGGCGAAAATTTACGGGAAAAGTAAGCACAGGGATGAAGGCGATTATCTGACACTCCCATCTGAGAAAGCACTGCCCCAATACCCATCTCAGAGGCATCCACCTCCACCACAAAAGGACGCTCTGGATCTGGGTGTCGCAGCACCTTGGCCGAAACAAATGCCCTTTTGAGACGGGCAAAAGCCGCTTTAGCCTCACAAGACCAGTGAGCAACATCCGCCCCTTTCTTAGTGAGTGCCACCAAGGGCGCCACTATAGACGAAAATCCAGCGATAAATCGTCTATAAAAATTCGCAAAGCCCAGGAAACGCTGAAGCGCCTTCAAACTAGTGGGCTGCACCCAATCCAGGACTGCCTGTACCTTGGAACCCTCCATTTGGAAACCTTCTGGGGAGATAATATATCCTAGAAATGCGATTTGCTGAACTTCAAATTCGCACTTCTCCAGCTTCGCCCCAAGCCGGTGGTCTCTGAGTTTCTGGAGGACTAAGCGTACATGCTTCCGATGTTCCTCCAGGGAATGGGAGAAGATTAGGATGTCATCTAAGTATACAACTAAGAATCTATCCAAATATTCCCTGAGCACATCATTCATGAAATCCTGGAAGACTGCCGGGGCATTACAGAGCCCAAAAGGCATCACCAAATATTCATAATGCCCCGAGTGGGTATTAAAGGCAGTCTTCCATTCATCCCCCTCTCTTATTCGGATTAGATTGTACGCACCGCGTAGGTCAATCTTAGAAAAAATGGTGGCAGTACGAAGCTGGTCAAACAAGACCGAAATGAGAGGCAGTGGGTATGAGTTTTTAATCGTGATACGGTTCAATTCCCTGAAGTCGATGCAGGGTCGCAACGAACCGTCCTTTTTACCCACGAAGAAGAACCCCGACCCAACTGGAGACTGTGAAGGTCTGATAAATCCCTTAGCCAAGTTCTCCTGAATGTACTCTGCCATAGCCTGAGTCTCAGGACGTGACAGGGAGTACAACCTGCTCTTGGGAAGCTTAGCATTTGGCAACAAATCAATGGCACAGTCATAGGAGCGATGGGGAGGTAGTACCTCTGCAACTTTTTTGGAGAACACGTCCGCAAAATCTGCATAACACCCTGGCAATCCTGGCAAACTTAGCTGCGAGAACCTGACTGGAAGGCTCAAGCAACTCCTGAAACAATCAGTACTCCAACTAAGAATCTCCCCAGAGACCCAGTCAAATTGAGGATTGTGGGCCCTTAACCAGGGTAACCCCAACACCAATGGGGCAAAAGTACAGACAGTCACATAAAAGGACAATTTTTCAGAGTGTGTGGCTCCAATAAACAAAGAAATCTGGCTAGTGCAAGAGGTAATTTTACCTTGGGATAATGGTTCCCCGTTTAACCCACAAATCTCAATTTCCGATGCCAAGGGTACTAAGGGAACAGAGTGTTTCAGGGCGAATTGGCGGTCCATAAAAACCCCGTCGGCCCCACTGTCCACAAAGGCCTCAGTCTTGACAGTTTGACCGAGGATCTTCAAGGTCACCGGAATGATAAAAGTCTTCTTGGGAAATTCTGACTTCTGGCCTGACAGGATATTTCCCATCACCCTCAGGCCCTGAAGTTTTCCGGCTTTTCTGGGCATGATACTACCACATGACCTTTATTCCCACAGTACAAACACAACCCCTGCTGTCTCCTCCGCATCTTCTCACGCGAGGAGAGGCGGGTAGCCCCAATCTGCATAGACTCCTCGGAAAATTCCTCAGAGTCTGAGGTTCCCTTGGGAAGGAAGGAAATCTCAGTCTCCCTTTCAAGCCTACGCTCTCTCAGCCGTCTATCCACCCGGATGGATAACTGCATGAGCTGATCCAAGCTATCAGGCAAGGGATGTTGTACCAGTTGGTCCTTTATCTGGTTAGAAAGACCTCTTCGGTACTGGTGTCTCAGGGCTGGGTCATTCCACTGGGTATCATGGGCCAACCTCCGAAACTCCGTACAGTAAACCTCAACTGGCCTTCGCCCTTGCTTAAGGATCGAAATCTGAGCCTCGGCTGAGGCCGTCTTGTCAGGGTCATCATACAACATGCCCAGTGCCGTAAAAAAAGCATCAACACTTTTAAGCGACGGACAGTCAGGCTGCAACCCATATGCCCAGACCTGTGGGTCTCCTTGTAGCAAGGAAATCACTATGCCCACCCGCTGAATCTCCGACCCAGAAGACTGAGGCCTAAGCCGGAAGTATAGCTTGCAGCTCTCCTTGAAACAAAAGAACTGCGAGCGATCTCCAGAAAAACGATCCGGGAGATTTACTTTCGGCTCCTTAACCCCTGCAGGTGCTTCTGCTGCGGGAGCTCCGCCAGCAGCCTGGGAGGTGTGCATTTTAATGGACAAATCATTACATTTTTGAGTCAGGACCTGCACCTGATCAACCACCTGTTGCAACGTATTTTGAGGGGTATGCTCCATATTCCCACAAAATTTCAACAGGAGTATTGGGCTGCTGAATATGTTATGCACACCAGTGCCTGCAGGAAAGTACTGGTGTCAGGACTGTTATGCACTCCAGTGCCTGCAGGAATGTACTGGTGTTTGAACTGTTATGCAAAACACATGGACTCACAGACAGACTAGGGAATATGACATAACGTACACAGAAGGTGGAAGGGTAACAAAATACACACAACGTGAACAGAGAAGCCCAGAGGCTAAGGAACAGGGTATCTCCCTTGTATTAGAACTGCTCAGATGTGAAAAGCAAGATGTTGTGTTTTCAATACATAGAAAACCCGAAATGCTGTTGCTAAGGGCAACAACAAAACCCTAAAGGGTTACCAACGGGTGTGGCAGTAAACTCCTTGGTCAGAGATGGAATGATAGACACAAGGAGATTCTCCACAATCCTAATTCTCACTTGCAGTGCACAGGTTCGGTTTACTGCCACTAAACTGACCCCTGACACCTAGCACAGTGAGACAGGATTAGACAGGCAAGTCTTAGAATACAGCCGCAGACTTGCTAAGTTCACAGAGTAGTAACAGAACCCCAGCAAGCTGAACGACTGACTCCAGTCTTACTGCTAGGTCTGGATTGGCAGAGTGTAATACCAAATCCCCAGGCCTATTTGCAGTAAGCAACAAACAAATACAAAGCTACACAGTACTGGCTAACTTTCAGAAACTGACTAACCAACAAAGATTCAGCAGCATCTGCTTACCCTGAAAAGAGGCCTTATAAAGCAGGTGCTGTCCACGCCCCACTCAGACCTCACAGACTGTGAGCACAAAAACCAGCACCGGATCCCCTGCCATGCACAGAGCCTATAACCACTGCACAGCAAAAGACCCGAACCGGAGTATCAGCTGCGCTCAGGTTACTCCGCTAGCACTTGTCTCCCGGTTGCCATGACGACGTGGCAGCACAGGGCAGGAGACCCTAACACCATCGACCAGTCCTGCTGAAGTCGGCGGTCAGGAGAGCCAGCCCCTTGATCTCCAGCTATATTCCATTTGTGAAGAAGTCTCAAACCGTCCTCCACCGAAGACACCACAATAGTTGAACCTTCTCTAGAAAGCAGCAAACGCGTGGGGAAACCCCATCTATATATGATCCCAGCTTTCCGAAGGGCCGCAGTGACGGGTTGAAAGGAACGCCTCTTGATAAGGGTGTATTGTGATAAGTCTCCAAAAAGTTGAAGCTGGCCCAAAGCTTTCACCGTGTCAGAGGTGGGTCTAGCCGCTTTAAGCAGGGATTCTTTAATGTGGAAAAAATGGACTCTCATTAAAACATCCCTCGACGCCCCCTCGGGAGCGCTGCGGGCCTTCGGAACTCTATGAATACGGTCCAATAACAAGTCCGCAGATGTAGCTGAGGGTAGCAGCTTCTTGAATATTTCGATTGTATAGTCATGTAGGCTGCTGTTAGATACGGATTCAGGAACCCCTCTGAGCTTGAGATTATTTCTGCGTGAGCGGTCCTCCAAGTCTGCTACTTTATCCCGCAAAGCCGCCACTTCCCCCTCAAGAGTATCATGGGAGTCGATAAGGGTATTATGAGAGCCCACTACCTCACCCATCTTTGTTTCCAAATGTCCGGTCCCCTCGCCCAAATCCTCAATGGAGCGTTGGCAAGATTGCAACATAGTACGAAATTCAGACGCCACCTCATCTTTAAACTGGTGTAACAAGAGCTTCATGGCGCCCACCGTTAAGGCTTCACTGTCCTCTAGGCGTGGAGAGGAGGGGGGATCCTGAGATGAAGGCAAGGCCATCCTGGGCGAGGAAGTCGTAGTCGGAGGATCTGATCCGGTGGTACAGGCCCCAGGCCCTTGAGCCTTATTACGATAAGGGGAAGGCTTGAAAAAGGCAACTTGGGAAATTGATTTGGAGACTTTATGCTTTTTTGGAGGCATCATGTATCACCTTGAGAGAGTAGAAGAACCCCAGTAGAAAGGAGAATTCCGTCAAAGGCCCAGAACGGTAGAGATCCTCTATTCCACGTGCGTGATTGCGTCAGCTAAAATGATTGCGGGGAGTTACGGGGAAGATACATTGGAAAGGTGTCTACATCCTATAGGTACAGCAGCGTGCACAACACCGGGATGTATCAGGACTGGTCATGCAGGTAGACAGGGCTCAGGATGATAATCTGTGTTGCTGAGGTTCAGAGCAATGACAGAGCAACTGACAGGGCAATACAGCAGCACAGTGTCCCAAGCTCTCCTTATGCCTTGCAGTGTGAAGATGGCCGCCACCTCCTGTCTCCTGGGCCAGATATTTAGTCCCAGATTAGGAGCCCTATTCGGTGGGGGAGAGGGCCCTAGTGGAGAGGATCCAGGGGGGATATGGGGCCAGTGCTGGATGCAGCTGTGGAGCCTCCCCGGGTGTCCGTTTCAGCCGTCGCGTCCGCGATCCGGCCACGGAGCTCGCCGCCGGGCAGGAGTGCTAAATCTAGCCCCCGGCTTCTGGAGCTGGAATAGGCCGCGCGCCGGAAACCTCTTCTCCGGCGGTCCCAGCGTCCGGGGTAAGTGCTGTGGGCTTCCCACCACCGCAGGCAACAGCTGGAGGGTAGTAGGGGCTGCAAAGGAGGCAGGACTCGGGCACCATAAGCAGAAAGTAGCAGGAGCTCCCTGAATGCACTTCCAGTCAGCTCCTCCGTTAAGCCACGCTATTACATTTATTTTTAAGACACCACAATTCTTAGTACACACTACAGCTGGCAAACAAGCTGAGCGAGGGAGTAATCTGCGAGGGTGGAACCTGTCTCCAATAGTGATGGCACGACTGGCAGGAGTCGAGCCGCTGGAAGAGATGAACGGCGAACGGCTATGAGTGAAAGGAATTCTGGGCTGAATGGCCACTGAGCAGGTGAAGGCTGTCATTAAAGTGTTAGTTAAAAGGCCTGTGAACAGTAGGGTGGAGGATCCTGCTCTTAGGAGCTTACAATCAGTGCCCTAGATTTGTAGGTACCAAGGCAAAAAAATTACAATGCATGACACAAAAAGGTTAAAAAAAGTGCCACCATTATAATAAAGATGTGTTTTCTTTATAATAAATAATGTGCCCCCTTCAAAGAAATATCATGTACAGACCCTAACATGTTGTCCCCTTTATTTGTATAACTATAATATAATTAATGCCATTATAAGACTTATATATAATATTGCCGGCATATTTCTGTAGTATAGTGTACTTACAAACTTTCATGACCTAATCTTGAGCAAATGTAGTCCAATGGGCAAGCGCTTGTCACAAATAGCTCTTTTTTAGGGTGATTTTAGTAGCCGCAGGTTAACATATGGGGCTTGATTCATATGCGGTCGCAGTGCCAATGCAGCATTGATGGAACTGCGAAGCAACGCAAGTGTAGCAGCCGCCCACAAATGAACAGAGATGCCCACTGAAGCCATCGCAACACGCTCAGCAACTGCATACTCCATCACAAGCATGCCACAGATGAGAGAAACATCAACTCCCCGAGTGCCTGCATGGCTGCGCAGAATGGCAGCTGGCGCCATGTTTTATGCGTACGAGATTGCAATCTCACACCAAGACACACCCCCAAAAAAAAGGTCATGACACACCTGTGTTTTTGCAGACACACCCCGTTACCTCCCCCAAACGGCTTGTTCATGTCAACCACTCTGCGACTGATTCCGTACTGTGAGCGGCATCGCAAAGGTACCTTGGCACTTGCGTACTGTGGCCGCAATGCATGTGCAGTCTGACATTAATCGCTCAGCTGCGACTGCATCTGAATCAGGCCCGGGCAGCAGTGTATATTATGTATAAAACTATATAAATATATATATATATATATATATATATATGTCTATCTATCTATCTATGCACTGTGTATACATACACATATATAGTATGTATAAAAAAAAAAAATCAGCATGGTAAATTGGATTTGATAACATCGCTTTTGCACCAATATTTCAATAGCGTGTGAATCACTCGAAATTATGGTAAAATACAGCAATTTTAGCAAATGTCTGTTTGATAAATTACTCCCTAGACGACACTAGGAGACCGGAAACAAAGAGCTCCCTGTTGTGCTGAGATGGCACACACACATGAAGTGCAGGTTGTAGAGGAGATTAAGGAGCAGGCAAGCTCTGCGGGAAAACATAGCCAGTTGGGAGGAAATTGGATTGAGAAGATAGGCTAAGAAGGAAGAGCAAATGTGTAAACACTTGTATTCAGTAGCAGGACAGAAAGATCTCAGGGTGGGTGAGTGGAGGAGAGGGCAGGTTAGGGTGATACATTTCTTTCTGGTGGTGCTGATTTTGCTTTTGAAGTAGGGGGTAAAGTCATGAGCGGTGAAGGAAGAAGCGGGGGGCGGGGGGAGGGATGGAGGTAGGCAGTGAAGTGCGATAAAGATGCTTAACAGGCAACAGTGGTCATAAACTGGGTGGATATTACAGATGTAAAACTTTGCTCGGGTGTGGGTGGAGATGTAAGGCAAGGTAAGATAAGGTAGAAGGAAAGGAGGTTGGGGAAGGCAGCATTTATTAATATGGAGAGATGAGAGAAGATGAGTTTTATCACGATGGGTGACACGGGACCTTATACAGAGATGGACGCAGGTCGCTGCCTATGCAGCAAGATCTGCTTTCATCTCCTCACATGCTGGGGGCTGCCCAACACAGGGCAAGATCGCCCAGCATGTGTGGCGCCACCTAACGATGCATCCGCAATTAAATTGCGTACGCATCAAACTAAGGTTGACCCGTCAACACAGGCTGGCTGCGCTATCAGGCGGTCTGCCGCCATCTTTCGCTACGGCTGTGTGTGACGTCACGCAGCCACCATGAAAACGCTTCTGGCATGCCCCTGTTTGGCCAGCCATGCTACCGCAACGCCGCCTGAATAATGCCAGCCACTGTCCGTCACACTGTGTCCGCATTCTGCATGGCGACTGCATCCTTCCGAGATGCGGCTGCAATGTGTAAGATCCCGCAGGCACGATGCGGCCACTGCACGTGCGCATTTTGCCAATGCAGGCAAACTGTGCTGCGGGCCGCATCAGCGGGCAAGTCTGAATAAGGACCATGATGCCCACTGAGATCATAAGTAAGCATCAGGATATATCCAAATACCGGGATTGTTGATGGAGATTTACAAATCCTCTAGAATAATTGGTAATGGTGTTTACACACTAGACAATATTTTAAACGATATGGACGATTCCGACGCATCAGAACGTCATATCGTTCAAAATCGCCCAGTGTGTACGCACTATGCTATACCGATGCGCACTCCCACGTGTCATTTGTCCCTTCCTCTGATCTTGTATACTTGCAAAATGATTTGTAAATATTGTTGACATACAGTGTGTATGCACTATATCGTTTGTCCAGGAGTTCCAGGGAAATTGTTGACGACATTGCATCGTTTGCAAGTGTGTACGCACCTTTAGTCTGTAGAAAAGATATAAGACGGAAAGGCTGCAAAGAAATTGGGAGACTGGGCCTGGGAGCAATAGACTCCAGTACAGAGGTGGAGGGGAAAGATGAGATGTATGGTATTGACTTTAAAAAAGGAGAAGGAGAGTTCAGGGGTATGACAAAGTCATTGCAACCAGAAGACAGTAGGAAGCCTATTCTGCCACCTTGTCAGTCACCTGACATTTCATAGGACAGATGCAGGGAAAGCAGTGTCAGATTGATGGGGCCAAGTTTCAGTAAAGGGAATAAGACTAAAGAAAGGAGAGAAGATTATGTTGTAAATGGGTAAAAATGTGTTGAAGACAAAGGGGGTAATTCAGACTTGATCACTCGCTAGCTGTTCTTTGCAGTCCTGCGTCCACATAGTCGCCGCCCACCGGGGAGTGTATTTTACCTGTGCAAGTGTGCGATCGCATTTGCAGCTGAGCGGTACAAAAAGATTTTGTGCAGTTTATGAGTAGCTCAGGACTTACTCAGCCACTGCGATCACTTCAGCCTGTCAGGTACCGGAATTGACTCCAGACACCCGCCCTGCAAACGCTTGGACACACCTGCGTTTTTCCAACCACTCCCAGAAAATGGTCAGTTACCACCCACAAACGCCTTCTTCCTGTCAATCACCTTGCGATCGCCCGTGCAAAAGGATTCTTCGCATAAACCCATCGCAGAGCAACGAACCGCTTTGTACCTGTGTGACACACCTGCGCATTGCAGTGCATACGCATGCGCAGTTCTGACCTATTCGCAGCGCTGCGAAAAACGCTAGCGATCGATCAGGTCTGAATTACCCACAACGATCGCATTCTAGAGTACACAGGAAAAGGGGATAAAGTTAAAATTTACAGATAGTGGGGATTGTGTGTAATCTAAGGGGAAGTACAGACGGGGAGATGTGTGCTGAGTGAACACATCTCTCCCCCTGCTCAGCACAGCGCAATGTGTGCTGAGCGAGGGGGGGACACACGAGTGGCCGCTCATTTCACATGCTAGATTGTGCCTGCATGCAGGCAAATCTTTCACTGGCGAAAGTGGCGCGCGGGACTGCGCATCGCTGTCGCCAGCACCCCTACACAGATCGCTTAGAAATTAAGTGGACGTCGCTCCGTGTGTACCCCCCTTACGACTGAGGGAAATGCCTCCAGGAGAAAGAGAGGGCTGAAATAAGGATTAGGGAAGATGGAGGAAGATATATGGTTGAGGGAGTAGTACCAGTGGTAGCATAGATTTTGACGAGGGTGCTGGGAACAGAACATTTGAAGCTACAGGCAGGGGAAAGGTCTAAAACCAAGTTAGGGAAGGGACCTCTGACGTCACCAGGGGGAGGAGCCATGCCCGAACAGGGTAGCCGAAATGTGCCCTTGTGGGCTCGCTTCGCTCGCCACCGGGTTAATATAGGGAGTAGTTGGTGCCGTGGATAGTGGAAGAACTATCCCGCTGGCCTAGCTCCTCCCCCTGGTGTCATGGCTCCACCCCCTGACACAAGAAAGTCCTTTCTCCAACTTGATTCTAGCATCAACTGGAAAGGTAGAGCTGAGAAGTTAGCGAAAAGGTGGAGGTTAATAGAAAGAAGGAGAAAAAATGCATGGAGTGGTGGTGAGAGAGAAGAAGAGATGTACAGTATCAGCAGAGAGGACAGTAGAAGAATTGGAAAACAGCAGCTGAACCTGGCAGTACTCAGCTGTAGTTAATAAGGAGAACATTGAGCAGGAGTGAGACAGGGAGCAAGTGGCAAAGTGAAAATCTTATTAGTAAACTGCGGCAAATAAAAAAGTGAAGATATGCGAGAAGCAGGGACGTGCGGTGAGGTAAATGGCTCAGGAGGCACTGGCTAGTACCAGAGCCAGATAAACACACAATATATGAACCCCATGTGGGCATAATACAAAAGTGCAATGGTATAAAATACTGAAAATTTGGTGAGTTTGGATCAGAAAAGTGCGGAAAAGGTACGCAGGGGAGGCACTTCACATGCCATAGACTTTTTACTCCAGAGTTTTGACTATGAAAATGATTAGAATAATACAAAGAAGATATTTCTAATATATTCTTTGTATTTTTCATATACTATTCAAAACTCTGGGGCAAACGTTAGTATGACAGGAAAGGATCTGCCTCACCCCACCACACGTCACTGGTGAGAAGGGGGTGCAGAGAAAGTCGCTATTATGAATTGAAAAAAAGGCTACAAACAGCAACATAATGGAAAAAAAAATGAAATAAAGCATTTTTAGTAAGTATCAATTGTAAATAATTCAATAGGGAGTGTCCAGGCAGTGCACAAAGCAGGTTCATAGAATAAGGACTGTCAATACATTTCATAACAATGAATGGTTTCTTGCAGATATGTAATTATGAATTACATTTTTCATTGCTAAGCATTTACCTTTACTTAATGGAAAAAACATACAAAACAGACATTTTGGGACCAATTAATGATATATATTATCTCACTAGGAACCATTTCTTGAGAACTGTGGCAATTTTGCGCAAACCGCGCAGTGTACTACACGTTCTGTCAAGTACAATAGAATCAGCTGTTAGCTATAGTTTGAAAATCATGGTATTTTCAGCCATTGGAGTGCAGGCATTTTGTGATTGGCAGTGTGCCAATCTTCTACAGGCTAACAGGAAAAACCTGGAAAAAAATTAATGGCTACAGGAAGGACCAAATAACTTTTTGGCAGCACGGACGGTGTAATGGTTAGCAATACTGCCTTGCAGTACTGAGGTCATGGGTTCAATTCCCACCATGGCCATGTCTGCAGTTTGTATATTCTCTCCGTGCTTGTGTGGGTGGTCTTCTGTTTGCCGGTGGACAACCAGCATACCGGCATACCGACATCGTTTCTCCCTCTTGGGGGTCCAGGACCCCTTGGAGAATAGATAGCATAGCGCGCCTCCGTGCCCGCAGCGTGGCGAGCCCGCAAGGGGCTCATTTGCGCTCGCCCAATTGTCGGTATGCCGGCGGTCGGGATTCCGGCGCTGGTATGCTGGACGCCGGGAGCCCGGCCGCCGGCATGCCCTATTACACCCGCTTGTGTGGGTTTCCTCCTTGTACTGTGGTTTCCTACCACAATCCAAAAATATGTTGGTAGGTTAATTGGCTCCCAACAAAAATTAACCCTAGCGTGAATGTGAGTGTGTGCATGTGGTAGGAAATATAGCGTGTAAGCTCCACTAGGGAAGGGACTAATGTGAATGGCCAAATATTCTTAGTAAAGCACTTCAGAATATGAGTGCACTATATAAATGACTGGTAATAAATAAATAACTTTCTACTATTGCTTCTTATCAGGGACGTGCGGTGAGGTAAATGGCTCAGGAGGCACTGGCTAGTACCAGAACTAGATTTACACACAATTATGAGCCAAAGGGTGCATGTGGACATTGTACACAGGTGTAGCGGTGTATAATGCTGGAAACTTGGTGAGTTTTGATCAGAGATGTGCGGAAAAGATATGCAGTGCCTCCCCTGCCATAGACTTTTTACTCCAGAGATTTGACTATAAAAATGACTAGAATAATACAAAGATATTTCTAACATATTCTTTGTATTTTTCATATATTTTATACAGTCAAAACTCTAGTACAAATGCTAGTATGACAGAAAGGGGTCTACCTCACCTGCCTCACCGCAAGTCACTGCTTCTTATGTTATTCTGTAGATAATCAGTATTTTCATGTGAAAAGCTGTATTTATTTTTCATCTGCAGACACTTTTTAAAATTTAATGTTGTAAACTTTAATCTGAAACACATAATTTTTTTCTGAATTGTGAAGGGGTTACATTTTCAGGAGTCATTAGGACAATGAACCCTAAAATGAGTCATTTTATGAATGAACAAAGTGTACTGTTGTGAATAATGACAATGGTATCTACAGCATAAACAGGATATGAATTGTAGTCATGATTAACAGTTTAAGGAGCAGGTGTACTAAGCCTTGGAAAGTGATAAAGTGGAGAGAGATAAAGGGGGTAATTCCGAGTTGATCACAGCAGGAATTCTGTTAGCAGTTGGGCAAAACCATGTGCACTGCAGGTGTGGCAGATATAACATGTACAGAGAGAGTTAGATTTGGGTGGGTTATTTTGTTTCTGTGTAGGGTAAATACTGGCTGCTTTATTTTTACACTGCAACTTAGATTTCAGTTTGAATACACCCCACCCATATCTAACTCTCTCTGCACACGTTATATCTGCCCACCCTGCAGTGCACATGGGCCCTCATTCCGAGTTGATCGGTCGCAAGGCGAATTTAGCAGAGTTACACACGCTAAGCCGCCGCCTACTGGGAGTGAATCTTAGCTTCTTAAAATTGCGACCGATGTATTCGCAATAATGCGATTACTAACTACTTAGCAGTTTCAGAGTAGCTCCAGACTTACTCTGCCTGTGCGATCAGTTCAGTGCTTGTCGTTCCTGGTTGACGTCACAAACACACCCAGCGTTCGCCCAGGCACTCCCACCGTTTCCCCGGCCACTCCTGCGTTTTTTCCGGAAACGGTAGCGTTTTCAGCCACACGCCCCTGAAACGCCGTGTTTCCGCCCAGTAACACCCATTTCCTGTCAATCACATTACGATCGCCGGAGCGAAGAAAAAGCCGTGAGTAAAATTACTTTCTTCATAGTAAAGTTACTTGGCGCAGTCGCAGTGCGAACATTGCGCATGCGTACTAAGCGGATTTTCACTGCGATGCGATGAAAAATACCGAGCGAACAACTCGGAATGAGGGCCATGGTTTTGCCCAACTGCTAACAAATTTGCTGCTGCGATCAACTCTGAATTAGGCCCAAAGTACAATAAGCTCCTGTCATATTTTTAAACGCAGCCTGTAACATGACAGTTAGGGGCTGATTGGCTGGTACTTTATGTCTGTCCACTTTATCACTCTCTAAGTCTTTGTATATCTTCCCTTAAAATCTGTTGTTTGTATTTTATTTAAATGGCAAATGAATCATATTTATAATCGCTCAGCGCAAAATGACTGGAATTCAGGTCCAGCAGTAAATAAAAGAAGGACAACTCCTGACTATAAATTCCTTTTTATTTCATTGCTATTCATAAAATATACAAGGTGAAGCAAAAAAACTTCCCAGATTTTAGTACATAATCTCAAAGTGCATGAAATACAGTTTATTTTCGATTGGTTGTGAATATGATATGGCCATTTCTTGGCGTATAGCAGTCTTCAGTTCATTAATGGTTCTTGGTCGATGTTTGTAGACCTCAGCTTTCAGATGGCCCGGTGGCTGTGTGGAGGCCTTTCATGAAGCTGATGAGGACTGTTTTCCACCCAGTAACGGAAATTCTTCTTGTTAACGTATCCAGACAAATGAAATTGAGCTACGTCAAGAACTTGCAGTGATAACGCCAGAAATGGCACGTAGAGTTATGCAAAACTTCAGAAATCAACCACAGATGTTTATCACGAATGAAGGACACCATCTGGGTGAGATCATATTCAAAACCTATTGAAAATGAACTGTATTCCATGCACTTTTACATTATGTACTAACATTTTGTATAGCATTTACCATGCCTTTTTTGTTAACCTTTAAAAACTGGGAGTTTTTTGCCTCACCCTGTACAATGAGTCCATACTAATAAAATATGCTCACATGCAACAGAAGTAGAAGATCTAGACGCCCCGTTTTCTACTGAGGAGGTTCAGAGAGTTATTGAATCCTCTCCTAATGGCAAGAGTCCCGGCCCCGACGGATATACCATTGCCTATTACAAAGCTTTTAAGGAGAAATTAATCCCTATACTCACAAGAGCCTTTAACACCATATCTGATCAATCGCCCTTCTCCCCACAATCTCTCGAAGCCCATATTGCAGTTCTACCCAAAGAGGGTAAGGACCCCAGTCTTTGCTCCAGCTACCGCCCAATCTCCCTATTAAATATTGATATAAAGCTTTTCGCTAAATTGATTGCAAACCGCCTTAAACTATTGTTGCCTGGCTTGATACATGGAGATCAAGCTGGGTTTGTTTTAGGCCGAGAAGCCAGGGACAATACCTCCAAAGTGCTCAGCATGATTCACTATGCCGGCCAGCTCTCATCCCCATCTGTCCTACTGTCGACTGCAGAAAAAGCTTTTGACAGGGTGGACTGGGATTTTTTGACCGGAGTGTTGAGGCATCTGGGACTTGGTAGCATCTGTCTCCACAGAATCCTATCCCTCTATACCTCCCCATCCGCCAAAATTAGGATTAATGGCTCCCTTTCTGACTCCTTTCCAATTTTCAACGGTACGCGACAGGGATGCCCGCTATCCCCATTGCTCTTTGTCCTTTGCATGGAAACACTAGCCCGAAGCATTAGGGCTAACCCAAATATTTCGGGCTTGTTGGTAAGGGGGACCGAATACAAACTGGCATTATATGCCGATGATCTACTCGCAATAATCACGAATCCGGTCACCTCTTTGCCAAACTTAATGGTGGAGTTTGAGAAGTTTGGAGTTCTCTCTAACTTCAAAATTAATTATTCCAAATCTATTGCCATGAACTTAACTACACCTCCTGCTATGGTAGAAAGCCTGAAACAAGCCTTCCCCTTCACCTGGCATGATCATAAATTAAAATATTTAGGGGTGTTACTGACCAATGACTTATCCAAAGTGTTCTCCCTAAATTTTAAACCCTTATTGTCTAGGCTTCGTTTAGACTTCCTGTCATGGAAAAAGCTGAGACTGTCCTGGTTCGGAAGGATCAACGTAGTTAAAATGAACGCCCTCCCCAGGATTTTATTCTTTCTCCAGACCCTTCCGATACACATCCCCCTGCTATGGCTTCGGGATGTCCAGAGGCTTATCCGTACATTTGTATGGGGTAGTAATACACCTAGATTTAAACATGACATTTTGTTCAGGAGAAAACATCAAGGGGGGCAACAACTCCCACATATCCCTAACTATTACCACGCGGTACACCTGAATAGGATACTGGAATGGACACGTGCCAAGGATCGCAAACAATGGGTCCTCCTAGAGGAGGGCTGTCTCCCACATTATATTGAAATTGCACCTTGGCTTCCTACCCTCCCGAAGGTGTCACACCCCACGGTCTCTCCCACGCTCAGATTATGGGCCAAGCTGAGATCCCAGAGTCATATATCCTCCAAATGGTCCCCCTTAACCTCTTTTCTCTATAACTCCGAATTTGCCCCTGGCCTTCAAGGGACTGCTTTCGCCCCATGGGCAGAAGCTGGGATCTTTAGAGTCGGTCAGCTGGTGAGCTCGGGTAGGGTGCGCTCTTTTTCAGATGTTCAATCCTCTTGGAACCTACACAGTGCTGAGTTTTGGAGGTTCCTGCAGGTCCACCATTTTGTATCATCTCCTAAGAACTTCTCTGACGTAACTAGGGACCTCACTGGGTTTGAGAAACTATGTATCTCCCCCAGTTCACCCACGCATACTATTTCACAAATCTATACGTTGATTATGGAAAATTTCTTCCCACAACCTCCTACCTTTTTGGCTTCCTGGGAGAGGGAATTGTCGGGGCTACCTACTCAAATTAACTGGGAATCCGTGTTTAAGAACGCTCAGGCGAGTTCTTTATGCATCTCGACACTAGAGACCCTTTATAAACTTATATATAGGTGGTATAGGACCCCTCGTGTTCTCAATAAAAAGTTTTCCCTCTCTTTCGAATATGTGTTGGAGATGCAAAAATGCCCCAGGGAGTTTTATACATATTTGGTGGGATTGCCCTCTTATAACTCCATTCTGGGCAGAAGTATTTAAATGCACCGAACAGATAGTAGGTGACGAAATCCCGAGAGACCCAGATTTCTGGCTCCTTAATCACACCCCCGCAGGGTCACACTCCTACAAACATTCCCTGTTAAGACACCTTTGCAACGCTGCTAAAGCGGTGATCCCAATTCTTTGGAGATCCACCTCTCCACCCTCAATTAAAATGTGGTTCACAAAGATTGATCACTTCTTGGACATGGAAGACCTGGTTTCCTTCTCATCTGGGAAAGCAGTTAACTTCATAGCTATTTGGTTTCCCTGGTACGACTTTAAGGACACATCGCAGTATCGGTCCTATATTGCGACATAACCCCCCTCATGTTGGTAAACGGGCCCATATCCATACCTGTATCATTATTTATACCCATACTCACATTCTGACAACGTTGTTTCTGTACTGTGGCCCAGACTCAGGATTGGTGGGGACCGCCCATACGCTCCCCAAATAGTCTGCCCGCACTATGCAGACTGTCACACCGGACCCTGCCCACCCTAACCTTCCCTTACTTATCCTCTTTTCCTCCTCTCTTCTCTCTCTTTTTTCTCTTTCCCATTCATTGATGCTGTTTTGATATTATGCTCTTCTTTTATAAGCTTTAATGTTGTCTGAAATGCAGACAGATATTTTTCGGCTAAGGGCGCTCTATGTGTGGTGTACTGATGTATATATGCTACGCGATATTTTTGTATGCCCTCCTTTTGTTTTTGAAAATGTTTCTGTAATGTTTTTGAATACTGCTTTGACTAATAAAAACAGTTTACACAAAAAAAAATATGCTCACATACAGGCCGGAGGCTCACTGACACCTGATGCTGATGATGCCAAGTACAACTACACCAGTTATACAACTAAAACAGCATGGACATCAAGAATGAAATCCATCTAAAAGCAACACCATTATACTCCAGAAATGAAGAGTTCAAAGAAAAATTGGGTCACTGGTTTTAGAAGCATAATATTAATTAATTCATTGAAACTTTACATCTCTCTATACAAATAAATTTAAACAGCTAGAATTATTATAACAATCTGCAGCACAATACTTTGATCTACGGAATGATGCACACGCAAATTGCACCAATATCACAGGAAACTAGGTATGGAGGATTGGAGGTTCTGTATTGATCTTTTGGATCACTATGGGATCGTTACTTGTGAATTGATACAGTGCAATTATCATTGTAATAGTCTCCTTACTGGTCTTACCAAAAAAAAGACTCTCGCCACTACAATCCATTCTGAATGCAGCTGCGGGGCTAATCTTCCTCACTAGACGTTCATTGTCTGCATATCCACTTGTAAGTCCCTCCATTGGCTGCCTGTATTCTACCATATTCAGTATGAAAAACCTTAACGTACACATAATGCTATTAACCCAACTACACCAATGTACATCTTTTCGCTTATCTAAAAATACCTCCCTAACTGACCTCTCCGCTCTGCACAAGATCTGCGTCTCTCATCCACACATATTATTTGCTCCCATTCAAGATTGCAGGACTTTCTTCGGGCTGCACCTACGCTATGGAATGTCCTCCCACGCACAATAAGACTCTCCCCTAGTCTCCAAACCTTCAAGCGTTCCCTGAAAACTCATCTCTTCAGCCAAGCTTATCAAATCCCGGATCCACCCACATAACCTTCATAAACATTCATATATAATTACATCCCTCCATACAGTCCCCGCATACAGTATTTTTTTTCTTCTTCAATTCGACATCCTCCTGACCTTTGGTCAACATTGCTGTGTGATTATATCACACAACCCACCAAGAACCTGTGCAATCTGGTGGACCATTATGCAATAGGGAGCACCTATCCATGTGCATCAGTGCCTATTTCCCTATAGATTGTAAGCTTGCGAGCAGGGCCTTCCTACCTCTATGTCTGTCTGTTATTACCCAGTTTTGTTCTATTACTGTTATTCCAATGGTAAAGTTCAATGGAATATGGTGTGCTATATAAGAAATTGGTAATAAATAATAATAGATAATTGTGGAACAAAACCAATCTTTTTGTCAAGTGGCTAATTTGAACATGTGTATAGTAGACCTGCTTCATTCACTGACAGCAGCAGAAGACTTCTCTGACAGTGTAAGCCAGGGGCGGGGAACCTTTTTTCTACCAAGGGCCATTTGGATATTTATAAAATCCTTTGGGGGCCATACAAAAATTATCAACTTAAAAATTAGCCTGCCCCCAGTAGATATGCCCCCATTAGATATGACCCCTAGAAGCGCTGCTTACACACACACATTAAAAGAAAGAAAAAACAATACTCACCAGCCACGCTCCTGCTTCTGGACCCTTGCTCTCTGCCTGGTTGCCCGCTCCTCAGAACTATGGGAGAGACGTCATGACATCTCTCCCATAGCACCGCACAGGCACACATGCACACTGCCAGAGTCGTAAGCCGGAGCTCAAGAGTGAGGTCCTTCTTCCGGCTGCTGCTGAGTGGAAGAAGCCGGACGCCCGGCATCTACCTTGGTTAGGTGAGCCTGGGAGGGCCGGATCAAGTAGCTTTGCGGGCCTTATACGGCCCGCGGGCCTGAGGTTCCCCACCCCTGCTGTAAGCAATGCAAAAAGCGCAGTCATCGTCTTGGCTGATATACTGCACTGCCCGCATTGATCGGAAATCAGACCAATATATTACCAACAATAGAGGATTTAGTGCACTGCACACAGCATCTATGGCCAATCAATGTACTATATATATATATATATATATATATATATATACACATATACATATATATATATATATATATTGTAACTTAAGACATGATAAAGATATCTATGCAGAGGGAATCAGTATGAAGTATCAACAATAAAATGAGGCAGCTACATAAATGTATTTCATGATGTAACTAGAAAGTTCATGTAATAGATCACTGATGCTGACAGGCTTGTACTGCAGTGTGTCTGACCACAGTACAAATATGATTCTACAGTTATGTGTATGCTGAGCATCTTGGGAGAATGCACTCTATAGTGATTAACAAACATGGTTTATTGATCATTTTTGGCCAGTAGTGGAATAATAACAGTTTGGAAATCAATGACTAGTCTTTAAAATATTTCTTGCCAGTGGAAATCTTATTAAATTACCGTTTATATCAAAGTCATAATTATGCTGTACCATGATGACAAATGCATTTTATGTACTGCAACAAGCTTTAACCGATAACTCCCATTAATAGATAAATACAATTTACACAGCCATAAGCACATAAAACGTAAACAATGCACTTAAATCCCAAATCTACAGTAATGTGACTGCTGACAACACAGGCACACTGACAGCACCCAGGAAACGCAAGAGGTCTGCAAAACATCTAAACACTGGTGTATAAGTAGTGTACCTGGGGCTGCATGTAGCCCTCCAGTGCATTACCTGGACCTAGGCCTTAAGGAAGTGAAAACCAATAAGAAATCAGCTCCGACGGTCCCATAGAATAATAATGCTATGATAATGATCAGACAGCGAGTTGCTTTGAGGCGATGATGTATGCAGATGCTGCCTTGCAGTTTCTAAATTTCATTTTTGCAGTGTTTCCTGTGGCTGCTATGTTGTTACTCTTTAACTCCCATATACCTATGGGGCTGATGTAGAATGAACGTACACCAGTATGAGGAATGTATCTTACATGAGTTTGCATTATGCATGCCTAGAAAATAAGATTTTAAACCTACCGGTAAATCTTTTTCTCCTAGTCCGTAGAGGATGCTGGGGACTCCGTAAGGACCATGGGGTATAGACGGGCTCCGCAGGAGACATGGGCACTCTAAGACTTTAGATGGGTGTGAACTGGCTCCTCCCTCTATGCCCCTCCTCCAGACCTCAGTTATAGAACTGTGCCCAGAGGAGACGGACAGTACGAGGAAAGGATTTTTGTTAATCTAAGGGCGAGATACATACCAGCCCACACCATACACACCGTACAACATGGTATATACTAAACCAGTTAACAGTATGAACAAAACAGCATCAGCCAGAGACTCATCTCAACTGTAACATAACCCTTATGTAAGCAACAACTATATACAAGCCTTGCAGATTTTGTCCGCACTGGGACGGGCGCCCAGCATCCTCTACGGACTAGGAGAAAAAGATTTACCGGTAGGTTTAAAATATTATTTTCTCTTACGTCCTAGACTCCTAGAGGATGCTGGGGACTCCGTAAGGACCATGGGGTTTATACCAAAGCTCCAGACCGGACGGGAGAGTGCGGATGACTCTGCAGCACCGATTGAGCAAACATGAGGTCCTCATCAGCCAGGGTATCAAACTTGTAGAATTTTGCAAAAGTGTTTGAACCCGACCATGTAGCTGCTCGGCAAAGCTGTAATGCCGAGACGCCTCGGGCAGCCGCCCAAGAAGAGCCCACCTTCCTAGTGGAATGGGCCTTTACCGAATTTGGTAACAGCAATCCAGCCGTAGAATGAGCCTGCTGAATCGTGTTACAGATCCAGTGAGCAATAGTCTGCTTAGAAGCAAAAGCGCCAACCTTGTTGGCTGCATACAGGACAAACAGTGCCTCTGTTTTCCTAACCCAAGCCGTCCTGGCTACATACATTTTTAAGGCCCTGACTACATCAAGGGACTTGGAATCCTCCACGTCACCCGTAGCTACAGGCACCACAATACTGTAGGTTGGTTCATATGAAACGACAAAACCACTTTAGGCAGAAATTGAGGCCGAGTCCTCAACTCTACTCGATCCACATGGAAAATCAGATAGGGGCTCTTGTGAGACAAAGCCGCCAATTCGGACACCCGCCTCGCAGATGCCAAGGCCAACAACATGACCACTTTCCAAGTGAGAAATTTTAATTCAACTGTTTAAAGAGGTTCAAACCAGTGTGATTTAAGGAACTGTAACACCACGTTAAGGTCCCACGGTGTCACTGGGAGCACAAAAGGAGGTTGGATGTGCAGCACTCCCTTTACAAAAGTCTGGACTTCTGGGAGAGAAGCCAATTCCTTCTGAAAGAATATAGATAAGGCCGAAATCTGCACCTTAATGGAGCCTAACTTTAGGCCCATATCCACTCCTGTCTGTAGAAAATGGAGAAAACGACCCAGCTGAAAATCTTTCGTAGGCGCATTCTTGGCTTCACACCAAGATACATATTTCCTCCAGATACGGTGATAGTGCTTCGCCGTTACCTCCTTTCTAGCTTTGATTAGAGTAGGGATGACTTCCCCCGGAATACCTTTCCTAGCTAGGATTTGGTGTTCAACCGCCATGCCGTCAAACGTAACCGCGGTAAGTCTTGGAACACACAGGGCCCCTGTTGCAACAGGTCCTCCCTGGGAGGAAGAGGCCACGGATCTTCTGTGATCATTTCCTGAAGATCTGAATACCAGGCCCTTCGAGGCCAATCTGGGACAATGAGTATTGCCTGCACTCTTGTTCGTCTTATGATTCTTAATAATTTTGAGATAAGTGGAAGCGGAGGGAACACATAGACCGACTGAAACACCCACGGTGTCACCAGGGCGTCCACCACCACTGCCTGAGGGTCCCTCGACCTGGAACAATACGTCCGAAGCTTTCTGTTGAGGCATGACGCCATCATGTCTATTTGAGGAAGTCCCCAACGACTTGTTACCTCTGCAAAGACATCTCGATGAAGTCCCCACTCTCCTGGATGGAGATCGTGCCTGCTGAGGAAGTCTGCCTCCCAGCTGTCTACTCCCGGAATGAAGACCGCTGACAGAGAGCTTACATGATTTTCTGCCCAGCGAAGAATCCTGGTGGCTTCTGCCATTGCTGCTCTGCTCCTTTTTCCGCCCTGGCGGTTTACATGCGCCACGGTTGTGACGTTGTCTGACTGGATCAGAACGGGTAGGTTGCGAAGAAGATTCTCCGCCTGTTGCAGGCCGTTGTATATGGCCCTTAATTCCAGCACATTGATGTGTAGACAAGCCTCCTGGCTTGACCATATTCCCTGAAAAATGTTTCCTTGTGTGACTGCTCCCCATCCTTGGAGGCTCGCGTCCGTGGTCACAAGAACCCAATCTTGAATGCCGAACCTGCGACCCTCTAGAAGGTGAGCACTCTGGAGCCACCACAGGAGAGAGACCCTGGCCCTGGGGGACAGGCATATCCTCCGATGCATCTGCAGATGGGACCCTGACCACTTGTCCAGGAGGTCCCACTGAAAAGTTCTCGCATGGAACGTGCCGAACGGAATGGCCTCGTGGGCTGCCACCACGTTTCCCAATACTCGAGTGCATTGATGAACTGACACTCTTTTTGGTTTCAGCAGGTCCTTGACCATGTTCTGGAGTTCCTGGGCTTTTTCCATTGGGAGAAAAACCCTCTTTTTTTCCGTGTCCAGAATCATGCCCAAAAATGACAGCCGAGTTGTCGGAACCAACTGCGACTTTGGTAGATTTAGAATCCAGCCGTGTTGTTGTAGTACTCTCAGGGAGAGAGACACGCTTTTTAGTAACTAATCTCTTGATCTTGCCTTTATCAGGAGATTGTCCAAGTATGGGATAATTGTGACCCCCTGCTTGCGCAGGAGCACCATCATTTCCGCCATTACCCTGGTGAAAATTCTCGGGCCGTGGAAAGCCCAAACGGCAACGTCTGAAACTGGTAATGACAATCCTGTACAGCGAATCTCAGGTACGCCTGATGAGGAGGATATATGGGGACATGAAGGTATGCATCCTTTATGTCTAGTGACACCATAAATCCCCCCCTTCCAGGCTGGAGATCACTGCCCGGAGAGATTCCATCTTGAATTTGAACCTCTTCAAATATAGGTTTAGGGATTTTAGATTCAGAATTGGTCTGACCGAGACATCCGGCTTCGGGCCCACAAATAGGGTTGAATAAAACCCTTTCCCCTGTTGCACTAGGGGAACCCTGATAATCACTTGCTGTTGACACAGCTTTTGTATGGCAGCTGAAACTATTTCCCTTTCTGGGGGAGAAGCTGGCAAGGCCGATTTGAAAAATCGGTGTGGAGGCACATCTTCCAACTCCAGCTTGTAGCCTTGGGATACAATTTCGACCACCCAAGGATCCAAATCCGACTGAACCCAGACTTGGCTGAAGAGTCGAAGAAGTGCCCCCACCGGTGCGGACTCCCGCAGCGGAGCCCCAGCGTCATGCGGTGGATTTTGTAAAGGCCGGGGAGGATTTTTGTTCCTGGGAACTACCCGTAGCTGGTGTTCTTTTCCCTCTACCTCTACCTCTGGCGAGGAAGGAAGAGCCACGCCCCTTTCTGAACTTATGAGACCGAAAGGACTGCATCTGGTATTGAGGTGTTTTCTTCTGCTGTGGGGGAACGTAAGGCAAAAAAGGAGACTTACCCGCGGTAGCTGTGGAAACCAGGTCCGCGAGGCCCTCCCCAAATAAAACTTCACCTTTGTAAGGCAAAGCCTCCATATGTCTCTTTGAGTCAGCATCACCTGTCCATTGACGGGTCCACAGGGACCTTCTAGCAGAAACTGCCATGGCATTGGCTCTTGAACCCAAAAGCCCAATATCTCTAGCAGCCTCTCTCATATATAATGCTTCGTCCTTGATGTGACCTAAGGTCAACAAAATACTATCTTTATCTAGGGTGTCAATGTCAGATGACAAGTTATCTGCCCAAGCTGCAATTGCACTACCCACCCATGCCGACGCTATTGCAGGTCTGAGCAGGGCTCCCGTAGTCGCATAAATTGATTTTAAGGTAGTTTCCTGCCTGCGATCCGCAGGATCCTTTACGGCCGCTGTGTCCGGGGACGGTAGTGCCACCTTTTTGGACAAGCGCGTCAAGGCCTTGTCCACCGTGGGCGAGGATTCCCACCGTACCCTGTCCTTTGAGGGGAACGGATATGCCATAATAATTCTCTTGGGAACCTGCAGTCTTTTGTCTGGAGTTTCCCAAGCCTTTTCAAATAAAGTGTTCAGCTCATGGTTTCTTTTCCTTAAACATGCAGACCCTCGTGTCAGGGACAGAGGGGTCCTCTGTGATATGCAAAACATCTTTTATTGCAACAATCATATATTGAATACTCTTGGCCACTCTTGTGTGCAACCTTGCATCATCATATTCGACACTGGAGTCGGAATCCGTGTCGGTATCAGTGTCTGCTATCTGGGAAAAGGGACGTTTATGGGACCCTGAAGGGTCTTGTGACACAGCAACAGCCATGGATTGACTCCCTGCTTTGTCCTTGGACTCTGCTTTGTCCAATCTCTTATGTAATAAAGCCACACTAGCATTTAAAACATTCCACATGTCCAACCAATCAGGTGTCGGCTGTGCCGATGGAGACACCACCACCATCTGCTCTGCTTCCTCCCTAGACGAGCCTTCCGCTTCAGACATGTCGACACACACGTACTGACACCCCCACACACACTGGGCTATATGAATATGGGGACAGACCCACAATAAGGCCCTTTGGAGAGACAGAGAGAGAGTATGCCAGCACACACCCAGCGCCACTAGATACTGAAACAAAGGGGGTAATTCCAAGTTGATCGCAGCAGGAAAGTTTTTAGCAGTTGGGCAAAACCATGTGCACTGCAGGGGAGGCAGATATAACATGTGCAAAGAGAGTGAGATTTGGGTGGGGTGTGTTCAAACTGAAATCTAAATTGCAGTGTAAAAACAAGCAGCCAGCATTTACCCTGCACAGAAACGAAATAACCTACCCAAATCTAACTCTCTCTGCACGTTATATCTGCCCCCCCCCCCCCCTGCAGTGCACATGGTTTTTCCCAATTGCTAACAAACTTGCTGCTGCGATCAACTCAGAATTACCCCCAAAGTCCCAGCCTGTACAGCGCTTTATATATAGAATTAGCACCAAATAAATGTGCCCCCCCCCCCCCCTCGTTTTTGCCCCGTTACTTGTTCAGCAGGGGAGAGTCCGGGAGCAGCTTCTCTGCAGCATGCTGTGGAGAAAATGGCGCTGGTTAGTGCTGGAAGATCAAGCTCCGCCCCCTCGACGGCGGGCTTCGGTCCCGCTATTTTTATTATACTGGCAGGGGATTTATTATATACTGCCTCCGCAGTATCTATATACGTGTGCAAGTCTTATGTGAGGTAAAAATTTGCTGCCCAGGGCGCCCCCCCCTGCGCCCTGCACCCTTGCTGTGCCTGTGTTTGTTGTGGGAGCAATGGCGCGCAGTGCGACCGCTGCGCGGTACCTCATGAAGATCTCTTCTGCCGCCTTTGAAGTCTTCTTGCTTCCTATACTTACCCGGCTTCAACCTTCCGGCTCTGTGAGGAGGAGGAGGACGGCGGCGTGGCTCTGGGACGAACAGCAAGGACGACACCTGTGTTCCGACTCTCTGGAGCTAATGGTGTCCAGTAGCCTAAGAAGTAAGAAGCAGAGCCCATCAGTCCAGGAAAGTGGGTTTGCTTCTCTCCCCTCAGTCCCACGAAGCAGGGAGTTTGTTGCCAACAGTGCTCCCTGAAAATAAAAAAACTAACAAAAGTCTTTTCAGAGAAACTCAGTAGAGCTCCCCTGTAGTGCATCCAGTCTCCTCTGGGCACAGGATCTAACTGGGGTCTGGAGGAGGGGCATAGAGGGAGGAGCCAGTTCACACCCATCTAAAGTCTTAGAGTGCCCATGTCTCCTGCGGAGCCCGTCTATACCCCATGGTCCTTACGGAGTCCCCAGCATCCTCTAGGACGTAAGAGAAAAGGGCGTGCAAGTATGGCCAATGCAAAGTCATGTGTATTTCGATTGCAAGTACAGACCAAAGCGGCGAAACTGAAATGTAAGGAGGTTTGTTCTCTCATACACAATGTGTCAGACATCCTCTGGTTTTACCCTCTTGGAAAAAGGTCCACAAAACACACACTGGATATGAAGGCTCAGGAAAGGTTTGAGAATCACTGATCTATAGGAAGGAAAAGCAAATTGAGGTTCCCTTGCTGTTACTGCATTGTAAATAGCAAAGTCAATAACAAAATCTTGCTTTCCTAACCAAGGTGAAATTCAGGCCAAGTGCGGGTCCATCTCCAGGCTGCTTTAGTGGTCACAGTTGTTTGGAGTGCATCCTTAGCCTGCTTTGTACAGTAGATCTGTTTTCAATTTTGTGAGCATATATTTATAACGCAAAGCACAACCAGTTACAAAAAAACATAGCACTAAAATGTAAAACAGCCCAGAGGCCAGTTATTAAAGAGATATTTCTTAGTAAAATGTTATCATCTGGGTAACAACTATTAGGTATGAAGCAACATTCACATTTCTATCTAACATCAACTTATACTACAAATGCATGCATATTCCAGTACAATATTCCAGATGGTAAAATTGGAACCAGTGAGTTTATATATCCTCAAACCAACACCTTTCCCCACTGCAAGACCTTGAATATTTGTGAAAAGGCCATACTACATTTAATATCTGGGAACTTGGGAGGAATAGGGGTATATGCAATTGCGGTCGAATTCCCGAAAATGTCGAAAAACGGGACGTTTTCGCCAAAAAAAATTATTCGACAATGCAATTCAGTACTTTTCGTCAAAAAAACGGACTTTCCAAATTCGACTTTTTGAAATTCGACATTTGTCAAATTCGACATTTCTGCAATGGTACAAATGCGGCAATTCGACAAAAGTATATTCAATTGAAGATTGTAAATTCGACAACAGTGCTTTTAGACAGTAAATTCGGCATTTTCAATCCGCCACACTTTGCTGGCGGAATCTAATGAAAAACATGTTAAAAACATGTTTTTTTTTATTGGTAATAGCATATCTATTTATATTAGAAAGGATTAGGTACTTGGTTTGTCTATTTTGGAGGCACAAATATTATTTATATATTTAAAAAAAATATATATATTTTTTAATGGAATGGTAAAAATCTGAAAAAAAAATTGCGTGGGGTACCCCCTCCTAAGCATAACCAGCCTCGGGCTCTTTGAGCCGGTCCTGGTTGCCAAAATACGGGGGAAAAAATGACAGGGGATCCCCCGTATTTTAACAACCAGCACCGGGCTCTGCGCCTGGTCCTGGTGCAAAAAATACGGGGGACAAAAAGAGTAGGGGTCCCCCGTATTTTATGTACCAGCACCGGGCTCCACTAGCTGGACAGATAATGCCACAGCCGGGGGTCACTTTTATACAGCGCCCTGCGGCCGTGGCATTAAATATCCAACTAGTCACCCCTGGCCGGGGTACCCTGGAGGAGTGGGGACCCCTTCAATCAAGGGGTCCCCCCCCCCAGCCACCCAAGGGCCAGGGGTGAAGCTCGAGGCTGTCCCCCCCATCCAAGGGCTGCGGATGGGGGGCTGATAGCCTTGAGTAAAATGTAAGAATGTTGTTTTTTTTGCAGAAGAACTACAAGTCCCAGCAAGCCTCCCCGCAAGCTCAAAGAGCCCGAGGCTGGTTATGCTTAGGAGGGGGGACCCCACGCAATTTTTTTTCCATTTTTTTCCCGTTTTTTTAACATTTTTAAAAATCTAATCAAAATCCGTCAAATCGGCCGTTTTTCGACAGCGGAACTGTCGAATCCGTTTTTTATTGAATATGTAGAATTCCGGCACCCACCTGCCGGAATTCGACGGTCGAATTGTGTCGAATTAAAAAACGGGCGAAAAATTGACGCAATTCGCAGGCAATTGCATATACCCCATAATATTGGTACATATATTTAAAGCATTCCATAGAGGTGCTAATTATTACATTGTATTGGTTTTTTGTTTACCCTACACTTGGTTTGTTCCAGAAAATATCTTACTTTACAATAACAATGGAAGATACGCAAAGATTAGTTATTGTAAAGGTGCCCATACACTTGTGCGATTTGGGCCGATTTCATCCAATTTCAACAGATAGGGCCGAGAAATCGGAAGAAAAGTGGCAAATTGCATGTGTTTTACCTCCGATTCCGATCCGATGTGCGGTCCCGTGCTCATCGGATCGGAGTCGGAGATTGCAAGGGCTGCACTATAAATGTGTAAGATCCTGGAGCCTTGGCTGGGATCGCATACGATACATTGTATGCAGAAGGACCACATGTGATGTATCGTATGTGATCCTGCCGTCCGGAAAGCTGCCGGGGAGCTCAAGGGAATCCTATGCGACTTCTTCCCTCGGAGAAGTCGCATAAGTGTATGCGGCATAATCTGATATAAATACTGTAATAGTCCTGTGCATATGTAACTAACTGGGGTTGTCGATGTTCCTCCAAAGGTGCATACGCAAGGTGCGATGTGTGCTTATGATTTTGACTATATAGTCAAAATCGTAAGAAAAGTTGGCACATATCGCACCGTGTGTATACAGCTTGCGATACCAATGCACGCTGCCGTGGGGTCGTTATTGCAAGAAAAAATAGACTGTGCATGCAAGGCAATTTTGACTATATTTGTACTATCTAGTTTAGTCAAAATTGTATATAGTCAAAATCACAAGTAAATATAGTCAAAATTGGTTGTTCTGGGCTCCAGGGAGTTCAAGGGAAAATGCATAGTCAGAATTGGCACCATGTGTATGCACCTTAACTTGTATGGGTGAAGATGTTTCTTTAAATGCTGCCATAGAGAGACCTTCAGGATAAATAGGCTTAGTGTTATGGGACTAATGCCGAATTGGACACAGTATGTGGGGAAAAAAACACCCTTTCTGATTCTTATCTTTATTGAAATAATGGCCCTCATTCCGAGTTGATCGGTCGCAAGGCGAATTTAGCAGAGTTACACACGCTAAGCCGTCGCCTACTGGGAGTGAATCTTAGCTTCTTAAAATTGCGACCGATGTATTCGCAATAATGCGATTACTAACTACTTAGCAGTTTCAGAGTAGCTCCAGACTTACTCTGCCTGTGCGATCATTTCAGTGCTTGTCGTTCCTGGTTGACGTCACAAATACACCCAGCGTTCGCCCAGGCACTCCCACCGTTTCTCCGGCCACTCCTGCGTTTTTTCCGGAAACGGTAGCGTTTTCAGCCACACGCCCCTGAAACGCCGTGTTTCCGCCCAGTAACACCCATTTCCTGTCAATCACATTACGATCGCCGGAGCGAAGAAAAAGCCGTGAGTAAAAATACTTTCATCATAGTAAAGTTACTTGGCGCAGTCGCAGTGCGAACATTGCGCATGCGTACTAAGCGGATTTTCACTGCGATGCGATGAAAAATACCGAGCGAACAACTCGGAATGAGGGCCAATATGCATTCATTTGTTTTAATGTATAAATGGATCTGTATTTCATCTTATATCTGAGTTATCTGCCATTCAATGTAAGGGTACATTTAATCAAGCGAGTATGCTATGCACTGCTGTTCTTCTTGTTTATATGATTAATCACACTGCCCTGCAGAGCGGCGTTTGTGCGGTGATAGAATTGCTATGCAACAGCTTTTTAATGTGTATTTTCATTCTACAGTTGGATTCCAGACATCTGTAAACCAGCATGTGCTTGAACATGTAGATAATTGCCTATACCGTAGGTGATTATTAGTGAACTGCTTGTCATATTCATTGAGACATGTACTACATCATATTAATTATACGTTTAATAAATGTTTTACTAAAAACTATTTTCATATTTCCCATAAGAATCGTTACTCTTTGCGACTTAAACATGCACACATCACTAAGCGCTATGGTGTACTGGAGCTGCCCTTACATGTCATCATTTTGTTCTGCACTACCTAATCAGTCAATTAATCTTTGTTCATTAGCTCAGTTGTGATAAATATGTTACAACATTTGCAGTGAAGAACCAAACTTAAAGGTGTGAATTCAGGACATCCAATAAATTAGATTCTGTATATTCAAATATATTCTCACACAAAGTGCCCGTACAACAGGATCCTCTTTTACTCATCTGACATCTGTCAACCAGCGACATAAGAACGCTATTTGCTTTATATTAATATTATTTTAATTTTTTTTTACCAGAATGTATTTAAATATTTGATATTTTCTCAACTGAAACGTGAGGGGTATTTTTAAACATGATTTTAATACCTACCGGTTAATCCTTTTCTATAAGTCCGTAGAGGATGTTGGGGACACCAAAAGAACCATGGGATATAGACGGATCCGCAGGAGACATGGGCACTTCAAGACTTTCAAAGGGGGCGTGACCTGGCTCCTCCCTCTATATCCCTCCCCAGACTCAGTTTGGAACTGTGCCCAGAGAGATGGACATTTTGAGGAAAGGAATTAACAACAAGGTGAGCATCATACCAGCTCACGCCATAAACATGCCGAATAACATGGCATTCAACTGAACACATGCCAACGGACATGAACAAAATTCAGCAACAAGCTGAAGAAACCATAACACAACCTGTGTGTAACCAGAACTAAACTGCAGATACAGTACGCACTGGGACGGGCGCCCAACATCCTCTACGGACTTATAGAAAAGGATTTAACGGTAGGTATTAAAATCCTGGTTTCTATTACGTCCTTGAGGATGTTGAGGACACCAAAAGATCCATGGGATTATACCAAAGCTCTATACCGGGCGGGAGAGTGCGGATGACTCTGCAGCACCGATTGACCAAACTTTAGGTCTTCATCGGCCAAGGTATCAAACTTGTAAAACTTAGCAAACGTGTTTGACCCCGACCAAGTAGCAGCTCGGCAAAGTTGTAATGCCGAGACACCCCGGACAGCCGCCCAGGATGAGCCCACCTTCCTAGTGGAATGGGCTTTTACCGATTTAGGTAACAGCAAACTTGCCGTGGAATGAGCCTGCTGAATCGTGTGACATATCCAGCGGGCAATGGTCTGCTTGGAAGCAGGATACCCAAGTTTATTGGGAGCATATAGCACAAACAGAGACTCTGTTTTTCTAACTGGAGCCGTTCTGGCAACGTAAATTTTCAAAGCTCTGACGACATCCAGAGACTTTTCCTCAGCCAAAGTGCCAGTAGCCACTGGCACCACAATAGGTTGGTTAATATGAAAAGAGGAAACCACCTTTGGCAGAAATTGTTGCTGAGTTCTCAATTCTGCCCTATCTTCATGGAAGATCAAATAAAGGCTCTTGTGAGACAAGGCCGCCAATTCAGACACCCGCCTTGCGGATGCCAATGCTAACAAAATGACAACCTTCCAAGTGAGGAATTTCAACTCCACTTTACTTAAGGGTTCAAACCAATGTGATTTTAGGAATGTCAAAACCACATTAAGGTCCCAAGGTGCCACAGGTGGCACAAAAGGAGGTTGGATGTGCAGGACCCCTTTTACAAAGGTCTGCACCTCAGGAAGTGAGGCCAATTGTTTCTGAAAGAAAATTGACAAAGCAGAAATCTGCACTTTTATGGAGCCTAATTTAAGGCCCGCATCCACTCCAATTTGTAGAAAATGGAGAAAAATGTCCAAGGTCAAACATCTCCACTGGAGCTTTCTTGGACTCGCACCAGGAAATATATTTCCTCCAAATACGGTGATAGTGTTTCAACGTCACACCCTTTCTAGCAAGGATAAGAGTGGGAATGACTTCATCGGGAATACCCTTACGGGCTAAAATCTGGCGTTCAACCGCCATGCCGTCAAACGTAGCCGCTGTAAGTCTTGATAGACGAACGGCCCCTGCCACAGCAGATCCTTGCGAAGAGGAAGAGGCCATGGATCTTCGACTAACAACTCCTGAAGATCCGGGTACCAAATTCTCCTTGGCCAGTCTGGAACTACAAGGAACGCTGGAATCTGTGATTTTCTTAGGATTCTCAGAACCTTTGGAATGAGAGGAAGCGGAGGGAAAACGTACACCGACGGATACACCCAAGGTGACGTCAGTGCATCCACTGCCGCCGCCTGAGGGTCCCTGGACCGGGAACAATACTTTAGTAGTTTTTTGTTGTGGTGGGACGCCATCATGTCTATGTGGGGAACCCCCCATAGATTCGTTAGTAGGGAGAAGACCTCCTGATGGAGGCTCCACTTTCCTGGATGTAGATTGTGTCTGCTGAGGAAGTCTGCTTCCCAGTTGTCCACTCCCGGAAGGAAAATTGCCGACAGAGCGCTTACCCGAGTCTCTGCCCAGCGAAGAATCTTTGTGGCTTCTGCCATTGCTGTTCTGCTCTTTGTGCCGCCTTGGCGGTTTATGTACGCTACTGCTGTCACATTGTCCGATTGGATCAGGACAGGCCGGTTTCGAAGAAGATGCTCCGCTTGTAGAAGGCCGTTGTAAATGGCCCTCAACTCCAGCACGTTTATGTGAATAAGTTTCCTGACTTGACCATCTTCCTTGGAAGGTCACCCCTTGTGTGACTGCTCCCCAACCCCGGAGACTTGCATCCGTGGCCACTAGGATCCAGTCTTGGATCCCGAATCTGCGTCCTTCTAAGAGGTGAGAGCTGTGTAGCCACCACAGGAGTGAGATTCTGGTGTTGGGGGATAGAACTATCCTCCGGTGCACATGAAGGTGGTATCTGGACCATTTGTCCAACAGGTCCCACTGAAACACTCTGGCATGGAACCTCCCGAATTGGAGGGCCTCGTATGCCGCCACCATCTTCCCCAGCAATTGAATGCATTGATGAATGGAGACAGTTGGTGGTTTCAGAATGAGTTTTACCAAACTCTGAATTTCCAGTGCTTTCTCCGGAGGGAGGAACACTCTCAGCTGGACCGTGTCCAGAATCATACCCAAAAATGCCAACCGGGTTGTTGGAATTAAGTGTGATTTCGGCAGGTTCAAGAGCCAGCTGTGCTGTTGTAGAAGCGACAGAGACAGTGCAATGTCCTGTACCAGTTTTTCCTTGGACCTCGCCTTTATCAGGAGATCGTCCAAGTACGGGATAATTGTAACTCCTCTTTTTCTGAGGAGAACCATCATTTCTACCATGACTTTTGTGAAAATCCTCGGAGCCGTGGCCAGGCCAAACGGCAACGTCTGAAATTGGTAATGAGTATCCTGGATTGCAAACTGGAGATAACTCTGATGAGGGGGATAAATGGGAACATGAAGGTAGGCATCCTTTATGTCCAAAGACACCATGAATTCCCCCTCCTCCAGGCTGGAGATCACCGCTCGGAGAGACTCTATCTTGAATTTGAATTTCTTCAGGAAAAAATTTAGAGATTTTAGGTTGAGGATTGGTCGTACCGAGCCATCCGGCTTCGGCACTACAAATAGGCTTGAATAAAACCCTTCCCCTTGTTGCGCCCGGGGGACCGGGATCACAACCTGATTTTGATATAATTTTTGTATTGCTCCATAGACTAAAACTCTGTATGGAAGCGAAACTGGTAAGGGTGATTTGAAAAAACGGCGAGGGGGAACGTCTTGGAATTCCAGTTTGTACCCTTGGGTCACAATTTGTAACACCCAAGGGTCCAGGTCCGAGCGAACCCAAACCTGACTGAAAAGCCTTAGACGTGCCCCCACCGGTGCGGTCTCCTGTAAGGGAGACCCGGCGTCATGCAGTGGATTTGGCGGAAGCCGGGGAGGACTTCTGCTCTTGTGAACTCGAGGAGGCGGGAGTTCTCTTGCCCCTTCCTCTACCTCTGGTAGCGAGGGAGAAGTTACCTCGGCCTTTTCTATATTTATTGGGCCGAAAGGACTGCATTTGATAGTGCGGTTTCTTCTGTTGCGCAGGAGCAGTAGGTAAATAAGTGGACTTACCCGCTGTGGCCGCTGATACTAAATCAGTAAGCCCGTCACGAAACAGTTCCCCACCCTTAAAGGGAAGGGACTCCATATTTTTCTTGGAATCAGCGTCAGCATTCCATTGATGAGTCCATAGCGCACGCCTAGCCGCAATTGACATAGCATTAGCCCCCAGGAGGCCAGCATCTCTTGCAGCCTCTTTCAAGTACGCAACTGCGTCCCTGATATAACCAAGCGTCACTAGGATGCTATCCCTATCCAGAGTATCTAAATCTGCAGATAAACTTTCAGCCCATTTTTCAATGGCACTACTAACCCACGCTGACGCAAAAAGCGGTCTAAGCTCTGTCCCCATGGTAGTAAAAATAGCTTTTAAAGTAGCCTCCTGCTTACGATCAGCCGGCTCCTTAAGAGTCGTCGACTGAGCCGCAGGGAGCGCTACCTGTTTAGACAAGCGTGCTAGGGCTCTGTCTACTGTGGGTGGTATTTCCCACTTATCCCTATCCGCTGCGTGAAAGGGGTATGCCACCTTGATCCTATTAGGAATGAGAAATTTCTTATCAGGTGTATTCCAAATGCCATCAAAAAGGTCATTTAGTTCAAAACAAGGAGGAAAAGAAACCGAGCGTCCCTTTTCTTTGTAAATAAGGACCCTCGTTTCTGGTGTAAAGGGGTCCTCATCAATACGTAATATGTCTTTGACAGCCACAATCATATATTGCATACTCTTAGCCAGTGCTTAAAGTGGTCCTAGAGAGGTGGTGGAACTCACCCCCCTTCCCACGGTGGCAACTCAACAAAGGTATTGTGCGCGCCGTAGGGGCGCGCCGCAAAAAGGGGCGTGGTCTCAAAAAGGGGCGTGTTACACAATAGTAATAACGCCCACAGTAGTAGAACCCCATAATACACATAATGCCTACAGCAGTAGCGCCTCTTATACAATGCCCACAGTGGTAGCGCCCCTTATATAGAGCCCATAGTAGTGGTGCCCCTTATGCAATGCTTGCAATAGCAGTGCCCCTTATGACCCCAGGAGTGATGCCCCTTATGAAGTGCCCCCTTTACAATGCCCTCATTAGTAGTGCCCCCAGTAGTAATGCCCTTAATGGTAATGCCCCCAGTCGTTTAGCCCCTGTAGTTATGCCCCCTTGTAGTTTAGCCCCCAGTAGTAATGCCTCCAAGTAATAATGCCCCCAGTAGTTTAACCCCTGTAGTTACGCCCCCAGTAGTAATGCCACTGTAGTTATGCCCCCAGTAGTAATGCCCTCCTGTAGTTTGCCCCCCAGTAGTTTGCACCCAGTAGTAATGTCTCCCAGTAGTTTGCCCCCAGTAGTAATGCCCCCAGTAGATGCCCCTCTGTAGTTTGCCCCCAGTAGTAATGCCCCCCCAGTAGTAATGCCCTCCTGTAGTTTGCCCCCAGAAGTAATGTCCCCCAGTTTTTTGCCCCCCAGTAGTAATGTCCCCCAGTAAATGCCCCCCAGTAGTTTGCCCCCCAGTAGATGCCCCTCAGTAGCTTGCCCCCCAGTAGTAATGCCCTCCTGTAGTTTGCCCCCTTGTAGTAATGTCCCCCAGTAGTACTGCCCCTCAGTAGTCTGTCCCCCAGTAGTAATGCCCTCCTGTAGTTTGCCCCCTTGTAGTAATGTCCCCCAGTAGTACTGCCCCTCAGTAGTCTGTCCCCCAGTAGTAATGCCCTTCTGTAGTTTGCCCCCAGTAGTAATGTCCCCCAGTAAATGCCTCCAGTAAATGCCCCCCAGTAGTAATGCCTCCAGTAGATGCCCCTCAGTAGTTTGCCCCCCAGTAGTAATGCCCTCTCAGTAGTTTGCCCCCCAGCTGCTACACAAATAAAAAAAATAAAAAAACACAGCGCACACCATACTTACCAAGCCCCGCTCCGTGTCCGGCCGCTGCAGTCCTCTCGCCGCCCGCTCCTCTGCACTATGAGAGAGACGTCATGACGTCTCTCCCATAGCGCGCACTGACTAAGCCGGAAGCCGGAGCTCGGTACTGAGCTCCTGCCTCCGGCTGCCGCTGTGCGGGAAGACGGGCGGCCGCTGGTAACACACACTCAGCGGGCGCCCGTCATCTCGCTGCAGCGACGGGGACACATCGCCGGGTTAGGTGAGCCAGAGGAGGCGGAACTGCGTTCCGTCTCCAAGTGGAACTGACGGAACGCAGTTCCGGCCCGTTCCGGCTCACTTTAACCCCTGCTCTTAGCCAATTTAGGATCTAACCTAAAATCAGCATAATCGGCACCGGTATCAGAGTCCATGTCGGTATCTGTGTCATCTAATTGGTCAACACTACGTTTCAGCGACCCTTGAAATAAAGCGTCATCTACTGATTTCTTCCAAATCTGCAGTTGAGAGTCAGATTCAGTATTGATTTAACAGTGTAACATTAGCATTTAAAGCAGTTAATGAATCGTCCATCGGCGGTGCCGACAGGACCCCCAAAACATTTGATGTCCCTAATAAATTATCCCCTTGAGAGGAAAATTCTGCCTCAGACATGTTGTCTCCCTAACAGCACCCAAAGAAAAGCCTGTGAGGAAACAAAAGGAAAGGAGCCAGCTCACACCCCAGCGCCAAAGTGCAGGTCTGAAAACACCCTCAAGTGTCACAGAACTGCAGCGCTATATATCTGTATAGAAATAATCTGACCCCCCTTGTTTTTATAGCCCCTGGTACTTGTCTGCTGTGAGGAAGGACCAGCGCTGCTGCTTGGAGGAGGAAATGGCGCAGAGTGAGCCTGGAGGAAGAAGCCCCGCCCCCAACATGGCGCGCTTCTTCCCGCTTATTTTTACATGTTTATCCTGGCGGGGGTTTGCGGGCAGAGCCAGGGCACTGTACAGATATGCCAGCCTTATTTATGATGTATTTCTAGCTCCCCAGGGCGCCCCCCCCCCCCCCCCCCCCAGCGCCCTGCACCCAGCGGTGTGTACAGTCCGGGAGCCTGGCGTGCACTGAGCAAATCATGCTGCGCGGTACCTCTATATGCCGTCTTTGTTGAAGAGAAGATGTCTTTTCCTCACATACTCACCTGTCTTCTGACTTCTGGCTTCAAGAGGGGGGACGGCAAGCTGTGGGAGCGAGCATCCGGGAGAGCCCGGCGTTCATCTCCCCTCAGGAGCTGAAGGCATCCTGTCAGCAGCAGCAGAGCCCTGAAACTCATTAGAAGTGGGTCTAGACTGCTCTCCCCTCTTTTCCACGAAGCAGTGAGTCTGTAGCCAGCAGATCTCCCCAAAATAAAAAACCTAACATTAAGTCTTTTCAGAGAAACTCAAAGTGCTCCCCCGAGTGCCTCCATCTCGCTGGGCACATTTTCTAAACTGAGTCTGGGGAGGGATATAGAGGGAGGAGCCAGGTCACGCCCCCTTTGAAAGTCTTGAAGTGCCCATGTCTCCTGCGGATCCGTCTATATCCCATGGTTCTTTTGGTGTCCCCAACATCCTCAAGGACGTAATAGAAAGTATATTTAGGGGGGAACCAATCAGACACGGTAAAAGGTGGTAGCTTCAGACTTTAATGCCCAGGGCTATTCAATTCTCGCCCGGTAAATTACCCTGTTATTGGGCGTTAACACATAGGGGGGAATTCAAATGTTTGAAAAGTCAGTTGGGTGTCATTTTTTTCCTATCTTATAGACAGGAAAAAACAGACAGCTAACCGACTTTTCAAACATTTGAATTCCCATCTTAGATAAGTTCCCAGGCATATGTCTTAACGTGGAATAAATAAGATAATACCCCTGCTAGAGCAACCTGAAAGGCAGTCTACGGTGAATATAAGAGGGTAACCTTAAACCCCAAAATGGAATACGGTAATAGTAAAACTGTATATAAACCACTGACGTCACTTAGTGAAATAAATATAGTAAAAAACAGTAATACTTCTCTCTTGTGTGGTTTTCTCTCACATTCTCAGAATATGCAGACACATACGGAGAGAGAAAGATAGAACCGATGATAGTGTGTTTTTAAAAAAATATCATACTATCATTGGTTTTATCTTTTCCTCTCCATATGTGTCTGCATATTCTGAGAATTTGAGAGAAAACCACACAAGACAGGAGTATTACTGTTTTTAACTATATTTATTTCACTGAGTGGTGCCAGTGGTTTATACACACTTTTATTATCCTATGTGTTAGCCTCAGAGCCGTAACTAGACATTTTGGTGACCTGTGCCAGAAGAAAAACTGGTGTCTCCCCCCCCTTCCCCCGCCAATCCTTACCTAAAATTGGGCCACTGCCCATGCGCTGTGGGCTGAGCACACTCGGCACACACCTAGTTACGGCCCTGCTGACACACACCGCTATCATCATGTACTTAATACCCCCCCAACCCTGCAGTGCAGCACTACCACACTACACTACAGCACATTTGCCACACATACAGTGGAGCTTATTACAGAAACCTCTCCGGGGGACTGAAGAAGAGTGCATTGCGGGACAGCTCTCATAGTGCCAGAGGAACTGGCCGCAGCTGCCGCTAAAGGAAGCTTCTCTGCCTGGCCTCTCACTGAGGAGATACCAGGAGCAGCTGCTGACATGTCACATGGCTTAGCTTCAAAGGATAACAAAAACCTGCCAGCGGCTTTGGATCAGTGGTGGGAATGCGTTGCCTCGCGTGGGGGGGTGGGGGGGGGGAGGCTTTGCGGAGGATTCACTGCGGTTGAAGGGGGAGCCGGGAGAGGCTGGATGCCGGAGACTGTGGCAGTGTTATGTATGTAACACTCTGTAGCACTCTGTGAGCTGCTGGCATGCCCCGGTCCCTCTGTCTACGTGAACAGACACTGTATGCGCATACGCACAGCGTCTATTCACCGCTGCTCTACAGTAGAGCAGCGATTGACAGACGCCTCCCAAAAAATCAGGATAGTTGGTAGATTTTATATATATATATATATATATATATATATATATATATATATATATATATAATTTCTTGTTGTCCGGCACTCTCATCAAGAGTCTGTCAACGTTAGTGCCTCTTATACATAATGCCCACAGTAGAAATGCCCCTTAAACATAAGCCCACAGCAGTAGTGCCCCTTATACACATAATGCCCATAGTAGTGCTCCTATTACATATAATGTAATCTCTAATATAAAGGATAGTTACAGTAGCTCTATCATTATGACTGTAACCTGCACACTGTGGGTATTGTATGGTACTAACATGGTCCTAGCACTAGGGAAGATAAAACCTGGAGCAGATAACTTCGGTCTCATGAGGCAGGATCTTTGTTTTGGATTAAAAAGTCAATAAAATAGATACATTTCAAATTAATAAAATTGGAAGTATGTAACAAAATGTAGTAGTACAATTATATATATAGGGGGTAATTCAGACCTGATCGTAGCAGCAAATTTCTTAGCAGTTGGGCAAAACCATGGGGGTAATTCAGACCTGAACGCTAGGGTGCGGGTGATCAGGTCTAAACTGCACATGCACTGCAATGCGCAGGCGCATCACATGGGTACAAAGCAGATCACCGCTCAGCGATGGGTTTGTGCGAAGGATGCATTCGGACGGACGTTCGCAAGGAGATTGACAGGAAAAAGGCATTTGTGGGTGGTAAATGACCATTTTCTGGGTGTGGTTGGAAAAACAGACGTGTCCACGCGTTTACAGGGCGGGTTCCTGATGTCAGTTCCAGTCCTGAACAGGCTGAAGCGATCGCAGTGGCTAAGTCCTGGGCTACTCAGAGACTGTACAAAATCTGTTTGTACAGCTCTGCTACACATGCGATTGCACACTTGCACAGCTAAAATACACTCCCCTGTGGGCGGCAACTATGCGAACACAGGACTGCAAAAAAAACCCTAGCGAGCGATCAGGTCTGAATGACCCCCCATGTGCACTGCAGGTGTGGCAGATATAACATTTGCAGAGAGAGTTAGATTTGGGTGGGTTATTTTGTTTCTGTGCAGGGTAAATACTGGCTGCATTATTTGTACACTGCAATTTAGATTTCACTTTGAACACACCCCACCCAAATCTAACTCTCTCTGCACATGTTATATCTGCCCACCCTGCAGTGCATTGGGCCCTCATTCGGAGTTGTTCGCTCGCAAGCTGCTTTTATCAGCATTACACACGCTAAGCCGCCGCCTACTGGGAGTGAATCTTAGCTTAGCAAAATTGCGAACGAAAGATTCTCTAAATTGCGAATAGAAATTTCTTTGCAGTTTCTGAGTAGCTCGACACTTACTCTGCCACTGCGATCAGTTCAGTCAGTTTCGTTCCTGGTTTGACGTCACAAACACACCCAGCGTTCGCCCAGACACTCCCCCGTTTCTCCAGCCACTCCCGCGTTTTTCCCAGAAACGGCAGCGTTTTTACACACACACCCATAAAACGGCCAGTTTCCGCCCAGAAACACCCACTTTCTGTCAATCACACTCCGATCACCAGAACGAAGAAAAAACCTTGTAATGCCATGAGTAAAATACCAAACTTCTTAGCAAATTTACTTGGCGCAGTCGCAGTGCGAACATTGCGCATGCGCAATTAGCGGAAAATCGCTGCGATGCGAAGAAAATTACAGAGCGAACAACTCGGAATGAGGGCCATGGTTTTGCCCAACTGCTAACAAATTTGATGCTATGATCAGGTCTGAATTACCCCCATAGTATGTTTGACCAAGAAATTCTGGTTGTTTAGATCATCATCTGGAAAAGTTCTGGCAAAGAGATTTGCAGAGTGTCAGTTGAAAACGACGGGAGGGGTCGCAGAGGCAGCAAAGACTGGAGAATAACATGTAGGAGGTAAGTTGCCATACTTGTGTAATTGTGTGTGTGGTGGGGGGTATTGAGAGCACAGTATAAAACAGAGACTATGGGGGTCATTCCAACCTGTTCGCACGCTGCCGTTTTTCGCAGCACTGCGATCAGGTAGGAACTGCGCATGCGTATGCACCGCAATGCGCAGGCGCGTCGTACGGATAGAAAGTGGATCATTGCTGAGCGATGGATTTAACGAAGAGTCCATTCGCACAGCCGTTCACAAGGAGATTGACAAGAAGAAGGCGTATATGGGTGTCAACTGATCGTTTTCTGGGAGTGGTTATGAAAATGCAGACGTGTCCAAGCGTTTGAGGCCGGGTGTATGACGTCAAATCCGGGACCAGACAGGCTGAAGTGATCGCAAGGGCTGAGTAAATTCAGACCTACTCAGAAACTATACAAAATGTTTTTGCAGAGCTCGGCTGCACAGGCGTTCGCACACTTGCAAAGTGAAAATACACTTCCCTATAGGTGGCAGCTATCTGATCGCAGTGCTGCAAAAAGTAGCTAGTGAGCGATCAACTCGGAATGACCCCCTATGGTGGGCGAGAGTGGACAATACAAAACATGCAGAAGAGGGCAGCTCAGTATAAAACATACAGATGATGTGGGGGCGGGGGCGGTGCTAGGGTGTTCGGCGCACCCTTGCAAACTATAAATTTGAGCCCTCCCATACTTTGTAAAGTGACAGCGAGCTGCCTGAAAAACAATAACAACCAATCAGTTACTATCTGTCAATTTTCAAACAGCCTGTAACATGGCAGTTAGGAGCTGATTGGCTTGTACTTTATCTCTCTCCACTTTATCACTCTGCAGGGCTTAATACATCTAACTGTACACAGGCGTGTTAGTTCTGTTCAAACACCTTTCCGTGAGCGTGCATATTACCCATTGTGACCTGTGTTTCTGCTGGAGAGCCCTGGGCCTAATTCAGAGTTGATCGCAGCAGCAAATTTGTTAGCAGTTGGGCAAAACCATGGCCCTCATTCCGAGTTGTTCGCTCGGTATTTTTCATCGCATCGCAGTGAAAATCCGCTTAGTACGCATGCGCAATGTTCGCACTGCGACTGCGCCAAGTAACTTTACTATGAAGAAAGTAATTTTACTCACGGCTTTTTCTTCGCTCCGGCGATCGTAATGTGATTGACAGGAAATGGGTGTTACTGGGCGGAAACACGGCGTTTCAGGGGCGTGTGGCTGAAAACGCTACCGTTTCCGGAAAAAACGCAGGAGTGGCCGGGGAAACGGTGGGAGTGCCTGGGCGAACGCTGGGTGTGTTTGTGACGTCAACCAGGAACGACAAGCACTGAACTGATCGCACAGGCAGAGTAAGTCTGGAGCTACTCTGAAACTGCTAAGTAGTTAGTAATCGCAATATTGCGAATACATCGGTCGCAATTTTAAGAAGCTAAGATACACTCCCAGTAGGCGGCGGCTTAGCGTGTGTAACTCTGCTAAATTCGCCTTGCGACCGATCAACTCGGAATGAGGGCCTATGTGCACTGCAGGTGGGGCAGATATAACATGTGCAGAGAGAGTTAGATTTGGGTGGGGTGTGTTCAAAATGAAATCTAAATTGCAGTGTAAAAATAAAGAAGCCATTATTTACCCTGCACAGAAACAATATAATCCACCCACACTTTCCGGCAGCCCAAACTCGCTCAAAAGTGCCCGCAGCCCTGTCTGGCCACAAAGGGTGAGAGTTTGGGTGCCGTTGCCAGTGTCGAAATGTTGCAGCAATGGCAACTTGTACCTAATTGGATTGACGCCTAAATGTTAGCAATTCATAGCTTTTATTATTTACTGGTCAAATTTATTTTCTGAAGGTACCCACTTATTACTATAAGAAAGAACTTATCCCCCCAATGTGTGTATTGTATAAAAACAATAGACCCTTTGGGTAAACTAGAGGTATTTTAGGCATTTTCCATGTCCTTAATAGTTAGAGTAACATATTTACATAGAGAGATTTTTCTCTCTACACAACCACACCACTGTCTGCAGTTTGTCTTTCTGCTTGTTCATCCACTAACAATGGTTTTTCATCTTTTCCTCTTAGTCTACACAGCAGTTGACCTTTGGCAAGTATAGGCAGGTATAGGTAAGTATTGTACTCCTCCCATTACCTATAGCTCCTGGGGGGTGGGGGGGGGGGTGTTAGATTAAGGCTGCGGGTGGGGAAAGGTTAGGGTTAAGCTGACAGTAGGGTGGGTTAGGGTTAGGCACCCCCCGGGGGGTGGTTAGGCTGCAGGGGAGGGAGGGTTAGGTTTAGGCAGTGGGGACGGCGGTTAGGATTAGGCACCTCCGCGGGAGGGTTAGAGATAGGCACAAAGGGGGAGGTTAGTGTTAGGTGGGGAGAGGGGAAAAAGGAGATTTATGAAGAACTTACCTTTGTTAAATCTCTTTCTGCGAGGTACACTGGGTTCCACAGGGATAACATCGGGGTGATCTTGATCCGAGGCACCAACAGGCTAAAAGCTTTGACTGTTCCCAGGATGCTTAGCGCCGCCTCCTCTATAACCCCATCTACGTGCACGGGAGCTTTGTTTTGTTAACCAGTCCAATGCAGTAGCAGGTAAAAGAGACGACAACCGTTAGTAGCCACATACACTACATTCTCACGACAGGAGAAGGCATCAGTGGCTAATGCCATACAAACCCAAAGAAGCTAAGTGGGTCAGGGTGGGCGCTCTGTGGAACCCAGTGTACCTCGCAGGAAGAGATTTAACAAAGGTAAGTTCTTACCATAAATCTCCTTTTCTGCAGCGGGGTACACTGGGGTTCCACAGGGATAACATCGAGGATGTCCTAAAGCAGTTCACGGGCACAAGAACCGGCGTCCAAAGGAGGCATCCTAGGAGGCGGAAGTATCAAAGGCATAGAACCTTATGAACGTGTTCACTGAGGACCACGTAGCCGCCTTGCACAATTGTTCAAGGGTCGCACCATGGCAAGCCGCCCAAGAAGGTCCAACAGACCGAGTAGAATGGGCTTTGATGGTAGAAGAGCTGGAAGGACAGCCTGTACATAAGCATGTGCAATCACCATTCTAATCCATCTGGCCAGGGTCTGCTTATTAGCAGGCCAGCCACGTTTGTTAAAACCAAAAAGGACAAAGAAGGAATCAGATCTCCTAAGAGAAGCGGTCCTCTTCACATAAATATGGAGAGCCCGTACCACATCCAAAGACCGCTCTTTGGAGGATAAACCTGGAGAGGTAAATGCCGGAACCACAATCTCTTGGTTAAGGTGGAAAGATGACACCACCTTAGGGAGATAACCAGGACGAGTTCAAAGAACCGTACAGTCATGGTGAAAAATCAGAAAGGGTGACTGACAGGACAATGCACCCAAGTCTGAAACCCGTCTAGCAGAGGCAACAGCCAGCAGAAACAAGACCTTAAGAGTAAGTCATTTAAGGTCCACAGACCCAAGAGGTTCAAACGGAGACTCTTGTAAGGCATCCAGAACAACGGACAAATCCCAAGGAGACACAGGCGGGACATAGGGAGGTTGAATCCATAAAACACCCTGAGTGAATGTATGAACATCAAGCAGAGTCACAATTTTTCTCTGAAACTATATCGACAAGGCAGAAATATGAACCTTGAGGGAGGACATGCGAAGGCCTAAGTCCAGGCCCTGCTGCATAAAAGCCAATAGTTTGGCGGTACTGAACTTGTATGCATCATAATTGTTAGTTGCACACCAAGCAAAGTAAGAATTCTAGACCCTATGATATATACGAGCAGAAGCCGGTTTACGGGCATTCAACATAGTTTGAATGACCGCCTCAGAAAAACCTTTGGCCCTCAGTATGGAAGCTTCAAGAGCCACACCGTCAAAGCCAGCCGGGCCAAATCCTGGTAGACACAAGGGCCCTGAACGAGGAGGTCTGGGCGCTGCGGAAGCAGAAGAGGACGCTCTATCGAGAGACCCTGCAGGTCTGAGAACTAATGCTGTCTGGGCCACGCCGGAGCGATTAGAAGTAGTATTCCTCCTTCTTACTTGAACTTCCTTATCACCCTGGGCAGAAGTGACACCGGAGGGAACACGTACGGCAGCCGAAAGTTCCATGGAATTGCCAGTGCATCCACGAACGCTGCTTGAGGATCCCTTGTCCTTGCTCCTATGACCGGAACCTTGTGATTGTGTCGAGACGCCATCAGGTCTACATCTGGTAGATCCCACTGTTACATGAGGAGTTGAAAGACCTCCGGATGAAGGCTCCACTCTCCGGCGTGTACGTCCTGACGACTGAGGAAGTCCGCTTCACGGTTTAGGACCCCCGGAATGAACATTGCCGATATAGCTGGCAGATGGTGTTCCACCCAACTAAGAATCTTTGACACTTCTATCAGTGCTTTGCGGCTTCAGGTGCCACCATGATGATTTATGTACGCCACCATGGTGGTATTGTCTGACTGTACTTGAACAGGCCTGTTTTGTACTAGAGGCAGGGCTAGTGTCAATGCACTGAACACTGCCCGCAATTCCAGAATGTTTATCGGGAGGAGAGATTCATCCTTCGTCCACTGACCCTGAAGAGAGTGTTGCTCCAACACCGCGCCCCAGCCCCGCAGACTGGCATCCGTCGTCAGAAGGACCCAGTTGGAGATCCAGAATGAATGACCCCTGCTCAGTTGTTGGTCCTGCAGCCACCAAGTTAATGACAGACGGAGCGTGCTCCATTATGTCGAAAGTCGACACCATGAGGCCTAGTACTTGCAACGCCGAGTGTATGGACACACGTGGGCGAGAGAGGAAGCATCTTATCTTGTCCTGAAGCTTCAAGACCTTCTCCGGAGACAAAAACAACCACTGGTTGTGGGTGTCCAATAGTGCTCCCAGGTGCACCATGCTCTTAGCAGGAACCAGGGAAGACTTCTTCCAGTTGATGAGCCACCTGTGGGCTTGCAGGAATTGAACCGTCAGTTCCAGATGACGAAGGAGAACCTCTGGAGAGTTCGCCAGGATCAACAAGTCATTGAGATATGGCAGGATCCTGATACCCTGACGGCAGAGTAGGGCCGTCATGACCGCCATGATCTTTGTGAAAACTCGAGGAGATGAGGTCAGACCAAAAGGCAAGGCCTGGAATTGAAAATGTAGGTTGCCAATAGCAAACTGCAGGTACTGCTGATGCGACACTGCAATAGGTATATGCAGGTAAGCATCCTGTATGTCAAGGGATACCATGTAGTCCTTGGGCTCCAAGGCCAGAACAATAGAGCGAAGCGTTTCCATACGGAATTTGGAGACTTTCACAAATTTGTTCAAAGACTTGAGGATGAGAATGGGCCGAGAAGATCCATTCGGTTTCGGGACTAGGAACAGCGTTAAATATTACCCCCTGCCTCTCTGAGCCAGAGGCACCGGCACTACCACTCCTGTGTCCAGGAGGGATTGTACCACCATATGGAGAGTCTTTGCTTTTACCAGATCCGAAAGGGACGTTTGTGGAGCAAAACTGGCGAGGGGGACGTTTCTTGAAAGAGATGGCTTATCCGTGAGTGACGACTTCCCTTACCCAGGCGTCCGAAGTGGTCTATAGCCATACCTGAGCAAACCGTAGAAGTCGACCTCCCACCCCGGGATCCCCCAGAGGGAGGCCCGCCCCGTCATGCAGCAGGCTTGTCTGTTTTGGCAGCAGGCTGACGGGCAGCCCAGGCATGTTTAGGTTTGGGCTTAGTGGATTTGGAATTGCGAGCCTGTTTTGGGTACACCTGACCCTTTGCTTTACCTGGGGGTGGAAAGGCACGAAAGGAAGTACTCTTAGCCTTCGGGGCCGAAGGAGTAGTACTAGGCAGACATGCCGTCTTAGCAGACGCTAAGTCAGCGAAATCTTGTTGAGATCTTCCCCAAACAGAATGTTTCCCTTAAAAGGGATCACCTCCAATGTCTTTTTAGAGTCCAGATCTACAGACCAGGACCGCAACCTGAGGATCCGGTGAGCCAGAATAGACGCGGTATACGCTTTGGCCGCTAGGATACCTGCATCTGATGCCGCCTCTTGAATATAATGAGAGGCTGTAACAATGTACGAAAGACATTGTTTTGCATTATCAGGAAAATTATACGGTAGTTCCACTTCAACTTCCTGAACCCAGGCATCAACAGCTTTAGCAGCCCAAGAGGCCGCAATAGTAGGCCTATGCACAGCTCCAGCCAGAGTGTAAAGGGACTTCAAGCAACCCTCCACACGCTTATTCGTCGGTTCCTTCAGAGAGGTGACAGTAGTGACAGGCAGAGCAGATGATACTATCAGACGTGCGGCGGCGGTGTTTCCCAATTTTTGCTTAACTCTACGGCGAGGGGATAACGAGCTAACATCTTCTTAGACCGAGAGAATTTCTTTCCTGGATATTCCCAGGATTCCTGACGTATGTCAACTAAATGGTCAGAATGTGGTAAAGCTAACTTAGTAACCTTCTGACGCTTGAACTTATCTGGTTTCTTAGAGGGAGCCGGTGGTTCTTCGTCATCATCAATTTGAAGAATCAGCCTTACAGCCTCTAAGAGGTCAGAAACATCCACTTGGGTCAGGGATTCCCCATCAGAAGCATCTGCATCAGTGTCTGAGGGATCCGTATATGCGCCATCTTCATCAGATGAAGTATCAGTAACATGAGTGGACTGTGAGGACGCAATGGCCCACTTAGATGACACCTTGGTCTTAGGCGGGCGAGGGTTAGGATTTTGCTTGGCCAAAGACTGATTTAATTGCTGTAACTGAGAGGACAGAGTATCTGCAAATGGCGGATTAACAGCAGGGACAATATGTGGCTGTAATGGCACAGGAGATCCCATAGGGGGTGCAAGTCTAGTTACCAGCGTAGTCAGTAAATTAGAAAAAGTAGCCCACGGTGGGTCAGTAGTTGCCCCCGTTGTAGTAAACTTACTGAGGGGTACAAAGCCCCCAACACCTGAACCCTCAGCTGCAATACTTTCCTCAGAGACATCCGGGGCATGAGCACTGCAGGACGCAGGGTCAGCCACAGAACACTCACCCTGTTGAGCTGACATTATATGAAAGCTTTACTTTAGGGTGGAACAGTACAATATAAGCAGACAAAGTACCTAACAAAAATCCCCCCGGACAGTGAGACTACAGGCAAAGCACACACGGAGGATTTAAGAGGTATATGGTGACTGCAATACACTGAGAAAATACCAAAATAGTATATCCTGTGAAACACTATATTATATGAAAACCCTCCCCTCAGGGTACAGAATATAGGGATAGCAGTATATGTGAGATACACGGAATGGAAATCACACAGCAGCTATTGGCACACACACAGTCACATGTACATTGCAGAAATTATCACAAAAAACAATAAAACTGCACTGGACTAGCAATTCTTTAGTAACAATACTACTCAAGTAAAGCTAATTAGGTATAGAAATATATCAATGCACAGTGAAGACTGGATGTATATCACGGTACTTGTGCTAAATATCCCTTACACTGTGCACTTGTTTTTAACTAACACTGTCTAAAGACATGTAGAATACTTAAGTGTCCTGTAAATGCACAGCGCTGATGATGCTTTACAGGGGAGACATTGCCCAGCAGCCCCAGATCAGCACAGCTGTGTGTGTAATGGCGCCCAAACGCTGACAGGGAGTGAGGGAGAGAGAGAGAGATGCAGCTCCAGGGTGGGAACATTAACAGTAAATGGCGCCCTGGGGCTGGGGGAGGGGCTACAGGTCAGAGCCTTATCCCATTGCTGGACTTAACCACCGAGTACTGCGGGCCTTAAAAAAACGGATTATGTACATAATCCGACCTGTGCCCTTGGCCTGGTGGTCTAGTGGGGTCCCTGCACGGCCACAGTGTCCACGCCAGCGCGCGCGGTTCGTCTCCTAGAGTACGCGCCAGATTGCGATTTGCAGCGGGTTCCGCCTGGGGGACCCTCTTACCTCCTCCTTGATGCGGCCACGCGATCCCAGAGAGCAGCAGTTAGTGTGTGTGCCTAATTGATGAACTGGAGCCCTCTGCTATAATTACCCGGCAACCAGGGCGCAGGGGTATACAGCGCGCTGGGAGGTGAGCGAGCCGCAGCATGATATGTCAGAAATGACATATAGCACTCTTAAGTGCCTATGCTGCGGCCCTTGTAGTCTTCTTTCTTCATAGAAAAGCTCTTTTCAGGGCTGCTCAGCGCAGCCCTCCCTGTTAGCTGCCTGCACTGCAGGCACCAACTTACAAACTGAGCTCCTGTGCACGGAGGCGGGATTATAGAGGAGGCAGCGCTAAGCATCCGGGGAACAGTCAAAGCTTTTAGCCTGTTGGTGCCTCGGATCAAGATCCAACTCTACACCCCGATGTTATCCTTGTGGAACCCCAGTGCACCCCACTGCAGAAACGCCCCTTACTCACCCCTGTCAGTCTTTTTAGAATCAGGATCCCAGCGTCAGTATTACGATCACAGGGATCCCATGCGCCGGGATATCATACTGATCCCCCTATTAGTACACCTCTTAATGCCCAGAGGTAAGGGTGATCCTGAGGCCATGGTTCCACAGAGGTTTCCCCCCAAGGGGGGTTTTCCTCTCCTGAATACTGAAGGGTGACTCTTTGTGAGTCCAGAGGTGTAGCTTTTATGCCATAATCAATCTCATGCCCATCCCTGCAATGTATAAGAAGTAAAATAATTGTTAATGCGATCACTTTACTTCTGGGTTTAGACCCCGGCTGCGCTACTTCACAAGTGCATTCGTCAGACTGCGTATGTGAGAGCAGAAAGTAATGCAGAGGGATCCCGAGGATCCTTCTTTTGGGAAGACAAATGCCATTTAGAAATGGCATTAGCTGCCGGGCCAAGCTCAGAAATGCTTTGCATTCTGGAGCTTGGCGAGTTTCGCAGTTTACCAACTGCCATAGAAACTTTTGGTGGCTGCCTTTGTGATCACAATAGGAGGAAAGCAGCAGATATCTTCAATTTCCATTGCAGTCCCCAATATATACATTCAGGGGCTGTTTAACATTTGTTGGCAGCCCCCAAAACTGACTGTTTTTGGAGATGTCTTGCATATATTATTTGTTATATATTCCACATAATAACATTTTTATATTTTAAAATAAACAAAAAAATGTTTTATGTAGTCATTGACTGAGTCTCCCGTCTTTCTCGTCTTTACTGCATGTAAATTTCACAGGGTCCGCAAATTATTACCGATATGACTGTTACTCTACTGTCCTGCTGGTGCTCCTGGCCTGCTGTATAGCAGCCAGACATATATTTTATATACAGCACTCCTGGGGATATGTATGAAGCCTGGAGAGAGATAAAGTAGAGATATCCAAAGCACCCAATCATCTTCTGTCACTTATCTAGCACAGTACATGAAATGATACCTGTAGTTAGAAGCATCATTTACTTTGGGCAAATACTCAACGGAAAATATCATGTCTCCCTTTCACTTAATTAACAGGTTAAATTAATAAATGACAATGTATGTGTCTTGGAAACAGGGTAAGAAATTAAAAGCATAAGAATGTTAAAAAGGGTTTCCATCTTCCGATAACTTTCTAAAGCTTGCAAATACCCTCCTGGTACATTTACTTTGAATTATCATTCACGTTTTTAACATGCCAGACAGGGGCGGATTGGGAACTCAACGTGGCCCTGGAAAAATATGAAAAGTGGCCTCATGTAGGTTTGAGTAAGTCAGCTATAATTGGGGCCCAATACAAATTGGGGAATAGCAAATTGTTAGCATTAGCCATAATGGTAGTAAGCAAGGCCAATGCAGCATCGTAGGCAGTCACAGCACCTGCAGGATCCTGTCACAGTAGGTGGAGATCACACCAGTGGGTGAGGTACTGCACTGGTAGGCAGTCATAGCACCAGCAGGAGGATCCTGTCACAGTAGGTAGAGATCACACGCACCAGTAGGTGAGGTATTGCACTGGTAGGCAGTTATAGCAGCAGCAGGAGGATCCTGTCACAGTAGGTAGAGATCACACCCAGTGGCGTAAGTTCGTCACAGTTGCCCGGAGGCAAGATAAATATTGGTGCCCCCCTATCCTATATTAAGATAAATATATGTATGAATGTGTGCGTGTGTGTGTGTGTGTGTGTGTGTGTGTGTGTGTGTGTGTGTGTGTGTGTGTATATATGGAGTGTTCTGAAAAAATGTATATACTGTATTTATACATTTAATTGTCTTTTATTTTAAATCACACAATTCTTAGCAGTCATACCCAGGATTAGAACCCATGACCTGTTACAGCAGACACTTTACTGATGGAGTTATTTGCTCCTGTAGAGGTAGCTTGAGAATTCTAACTATATGAAGTTACGTGTAATTGTCAGAGAAGTATCTTCATATAGTTAAAATTCTCATATTTCCTATACAGGAGCAAATACCTTCATCAGTAAGGTATCTGCTTCCAGTGTAATAGGTTGTGGTTTCTAATCCTGGGTGTGATACTTGTAAAATGTGTATATTCAGTATAATAAAGAGGGTGTGATTTGTAAGGTGCAGGGACCAGTGAGGAAGTCGGCCACTGAAAAGACAATGACAGCTATCAATTACTTAATTCAATGGTGTCACAGAATGGGAGGAGAGGTGCCCCCCTTCAGAGCAGGAGCCCGGCGGCAGATGACTCCGTTGCCTCCCAGAGTTCTGCCTCTGATCACACCAGTAGGTGAGGTACTGCACTGGTAGGCAGTTATAGCAGCAGCAGGAGGATCCTGTCACAGTAAGTAGAGATCACACCAGTGGGTGAGGTAATGCACTGGTAGGCAGTTATAGCACCAGCAGGAGGAACCTGTCACAGTAGGTGGAGATCACACCAGTGGGTGAGGTATTGCACTGGTAGGCAGTTATAGCAGCAGCAGGAGGATCCTGTCACAGTAGGTGGAGATCACACCAGTGGGTGAGGTATTGCACTGGTAGGCAGTCATAGCAGCAGCAGGAGGATCCTGTCACAGGAGGTGGAGATCACACCAGTGGGTGAGGTATTGCACTGGTAGGCAGTTATAGCAGCAGCAGGAGGATCCTGTCACAGTAGGTAGAGATCACACCAGTAGGTGAGGTACTGCACTGGTAGGCAGTTATAGCAGCAGCAGGAGGATCCTGTCACAGTAGGTGGAGATCACACCAGTAGGTGAGGTACTGCACTGGTAGGCAGTTATAGCAGCAGCAGGAGGATCCTGTCACAGTAGGTGGAGATCACACCAGTGGGTGAGGTACTGCACTGGTAGGCAGTTATAGCAGCAGCAGGAGGATCCTGTCACAGTAGGTGGAGATCACACCAGTAGGTGAGGTACTGCACTGGTAGGCAGTCATAGCAGCAGCAGGAGGATCCTGTCACAGTAGGTGGAGATCACACCAGTGGGTGAGGTATTGCACTGGTAGGCAGTTATAGCAGCAGCAGGAGGATCCTGTCACAGTAGGTGGAGATCACACCAGTAGGTGAGGTACTGCACTGGTAGGCAGTTATAGCAGCAGCAGGAGGATCCTGTCACAGTAGGTAGAGATCACACCAGTAGGTGAGGTATTGCACTGGTAGGCAGTTATAGCAGCAGCAGGAGGATCCTGTCACAGTAGGTGGAGATCATACCAGTGGGTGAGGTATTGCACTGGTAGGCAGTCATAGCAGCAGCAGGAGGATCCTGTCACAGTAGGTGGAGATCACACCAGTAGGTGAGGCATTGCACTGGTAGGCAGTTATAGCAGCAGCAGGAGGATCCTGTCACAGTAGGTGGAGATCACACCAGTGGGTGAGGTATTGCACTGGTAGGCAGTCATAGCAGCAGCAGGAGGATCCTGTCACAGTAGGTGGAGATCACACCAGTAGGTGAGGTATTGTACTGGTAGGCAGTTATAGCAGCAGCAGGAGGATCCTGTCACAGTAGGTGGAGATCACACCAGTGGGTGAGGTATTGCACTGGTAGGCAGTCATAGCAGCAGCAGGAGGATCCTGTCACAGTAGGTGGAGATCACACCAGTAGGTGAGGCATTGCACTGGTAGGCAGTTATAGCAGCAGCAGGAGGATCCTGTCACAGTAGGTGGAGATCACACCAGTGGGTGAGGTATTGCACTGGTAGGCAGTCATAGCAGCAGCAGGAGGATCCTGTCACAGTAGGTGGAGATCACACCAGTAGGTGAGGCATTGCACTGGTAGGCAGTTATAGCAGCAGCAGGAGGATCCTGTCACAGTAGGTGGAGATCACACCAGTGGGTGAGGTATTGCACTGGTAGGCAGTCATAGCAGCAGCAGGAGGATCCTGTCACAGTAGGTGGAGATCACACCAGTGGGTGAGGTATTGCACTGGTAGGCAGTCATAGCAGCAGCAGGAGGATCCTGTCACAGTAGGTGGAGATCACACCAGTAGGTGAGGCATTGCACTGGTAGGCAGTTATAGCAGCAGCAGGAGGATCCTGTCACAGTAGGTGGAGATCACACCAGTGGGTGAGGTATTGCACTGGTAGGCAGTCATAGCAGCAGCAGGAGGATCCTGTCACAGTAGGTGGAGATCACACCAGTAGGTGAGGCATTGCACTGGTAGGCAGTTATAGCAGCAGCCGGAGGATCCTGTCACAGTAGGTGGAGATCACACCAGTGGGTGAGGTATTGCACTGGTAGGCAGTCATAGCAGCAGCAGGAGGATCCTGTCACAGTAGGTAGAGATCACACCAGTAGGTGAGGTACTGCACTGGTAGGCAGTTATAGCAGCAGCAGGAGGATCCTGTCACAGTAGGTGGAGATCACACCAGTGGGTGAGGTATTGCACTGGTAGGCAGTCATAGCAGCAGCAGGAGGATCCTGTCACAGTAGGTGGAGATCACACCAGTAGGTGAGGCATTGCACTGGTAGGCAGTTATAGCAGCAGCAGGAGGATCCTGTCACAGTAGGTGGAGATCACACCAGTGGGTGAGGTATTGCACTGGTAGGCAGTCATAGCAGCAGCAGGAGGATCCTGTCACAGTAGGTAGAGATCACACCAGTAGGTGAGGCATTGCACTGGTAGGCAGTTATAGCAGCAGCAGGAGGATCCTGTCACAGTAGGTGGAGATCACACCAGTAGGTGAGGCATTGCACTGGTAGGCAGTTATAGCAGCAGCAGGAGGATCCTGTCACAGTAGGTGGAGATCACACCAGTGGGTGAGGTATTGCACTGGTAGGCAGTCATAGCAGCAGCAGGAGGATCCTGTCACAGTAGGTAGAGATCACACCAGTAGGTGAGGTACTGCACTGGTAGGCAGCACACCAGAGTGACAAGTACACACATTAAATGATTACTACTATTCAATCCAACAGCAGGAAATTCCTATGATTAGCAATGATTTGGTAAAAGGTCATTATAAAATAGATCATTCTTACTGGGGTCTCATCCATTGCTAAATACCCACTTGTCTCACATTTTTCCTTGCGGTGTAAAAGAAAAAATAAATCACAATGCCTCTGTCTACCATTCCAGTGAGATATTCATTACAAGGAGCATCCCAGTGACCACCGTACAATGCCCAAGAAGCTTCCCAGTGACCGCCATACAATGCCCATAGCAACCAACCAACCAGGTTCTAGCTATCATTTTATAGAATATATTTGATAAATGATAGCTAGAAGCTCATTGGTTGCTATGGGCAACAAACTCTTTAGAAGGTTTGCTACATCTCTCCCTTGCCCAGCTAAGCACATTTATGGTAGTGCCCAAATCTCATGTTTTCTCTCGCCCCTCCATGTTGTAATGCCAGTAGGACATGATGTGTCGAGCCCCTGAACTGGCATGGCCCTGTCTTGCTCAGATTAGGCCAAAGATAAAGCAAAAAAAGTAATGTTACAGAATAGTGTTATTAGCTAATAGGTGGAGATACTGTATTGGTTACACATATAGGGAATGATTCTGAGATTTACATAAATCTCTGATGTTTAATGATCTGCGCATGAGCAGGCTCCGCACTGCACACGCGCAGATCTGGTCCCGCGACATCCTGAGTAACCTCAGGGTTACTAGATGTCCTATGTGCACGCAGATGATCCCGTGCTGCCCCTTCAGATGCAGCAGCGCATTACAGAATCCTGGGCTACTTTTTTTACTTAATACACCTCATGTAGCTTTTGCATCATTCTGCACAACTGCAGAGGGGCCATTAGCGTCCATCTCTGAATCAGCCCCATATTTATATAGAGGGAGGGGCGCAACTAGAACTTTGTGGACCCCATAGCAACATTTTTAAGGGGCCCCCCAACTCAAGTCTCCAGAGAGAGAATGGCAGCAGGGACATAGAGACAGAGAGTGGTGGCAGGGACACAGAGAAAGCGTGCCAGCAAAGACATAGGGACAGAGATAGGCAGCAGGGACTTAGGGACAGAAAGAGACAGATGTGGCATAGATGCAGAGAGAGAGAGGCAGAAGGGACGTAGGGACAAAAAGAGGCAGCTGGGGCATAGAAACAGAGAGAGAGGCAGAAGGGACAGAAAGAGGCAGCAGGGGCATAGAAACAAAGAGGCAGCAGGAAGGTAGGGACAGATAGAGAGGCAGCAGGAACATAAAGACAGAGATAGAGTGGCAGCAGGGACACAGAACCAGTGAGTGGCAGCAGGGACACAGAGAGAGTGTGCCGGCAAAGATAGAGGGACAGAGATAGGCAGCAGGGGCATAGAAACAGAGGAGAGGCAGCAGTGACGTAGGGACAGAGAGAGGGAGAAGGGACAGATAGAGAAGCAGTAGAGATGTAGCGACAGATAGAGAGGTAATTGCAACATGCAAAAAAAAAAGGAAAACAGATAAAATGAACAATGTCAGCAATTCTGCATATATAATATATGCCCAGATAAAATACATATAAAATCCCAAGTTTAAAGGAAGCAATGACAGGCCGCGTCCGTTGCCATAACAACATGCACGCATCTATCCGAAATACACGTCACCAAGACAGCAGGCGGGGAGGAAATGAAGCAGTCACAGTGTCATCTCCATTGGAATGGAGACATAGTGATGGAGATTATGGAAGCATAAAAGATGGCAACAGATAGACGACGTGCCCAAACATGTAACCAATATCAAGTGACATCACCGTTAATAGAAAAACACTGTTGCCCTGGAGATGGGAACTGTTTACGGTCACATGATTTAGAGGAGATCTATGATTGGAGTGAGACCAGACTCAGCTGTTATGTATTTTTCAGTAGGGGGAAGTGAAGGGATTGGATATTATGGGTATATAAGGATTGTTTGGATGGGCTAGCAACACTCATTACCTTGAAGAAGACCCCAAAGGGGGTTGAAACGCGTTAGTGGCATCAGGTGACTGGAGAGTGCAAGGAGGACATTACCTTAAGTACCAGAGTGCCTACGAGTCTACTCTGGGATACCGCATGGTGATATATCATCCTCCCTATGCCCTTTTGGAACTGATTAAAACCCAGTTCCAAGATTTCTAGTAATTACCCATTTGCAATCACTGCCTGTCTGATCCCATTCTTGAGTGTTGTATACATGTACCTTTGGACTTATTTTATTGTATGATGTGTGCTTTTTTTATCATAAAAACAATATTATGCTATGCGTTTTTTTCACTCTTTCTTGCATGTACTGAAAAAATATGAGACATAATTGAAAGAGGCATTTGACACAGTACTGATGAAATTTCTATTGGAAAAAAAACTATATATATACATAGGCATTTCTATCATGGGTGCAATGCACGTGGTGCACACGGGCCCCTGGGTCCAGGGGGGGCCCCACACCACACACGTTTTATACTTACCTTTGAGGAGTCCCGCGACGGGCGCTTCAGCCGCGGCAAAAATCACTTCCAAAGTGGCTGCCACACATACTGTTAGGCGCCGTGGTCCGCGACGTCCTTGCGGCCCGGCGCCTAGCAACTAGTGACGCCAGGCGTGCGAGCCGCCGGGTCCCTAGCAATGCTGGGACGCCGTGCGCGCTTAGCCGCCGGCTCCCTAGTAACACTGAGCCGCCTGGACCCTAGCAACGGGGACGCCACGGGCGGACCGCGCTCCCCGTTGCAGGGTCAATTTAATCAGTTAAAACTTTCACATTTGTCTTCTGCTCGTGCAGCAAGCCAGCTGCACGGCAACTTGTTAATCAGGCTCCAAGCTTCTGATTGGAGGACTCCCTGCTAAATACCTACTCAGTGCTGCACACAGACGCCGGTAATAGCTTCCTGCATGCTGCTTTGGTTTGCTGAACGTCTGTTCCTGTCCTGCTGTATCCGGTCATTCCTGTCCTCAGAAGTTCTGTATCTTGGAGTTGTCATCTCATCCCAAGAAGTCGTTTGGTCCCCTGTTGTCCTCAACGATCACCAGAGAATATCGTGTGGTGTTCGTGAGTTACGGCTCTGCCGTATGTTGCGGCTCAGCTGCTTTATCTTTATATTCTGTTTCGGAGCATTTGCGGAGGGTTCCGCTTCCACAAGTCCTCTCCGGAACTCGGCGGTGCTGGGTAGGAGAATGGACAAGTGGATATTTTGGTTGTCCTTTTCCCTGGCGGTTTTTCCGCACATATTCTAGTTTTTAGTTTCTTGTAGCCCCTGGCCTGGTTGTTTAGTCAGAGGGCCCCTTGTTATCACCCTGTCTCGGATTTCCCTTTGTCTCCCATTAAGACCTGAGGGGGCATCGGAGTTGGGCAGACATAATCCGCCCTTCAAACGCGGCTGCCATGGGCTCAAGCAACCATAGTCTCGCAGGGGATTTCTGACAGCACGGGCGAGACAATGGAGTTAGGGTGCCAGGGGCTATTTTCCATTCCCGCTCCCTTCCCCAGCATTACGTTCCAGTGCTCCGGTCCTCGCAATAAGATCTCCTCAGACCAGAGTGCTGGAATCATAACATTATTACCGGCCCAAACCAAAAACTAAAATTAAACAGGGTTTCATTTTTTCTCATTCAGTTTTTGTTAAAGTTTTTTGGCCTCATGAATCCGACAGGTTTAGGGCCAAATCCTGGCCAGCTCTTAGTCAATCAGATTCAAGAACTTACTCAGATGGTTCAGGATCTTTCTCTTCGGGTGAGGTCGCAGGAAGATCTTTTGCGAGCCTCCCCAAAGGTAGTCCCTGAACCAAAGATGCATTTGCCCGACCGTTTTTCTGGTGATAGAAAATAATTTTTTAATTTTAAAGAGTCCTGTAAACTTTATTTTCGTTTAAGACCTACTTCCTCTGGAACTGAATCTCAGCGGGTTGGGATTATTATTTCTTTACTCCAGGGGGATCCTCAGGCCTGGGCATTTGGTTTAAGAGCAGAGGATCCTGCGTTGTTGTCAGTAGACGCTTTCTTTAAGTCTTTAGGGATCTTGTATGATGACCCAGATAGAGAGGCGTCTGCTGAAAGTCAGCTGCGCGCTCTCAAACAAGGTAGAAATCCTGCAGAGGTTTATTGTACCGAATTTCGCCGTTGGTCGAACGACTGTGGCTGGAATGACCCAGCCCTGCGCAGTCAGTTTCGCCTCGGTTTATCAGAGTTTATTAAAGACAGTCTCCTCCAGTACCCCGCTCCTGAGACTCTCGATAAACTCATGGAGCTTTCTATTAAGATTGATCGTCGTCTCAGAGAGCGGAGGGCTGAAAGAGGAACAACTGTAAGGTCTAGTCCTTGTGTTTATTCCATTCCTGAGGACATTGAAGAGCCCATGCAGATGGGTCTCTCCCGGCTGTCTCCTGAGGAAAAAACCAGAAGGCAAAATTCCGGTCTTTGTTTGTACTGTGGTGGTAAGGGACATTTTGCTCGTAATTGTCCGAACAAGTCGGGAAACGCCTTGACCAGGTGAATTTTGAGGGGGTTCACCTAGGTCTTCAGCTTATCTCCTCGAATAACTCTCTTTTTAGTTCCAGTTAAGGTTTCCTTTGGCAGCCTCAGTTCTTTGGTGTCGGCTTTTGTTGACAGTGGAGCTGCAGGAAACTTTATGGATTTAACTTGGGCTAAGGCCTTAAGCATTCCACAGTTATTATTGGATAGGTCTATCACCATGCACGGCTTAGATGGGAGTCCGCTTTCCAATGGGGTTATTACTCACCGTACACCTCCCGTAGTACTTACAGTAGGAGCCTTACATTCCGAAAATATTGAATTCTTCCTAACACATTGCCCAGCAGTTCCAGTTGTTCTGGGTCACCCTTGGCTGGCCTTTCATAATCCCACCATTGATTGGTGGTCCGGGGAGATTTCCCAATGGGGTACATTTTGTGCATTTTCGTATCCAGTCAGAGTAGCAGCTATCATTCCAGAGCTCATTCCTGTGGAATACCAGGAGTTTGCCGATGTATTCTCCAAAGGCAATGCGGACATTCTGCCTCCCCATCGGCCTTATGATTGTGCTATTGAGCTAGTTCCAGGTGCCACATTGCCAAAGGGGAGATTATATGCATTGTCCGGGCCAGAAACATCGGCCATGAATGATTATGTTCAGGAGAGCTTAGAGAAAGGATTTATTAGACCATCAAAATCTCCTTTAAGTGCAGGTTTTTTCTTTGTGGAGAAAAAGGATGGCTCGCTTAGACCATGCATTGATTTTAGAGCCCTGAATAAGATCTCAGTAAAAAACACCTATCCTTTGCCGTTAATTTCTGTACTTTTTGATCAGTTACGTTCTGCTGTGATTTTCTCTAAAATTGACCTTAGAGGAGCTTACAACCTCATCCGAATTAAATCTGGAGATGAGTGGAAGACGGCTTTCAGCACTCAGTCGGGTCACTACGAATACCTGGTGATGCCGTTCGGCCTGTCTAATGCTCCAGCAGTTTTTCAAGACCTCATTAACGATGTGCTCCGTGACTTCCTAGGGAAATTCGTGGTCGTTTATTTAGACGACATCTTGATTTATTCTGAATCAATGGAACAACATGTTACCCAGGTTCGTCTGGTTCTTCAAAAGTTACGTGAGAATCATTTATATGCCAAGCTGGAGAAGTGTGATTTTCACGTCACGGAAGTATCTTTTTTAGGGTACATAATTTCCCCTCAGGGATTTTCCATGGAACCAAAGAAGCTCCAGGCCATCCTTAATTGGGCGCAACCCACCAATTTAAAAGCAATTCAGCGCTTTTTAGGGTTTGCGAATTATTATAGGAGGTTCATTCATTCTTTTTCTGACCTGGTTGCTCCTATAGTAGCTCTGACAAAGAAAGGAGCGGATCCTACCAACTGGTCGCATGAAGCTGAGTTGTCCTTCCGGGCCTTGAAACAAGCCTTTGTCTCGGCTCCAGTCCTCAGACATCCTAATCCGGAGTTGCCCTTTGTTGTGGAGGTTGATGCCTCAGAGGTTGGAGTGGGGGCTGTCCTTTCTCAAAAGGATCTCGAGTCTCTGGAGTTACATCCTTGTGCCTTTATGTCCAGGAAATTCTCCTCCGCTGAATCCAACTATGACGTTGGTAATCGGGAGTTACTGGCGGTAAAGTGGGCTTTCGAGGAGTGGAGGCATTGGCTGGAGGGAGCAAAACATACTATTTCGGTTTTGACTGACCATAAGAACCTACAATACATTGAATCAGCAAAATGGCTTAATGCCCGGCAGGCACGTTGGGCATTATTTTTTACTTGTTTCAAATGTATAATCACTTTCAGGCCTGGTTCCAAGAATACTAAAGCTGATGCCCTGTCACGTAGCTTTCTTCCGGTTCACAATAGCAATCCTGTTGTTACCCCCATACTTCCATCTTCGGTCATCCGGGCAGGCCTCACACAGGATTTATTTACCCAGTTAAACCAGCTTCAACACCAAGCTCCTAGATTTACTCCTGCTGGTCGTCTTTACGTCCCTGAATTTTTGAGAGCCACTGTTTTAACTGAATTTCATGACAACAAAGTTTCAGGGCATCCGGGAATCACTAAGACATTGGAGTTAGTCTCTCGCTCAGTATGGTGGCCTAGTCTTTCTAAAGACGTTAAGGAATTTGTTTATTCATGTCAGGTTTGTGCACAGCATAAGGTTCCCCGTTCCTTGCCTATCGGGCAACTTATGCCGTTAACTGTTCCTCTCAGGCCATGGTCTCATATTTCCATGGATTTTGTGGTTGACCTTCCCCTTTCAGCCGGAGTCATATGGGTGGTAGTGGACCGTTTTAGTAAAATGGCTCATTTTGTTGCTCTTCCTCGATTGCCTTCTGCTCAAGGGTTGGCAGTTTTGTTCCTCCGCCATGTGTTCAGGCTTCATGGGTTGCCCACTGATATTGTTTCTGATCGGGGTCCACAATTCATTGCACAATTCTGGAAATGTTTTTGTGCTTCATTAAAGATGAAACTGTCGTTAACATCCGGTTACCACCCACAATCCAACGGGCAAACCGAACGAGTCAACCAGTCATTAAAACAATATTTGCGCTTGTATTCAGCCAAACTCCAGAATGATTGGTCCGAGTTTCTCCCTTTGGCTGAATTTGCTTACAATAATTCTTGTCATTCCTCCACTAAAGAGTCTCCATTCTTTTCAGTTTTTGGTTTTCACCCCAGAGCCAATTCTTTTTTTCATCATTCTCCAATCTCCTCGCTAACCTTAACCTCCCATCTCAGAGCAATTTGGAAAAAAGTGCACCTTGCTCTCAGAAAAGCGGCCTTCCGAGAGAAGAAATTTTCTGACAGGCTCCGACGTCATTGCACTTTTAAGGTGGGAGATAAGGTGTGGTTGTCAACTCGCAACATCAGGCTTAGACAATCCTCGGCTAGACTGGGACCCAAATTTATTGGACCGTTTCTTATTATTAAGAAGGTCAACCCAGTTGCCTTTCGGCTACGTTTACCGAGATCCCTTAAGATTGGAAATACTTTTCACTGTTCCCTGTTGAAACTATTTGTTTCTTCCAGTAGATTTCCTCGGAAAATCTCTCAGGGTGGATCTCCAGTGGATGTGCAGGGACAACAGGTGTTCTTGGTAGAGAAAGTTCTTGATTCAAGAATATCCCGGGGTCGGCTTTATTTTTTGGTTCATTGGAGAGGCTATGGTCCGGAGAAAAAGGTCTTGGGTCCTGGACAAGGATCTTCATGCCCCGAGACTCAAGAAAGCATTTTTTCGAGAATTTCCTCAGAAACCTGGCTCTAGGGGTTCGTTGACCCCTCCTCAAGTGGGGGTACTGTTAGGCGCCGTGGTCCGCGACGTCCTTGCGGCCCGGCGCCTAGCAACTAGTGACGCCAGGCGTGCGAGTCGCCGGGTCCCTAGCAACGCTGGGACGCAGTGCGCGCTTAGCCGCCGGCTCCCTAGTAACACTGAGCCGCCTGGACCCTAGCAACGGGGACGCCACGGGCGGACCGCGCTCCCCGTTGCAGGGTCAATTTAATCAGTTAAAACTTTCACATTTGTCTTCTGCTCGTGCAGCAAGCCAGCTGCACGGCATCTTGCTAATCAGGCTCCAAGCTTCTGATTGGAGGACTCCCTGCTAAATACCTGCTCAGTGCTGCACACAGACGCCGGTAATAGCTTCCTGCATGCTGCTTTGGTTTGCTGAACGTCTGTTCCTGTCCTGCTGTATCCGGTCATTCCTGTCCTCAGAAGTTCTGTATCTTGGAGTTGTCATCTCATCCTAAGAAGTCGTTTGATCCCCTGTTGTCCTCAACGATCACCAGAGAATATCGTGTGGTGTTCGTGAGTTACGGCTCTGCCGTATGTTGCGGCTCAGCTGCTTTATCTTTATATTCTGTTTCAGAGCATTTGCGGCGGGTTCCGCTTCCACAAGTCCTCTCCGGAACTCGGCGGTGCCGGGTAGGAGAGTGGACAAGTGGATATTTTGGTTGTCCTTTTCCCTGGCGGTTTTTCCGCACATATTCTAGTTTTTTTTGTTTCTTGTAGCCCCTGGCCTGGTTGTTTAGTCAGAGGGCCCCTTGTTATCACCCTGTCTCGGATTTCCCTTTGTCTCCCATTAAGACCTGAGGGGGCATCGGAGTTGGGCAGACATAATCCGCCCTTCAAACGCGGCTGCCATGGGCTCAAGCAACCATAGTCTCGCAGGGGATTTCTGACAGTACGGGCGAGACAACGGAGTTAGGGTGCCAGGGGCTATTTTCCATTCCCGCTCCCTTCCCCAGCATTACGTTCCAGTGCTCCGGTCCTCGCAATAAGATCTCCTCAGACCAGAGTGCTGGAATCATAACACATGCGCAGTAGTAAATATGTCTCCGGGCCATGAAGGGCACCAGGTTTCCGGAGACCTGCGCATGCGCAGTACACTCCGGCACAATGCCGGACCCTATGGCGCCGTGGAGAGGAGGACTACCCAGAATCTGCACAGGGGCCCCCTCCTCTCTTAAAGTGAGTGTATATATATATATATATATATATATATATATATATATATACATACAGGTTGAGGATCCCTTATCCAAAATTCAAAATCCCACATTTTTGTGTCCCCTACTAAGATAATGACATATATATTATATATTATGTGTATTTATAGATATATTATATAGATATATAACATAATATATATGTATAAGTGTCATTATCACAGTAGGGGAACCAAAAATGTGTGATTTTCAATTTTGGATAAGGGATACTCAACCTGTATATATATACATATTGATATATTACACACACACACACACACACACACACAAATCCTCTTTATACCACACTGATGCACTTAACCCGAGAGCTCGCCGCCATTCAGCCACAATACCCCTCATTAAATAAAACATTCCAATATACTGCCGCACCCAGGACTCCAACCCACAACCTGCTGCACCCCAGCCAAACACCCCACCCACGAGCCACTTGATCCCGCATAAAAACGATGAGATTTCTAACTATATGAAACTACCTGTACTCCGTAAAAAAAATAACCAGACTCATAAATCGAGCAGATCCATGCAGTGTGCAGCCACATATCCAATCCCTTGCAGCCACACACTACATAGATCTGCCCAGCCGTAACGCTGATCGCCCCTTCACAAAATACAAGGTAAGCTTCAAATAGTTAGAACTCTACAGCTTGGAATTCTCTAGCTTTCTATGCAAGGGCAGATAGCTGAATGAATAGTGTCCAACTGCAATGCCATAGGCAACGGGTTTCGAATCCCGGGTACATCAGCATCCCGAAATGTAATAAAGGACAGTGTGACTGAACAACAAAGAACTATCATGTCAAGTCCATGAATGCTGTATAGCAGACATGTCAAACTCAAAATCCCAACTGGGCCGAATTATTAAGGTCCAAGTCTTGTGTGGGCAGCAAGAAATATATTTATAATAGGATTTTAATTACCTACCGGTAAATCCTTTTCTCGTAGTCCGTAGAGGATGCTGGGGTCCATTTTAGTACCATGGGGTATAGACGGTTCCGCAGGAGCCTTCGGTACTTTAAGACTTTTCAACAGTGTGAACTGGCTCCTTCCTCTATGTCCCTCCTCCAGACCTCAGTATAGGAACTGTGCCCGAGGAGACGGACAACTTCGAGAGAAGAATTTACACTAAACTAGTGGTGAGATTCACACCAGCTCACACCATACAAAAAACATGCCGCCTAACATGGCCTTTAACATAACCCATGCGAACGTGCATGCATAACGTAACAGCAACAGCTGTAAAACATCATAACACATGAGGATCTGTGTAAAAAGATAAAACGTAATTCTGCAGGAAAAATGAGCACTGGCCGGGCGCCCAGCATCCTCTACGGCAGTGGTTCTCAAACTCGGTCCTCAGGTCACCACACAGTGCATGTTTTGCAGGTAACCCAGCAAGTGCACAGGTGTATTCATTATTCACTGACACATTTTAAAAGGTCCACAGGTGGAGCAAATAATTTCACTTGTGATTCTGTGAGGAGACCTGCAAAACATGCACTGTGTGGGGTCCTGAGGACCGAGTTTGAGAACCTGTGCTCTACGGACTACGAGAAAAGGATTTACCGGTAGGTAATTAAAAATAAGATTTTACTTACCGATAAATCTATTTCTCGGAGTCCGTAGTGGATGCTGGGGTTCCTGAAAGGACCATGGGGAATAGCGGCTCCGCAGGAGACAGGGCACAAAAAGTAAAGCTTTTCCAGATCAGGTGGTGTGCACTGGCTCCTCCCCCTATGACCCTCCTCCAGACTCCAGTTAGGTACTGTGCCCGGACGAGCGTACACAATAAGGGAGGATTTTGAATCCCGGGTAAGACTCATACCAGCCACACCAATCACACCGTACAACTTGTGATCTAAACCCAGTTAACAGTATGATAACAGCGGAGCCTCTGAAAGATGGCTTCCTTCAACAATAACCCGAATTAGTTAACAATAACTATGTACAATTATTGCAGATAATCCGCACTTGGGATGGGCGCCCAGCATCCACTACGGACTCCGAGAAATAGATTTATCGGTAAGTAAAATCTTATTTTCTCTATCGTCCTAGTGGATGCTGGGGTTCCTGAAAGGACCATGGGGATTATACCAAAGCTCCCAAACGGGCGGGAGAGTGCGGATGACTCTGCAGCACCGAATGAGAGAACTCCAGGTCCTCCTTAGCCAGAGTATCAAATTTGTAAAATTTTACAAACGTGTTCTCCCCTGACCACGTAGCTGCTCGGCAAAGTTGTAATGCCGAGACCCCTCGGGCAGCCGCCCAAGATGAGCCCACCTTCCTTGTGGAGTGGGCCTTTACAGATTTAGGCTGTGGCAGGCCTGCCACAGAATGTGCAAGTTGGATTGTGCTACAGATCCAACGAGCAATCGTCTGCTTAGACGCAGGAGCACCCATCTTGTTGGGTGCATACAATATAAACAACGAGTCAGATTTTCTGACTCCAGCTGTCCTTGCAATATATATTTTTAATGCTCTGACAACGTCCAGTAACTTGGAGTCCTCCAAGTCACTTGTAGCCGCAGGCACTACAATAGGCTGGTTCAGATGAAATGCTGACACCACCTTAGGGAGAAAATGCGGACGAGTCCGCAGTTCTGCCCTGTCCGAATGGAAAATCAGATATGGGCTTTTGTAAGATAAAGCTGCCAGTTCTGACACTCTCCTGGCCGAAGCCAGGGCTAGAAGCATGGTCACTTTCCATGTGAGATATTTCAAATCCACCTTCTTTAGTGGTTCAAACCAATGAGATTTTAGAAAGTCCAAAACCACATTGAGATCCCACGGTGCCACTGGAGGCACCACAGGAGGCTGTATATGTAGCACTCCCTTAACAAAGGTCTGGACTTCAGGGACTGAAGCCAATTCTTTTTGAAAGAAAATCGACAGGGCCGAAATTTGAACCTTAATAGATCCCAATTTGAGACCCATAGACAATCCTGATTGCAGGAAATGTAGGAATCGACCCAGTTGAAATTCCTCCGTCGGAGCACTCCGATCTTCGCACCACGCAACATATTTTCGCCAAATTCGGTGATAATGTTGCACGGTTACTTCCTTCCTTGCTTTAATCAAAGTAGGAATGACTTCTTCCGGCATGCCTTTTTCCTTTAGGATCCGGCGTTCAACCGCCATGCCGTCAAACGCAGCCGCGGTAAGTCTTGAAACAGACAGGGACCCTGCTGAAGCAAGTCCCTCCTTAGAGGTAGAGGCCACGGATCTTCCGTGATCATCTCTTGAAGTTCCGGGTACCAAGTCCTTCTTGGCCAATCCGGAACCACTAGTATCGTCCTTACGCCTCTTTGCCGTATAATTCTCAATACTTTTGGTATGAGAGGCAGAGGAGGAAACACATACACCGACTGGTACACCCAAGGCGTTACCAGCGCGTCCACAGCTATTGCCTGCGGATCTCTTGACCTGGCGCAATACCTGTCCAGTTTTTTGTTGAGGCGAGACGCCATCATGTCCACCATTGGTCTTTCCCAACGGGTTACCAGCAAGTGGAAGACTTCTGGATGAAGTCCCCACTCTCCCGGGTGAAGATCGTGTCTGCTGAGGAAGTCTGCTTCCCAGTTGTCCACTCCCGGGATGAACACTGCTGACAGTGCTATCACATGATTCTCTGCCCAGCGAAGAATCCTTGCAGCTTCTGCCATTGCACTCCTGCTTCTTGTGCCGCCCTGTCTGTTCACATGGGCGACTGCCGTGATGTTGTCCGACTGGATCAACACCGGTTTTCCCTGAAGCAGAGGTTCTGCCTGGCTTAGAGCATTGTATATTGCTCTTAGTTCCAGAATGTTTATGTGAAGAGACGTTTCCAGGCTCGTCCATACTCCCTGGAAGTTTCTTCCTTGTGTGACTGCTCCCCAGCCTCTCAGGCTGGCGTCCGTGGTCACCAGGATCCAATCCTGTATGCCGAATCTGCGGCCCTCCAATAGATGAGCACTCTGCAACCACCACAGAAGAGACACCCTTGTCCTTGGAGACAGGGTTATCCGCAGGTGCATCTGAAGATGCGACCCTGACCATTTGTCCAACAGATCCCTTTGGAAAATTCTTGCGTGGAATCTGCCGAATGGAATTGCTTCGTAAGAAGCCACCATTTTTCCCAGGACTCTTGTGCATTGATGTACAGACACCTTTCCTGGTTTTAGGAGGTTCCTGACAAGCTCGGATAACTCCTTGGCTTTTTCCTCCGGGAGAAAAACCTTTTTCTGAACCGTGTCCAGAATCATCCCTAGGAACAGCAGACGAGTTGTCGGCTCCAAGTATGGGATAATTAATATGCCTTTTCTTCGAAGAAGAATCATCATCTCGGCCATTACCTTTGTAAAGACCCGAGGTGCCGTGGACAATCCGAACGGCAGCATCTGAAACTGATAGTGACAGTTTTGTACAACGAACCTGAGGTACCCCTGGTGTGAGGGGTAAATTGGAACGTGGAGATACGCATCCTTGATGTCCAAGGATACCATAAAGTCCCCCTCTTCCAGGTTCGCTATCACTGCTCTGAGTGACTCCATCTTGAACTTGAACTTCTTTATGTACAGGTTCAAGGACTTCAGATTTAGAATAGGCCTTACCGAGCCATCCGGCTTCGGTACCACAAAAAGAGTGGAATAATACCCCTTCCCTTGTTGTAGAAGAGGTACCTTGACTATCACCTGCTGAGAGTACAGCTTGTGAATGGCTTCCAAAACCGTCTCCCTTTCGGAGGGGGACGTTGGTAAAGCAGACTTCAGGAAACGGCGAGGTGGATCTGTCTCTAATTCCAACCTGTACCCCTGAGATATTATCTGCAGGATCCAGGGATCTACCTGCGAGTGAGCCCACTGCGCGCTGTAATTTTTGAGACGACCACCCACCGTCCCCGAGTCCGCTTGAGAAGCCCCAGCGTCATGCTGAGGCTTTTGTAGAAGCCGGGGAAGGCTTCTGTTCCTGGGAAGGAGCTGCCTGTTGCTGTCTCTTCCCTCGACCTCTGCCTCGTGGCAGATATGAATAGCCCTTTGCTCTCTTATTTTTAAAGGAACGAAAGGGCTGCGGTTGAAAAGTCGGTGCCTTTTTCTGTTGGGGAGTGACTTGAGGTAGAAAGGTGGATTTCCCGGCTGTAGCCGTGGCCACCAAATCTGATAGACCGACTCCAAATAACTCCTCCCCTTTATACGGCAAAACTTCCATATGTCGTTTTGAATCCGCATCGCCTGTCCACTGTCGCGTCCATAAAGCTCTTCTGGCCGAAATGGACATAGCACTTACCCGTGATGCCAGTGTGCAGATATCCCTCTGTGCATCACGCATATAAAGAAATGCATCCTTTATTTGTTCTAACGACAGTAAAATATTGTCCCTGTCCAGGGTATCAATATTTTCAATCAGGGACTCTGACCAAACTACCCCAGCACTGCACATCCAGGCAGTCGCTATAGCTGGTCGTAGTATAACACCTGCATGTGTGTATATACTTTTTTGGATATTTTCCATCCTCCTATCTGATGGATCTTTAAGTGCGGCCGTCTCAGGAGAGGGTAACGCCACTTGTTTAGATAAGCGTGTTAGCGCCTTGTCCACCCTAGGAGGTGTTTCCCAGCGCTCCCTAACCTCTGGCGGGAAAGGGTATAATGCCAATAATTTCTTTGAAATTATCAGCTTTTTATCAGGGGCAACCCACGCTTCATTACACACGTCATTTAATTCTTCTGATTCAGGAAAAACTATAGGTAGTTTTTTCACACCCCACATAATACCCTGTTTAGTGGTACCTGTAGTATCAGCTAAATGTAACGCCTCCTTCATTGCCAAAATCATATAACGTGTGGCCCTACTGGAAAATACGGTTGATTCGTCACCGTCGCCACTGGAGTCAGTGCCTGTGTCTGGGTCTGTGTCGACCGACTGAGGCAAAGGGCGTTTCACAGCCCCTGACGGTGTTTGAGTCGCCTGGACAGGCACTAATTGATTGTCCGGCCGTCTCATGTCGTCAAACGACTGCTTTAGCGTGTTGACACTATCCCGTAGTTCCATAAATAAAGGCATCCATTCTGGTGTCGACTCCCTAGGGGGTGACATCCTCATATTTGGCAATTGCTCCGCCTCCACACCAATATCGTCCTCATACATGTCGACACACACGTACCGACACACAGCAGACACACAGGGAATGCTCCTAACGAAGACAGGACCCACTAGCCCTTTGGGGAGACAGAGGGAGAGTTTGCCAGCACACACCAAAAGCGCTATATATAACAGGGATAGCCTTATAATAAGTGCTCCCTTATAGCTGCTTTATATATATCAAAATATCGCCATAAATTTGCCCCCCCTCTCTGTTTTACCCTGTTTCTGTAGTGCAGTGCAGGGGAGAGACCTGGGAGCCGTCCTGACCAGCGGAGCTGTGAGAGGAAATGGCGCCGTGTGCTGAGGAGATAGGCCCCGCCCCTTTTCCGGCGGGCTCGTCTCCCGCTATTTAGTGAATCCAGGCAGGGGTTAAATATCTCCATATAGCCTCTGGGGGCTATATGTGAGGTATTTTTAGCCTTTATATAGGTTACATTTGCCTCCCAGGGCGCCCCCCCCCCAGCGCCCTGCACCCTCAGTGACTGCGTGTGAAGTGTGCTGAGAGGAAAATGGCGCACAGCTGCAGTGCTGTGCGCTACCTTTAGAAGACTGCAGGAGTCTTCAGCCGCCGATTCTGGACCTCTTCTGACTTCAGCATCTGCAAGGGGGCCGGCGGCGCGGCTCCGGTGACCATCCAGGCTGTACCTGTGATCGTCCCTCTGGAGCTGATGTCCAGTAGCCAAGAAGCCAATCCATCCTGCACGCAGGTGAGTTCACTTCTTCTCCCCTCAGTCCCTCGTTGCAGTGATCCTGTTGCCAGCAGGACTCACTGTAAAATAAAAAAACCTAAGCTAAACTTTTTCTAAGCAGCTCTTTAGGAGAGCCACCTAGATTGCACCCTTCTCGGCCGGGCACAAAAATCTAACTGGAGTCTGGAGGAGGGTCATAGGGGGAGGAGCCAGTGCACACCACCTGATCTGGAAAAGCTTTACTTTTTGTGCCCTGTCTCCTGCGGAGCCGCTATTCCCCATGGTCCTTTCAGGAACCCCAGCATCCACTAGGACGATAGAGAAATCCTATTTTCTCTTGCGTCTGAGAGGATGCTGGGTCTATTTTAGTACCATGGGGATGTACCAAAGCTCCCAGTACGGGCGGGAAAGTGCTAATGTTCCTGCAGAACTGACTGACCAAATTTAAGGTCATCAGCGACCAAGGTATCAAACTTGTAAAACTTAGCAAACGTGTTTGCACCTGACCAAGTAGCAGCTCGGCAGATTTGCAATGCCGAGACACCCCGGTCAGCCGCCCAGGACGAACCCACTTTCCTAGTAGAGTGGGCTTTTACTGAAGTCGGTAACAGCAATCCTGCCATGGAATGAGCGTGCTGAATGGTACCTCTGATCCAGCGCGCAATAGTCTGCTTAGAAGCAGGACCTCCAATCTTATTGGGGTCATAGAGGACAAACAAGATTCTGTTTTCCTTATGCGATCCGATCTTGTAACATAAGTCTACAACGCTATGACGACATCCAAGGACTTTGAAACGGCTGAGGTGACAGAAGCCACTGGCACTACCATTGGTTGGTTGATATGGAAAGAAGACACAACCTTCGGAAGAAAGTGCTGACGTGTTCTCAGTTCAGCCCTATCTTCATGAAATATCAAATAAGGACTCTTGTGTGACAGAGCCCCTAACTCAGACACTCGTCTGCCTGAAGCCAAGGCCAACAGCATGACCACTTTTTTCAAGTGAGAAACTTCAACTCTACCTCCTGTAGAGGTTCAAAGCAGGCCGATTTAAGGAACTACAACATCCCATGGCGCGGTACAAAGGGAGGATGGATGCGCAGAACCCCCTTCACGAACGTCTGGACCTCAGGAAGGGAAGCCAACTGTTTCTGAAAGAAAATGGACAAGGCCAAATTTGGACCTTGATAGACCCTAATCTCAATCCAGCATCCACACCCGCCTGTAGAAATAGGAGAAGCTGTCCTAATTGAAACTCCACCGCAGGAGACTTCTTGGATTCACACCAAGATACATATTTTCTCCAAATACGATTGTAATGTTTGGACGTTACTCCTTTCCTGGCCAGAATAAGTGTGGGAATGACATCATTGGGTATACCCTTACGGGCTAGGATCTGGCGCTCAACAGCCATACCGTCAAACACAGCCGCGGTAAGTCTTGATAAACTAACGGCCCCTGCTGAAGCAGGTCCTCGCGAAGAGGAAGAGGCTGAGGATCTTCCAGTAATAACTCCTGATGTTCTGGATACCAAGCCCTCCTTGGACAGTCTGGAGCAATGAGAATTGCTCGAACCCTTGTTCTTCTGATGATCTTGAGAACTTTTGGAATTAGTGGAAGTGGAGGGAATAGATACACCGACTGAAACACGCACTGGGTCACCAGTGCATCTACTGCTATTGCTTGTGGGTCTCTCGACCTAGAACAATATTTCTGAAGCTTCTTGTTGAGACGTGATGCCATCATATCTACTTGAGGAATGCCCCAACGACTTGCTACCTCTACAAAGACTCCTGGGTGGAGGCCCCATTCTCCTGGATCGAGATCGTGTCTGCTGAGGAAGTCTGCTTCCCAGTTGTCCACTCCCGGAATGAAAATTGACGACAGTGCTTTTGCATGTCTTTCTGCCCAGAGGAGTATCTTTGTCACCTCTGCCATTGCCGCTCTGCTTTTTGTTCCGCCTTGACGATTTATAGGGGTAATTCTGAGTTGATCGCAGCAGCAAATTTGTTAGCAGTTGGGCAAAACCATGTGCACTGCAGGGGAGGCAGATATAACGTGCAGAGTGTCACGATCCGGGTATCTGGACGCCATTTCTTACCCATCAGATGCCTCCTAAGGCTGGCTCAGCGCTCCAGGAACGGATCCCATCTGTTATCCTAATGTTCACATTCCTGCATCCTCTCCTGTCTCTCTGAGACGCTGTCACAGTAACGCCTTATTACATCTGGCATGGCGTCTCCCGCGGCCTCCGCCGCCGTCCCTGAGCTTCTGCATGCAGAGTGTCAGAGTGGCGATTACGTCAGCCGCGGCCTCCGCTGTGTCCGCGTGGTTGGATGTGCACTTGTCAGCCTGGCGTCTCCTGTCTCCAGTGGCCGGCGCCGCCATTACTGTTTTCATTACCACATGGATTACAAACCAAACTTCCCTCCAAGTGTCTGCATGGGCGCAGCCATCTTGGATTCTGTCAGCTGATCATTTCCTCCAATCTGTTGTCAGTATTGTTAATCTGCATAATTGCCTAGCCAATCCCTTCCTTGCTGCAGGTATAAATACACTGTGCCTGAGCAAGGAAGGCGTCAGTGCTTTGGTTGTCAAACCTAGTTCCTGTTTGTCTCTCTCCTGTGATTGTCTTCCAGGTTCCAGCTCCTGTCTCAAGACTTCCACCATAGAGACCCGCACCAGCATTCCACCTGCGGTGTAGCCTGACTCTCCAATCCATTGTGGATTCATCTGTTTCCAGCTACAACATTACCTGCTTCCAGCTCAGCTTCCAGCAGAGTACAGCTTCCCTTAAAGGGCCGGTGTCCTTTCTACACTTTACCACTCTCCACCGGTATTATTATTTCTCCGCTCTCAAGTTCTACATTTCAGTTCATATTTCATCGCTCCCAAGTTCATTTATTATTTAACTGGTTCCAGCCAGTATCCACTCCGTGCTAACAACAGTCTGGTTCCAGCCAGTATCCACAGCAGCTGTTTTACCTTCAGCAACCCAGCTTTTCCTGGAACACCAGCTGGCACAATCCTGGGTTATCTCCATTGCTACAGTCGGGCCTGGTAAGGACTTTCCATCTAGAAGATCATAAGAACTATCTCACACTACCAGTGCCCTGTGGCTCCTGCCATCCTGTAGTACCCAGGAACTGTATTTATTATTTGCTGACTTTTACGTTTTCTTTTACTGCTGCTGTGTTGCGGAGTTGTCATAATAAACATCATTGACTTTTATCCAAGTTGTCGTGGTCACGCCTTCGGGCAGTTATTATTCATGTTACTTACATGTCCAGGGGTCTGATACAACCTCCCAGGTTCCGGTACATCTCAGCCCCTACAACTGAGGCTGCCTCCCGTCAGCTCAGGCCCTCAGTTGTGACAGTAAGCACTGACCTAATGAATCCAGCCGGAGACCAGGATCAAGCGGCCAGGCCGATGCAAGAACTGGCAGCCCGACTAGAACATCAGGAGGCTGCACAGGGCCACATCATCCGCTGTCTCCAGGATCTCTCTACTCGGCTGGATGGGATTCAGACAACTCTCCGTGGATCAGGCGCATCTGGTGCGTCAACCACAGTGACTCCAGCTATAACCCCACCCACCTTACCCATTTCTGCTCCACGTCTTCATCTTCCAACGCCAGCAAAATTTGACGGATCTCCAAGATTCTGCAGGGGATTTCTCAACCAGTGTGAGATTCAGTTTGAGCTACAACCTGGCAATTTTCCCAGTGACCGTACAAAAATTGCCTACATCATCTCTCTTCTCAGTGGCTCCGCCCTTGACTGGGCATCACCGTTATGGGAGAGGTCCGACACCCTGCTATCTTCTTACACTGCATTCGTGTCAACATTCAGGCGCATCTTCGACGAGCCAGGCCGGGTAACCTCAGCCTCATCCGAGATTCTCCGTTTACGCCAGGGGTCACGTACTGTAGGACAATATCTGATACAGTTCCAGATCCTGGCATCCGAACTGGCATGGAACGACGAGGCCCTGTATGCTGCATTCTGGCATGGCTTATCTGAGCTTATTAAAGATGAGTTAGCTACCAGAGACTTACCTTCTAAGTTAGATGAGCTAATCTCACTCTGCACGAAAGTTGATTTACGTTTCAGAGAGAGAGCAACTGAGCGTGGAAGATCATCTGCTCCAAAATCTTCTGCTCCTCCTCCTCGTCAACTGTCACCATCTAAAGATGAGCCCATGCAAATTGGCCGTTCCCGTTTAACTCCTGCTGAGCGCCGAAGACGTCTCTCTGAGTCTCTTTGTCTTTACTGTGCAGCTCCGTCTCACACCATCAATGCCTGTCCCGAACGTCCGGGAAAACTCCAAACCCTAGCTCGCCCAGGAGAGGGCCGGCTAGGAGTAATGATCTCCTCTCCATCTCCTCATGATTGTAATCTCCCAGTCTCGCTTCAAGTTGCTCAACGTTATCGGAACGTCATTGCTCTCCTTGATTCCGGAGCAGCTGGGAACTTTATTACTGAAGCCTATGTTAAACGGTGGTCCCTACCCACCGAGAGACTTCCTTCCTCCTTTTCCTTAACTGCCGTGGATGGCAGTAAAATTTTTGATACTGTTATTGCTCTAAGGACTCTACCAGTTCGTCTGAGAGTGGGAGTTCTTCATTCCGAACTTATTTCACTTTTAGTGATTCCAAGAGCCACACATCCTGTGGTCCTGGGCCTTCCATGGCTCCGTCTTCACAATCCTACAATTGATTGGACGACTACGCAAATCCTGGCATGGGGTTCCTCCTGTGCAGAGACATGTTTGTTTAAAGTATTGCCTGTCTGTTCTTCCTCCCCCAGGTCGTCTGATGTTCCACCTCCTCCATATCAAGATTTCACGGATGTGTTCAGTAAAGCTTCTGCTGATATTCTTCCTCCTCATAAAGAATGGGACTGCCCGATTGATCTCGTTCCAGGGAAGGTTCCACCTCGAGGCCGAACTTATCCGTTGTCTCTGCCTGAGACGCATTCTATGGAGGAATACATTAAAGAGAACCTAGCAAAGGGGTTCATTCGACCTTCTTCTTCCCCAGCCGGCGCAGGCTTCTTTTTTGTAAAAAAGAAAGATGGTGGTCTGCGGCCGTGCATCGACTACAGAGGTTTGAACGACATTACCATCAAGAACCGTTATCCTTTACCCCTGATTACTGAGCTCTTTGACAGAGTTAGCGGAGCTACCATCTTTACAAAGCTGGACTTGCGAGGTGCATACAATCTCATCCGGATCCGTGAGGGTGACGAGTGGAAGACCGCCTTTAACACCCGTGACGGACATTATGAGTACCTCGTCATGCCCTTCGGATTGAGCAATGCTCCAGCTGTCTTCCAGCATTTTGTCAATGAGATTTTCAGAGACATTCTATACCGTCATGTCGTGGTCTATCTAGACGATATCCTCATTTTTGCCAACGATTTAGAGGAACATCGTTTTTGGGTTAAAGAGGTTCTGTCCCGTCTCCGTGTCAATCATCTCTATTGCAAATTAGAAAAATGCGTCTTTGAAGTCAAATCCATTCCGTTTCTAGGGTACATTGTGTCCGGTTCCGGACTAGAGATGGATCCTGAGAAACTACAAGCAATTCAGAATTGGCCGGTACCCTTAACCCTCAAAGGGGTCCAGAGGTTCTTAGGGTTCGCCAATTATTACCGAAAGTTTATACGAGACTTTTCCACCATTGTGGCGCCTATTACTGCTTTCACCAAGAAGGGTGCTAACCCGTCCAAGTGGTCTGAAGAAGCCATGCAAGCTTTTCATCTTTTAAAACAGAGGTTCATCTCTGCGCCTGTCCTGAAACAGCCTGACATCGACTCTCCTTTCATCCTAGAGGTGGATGCCTCCTCCGTTGGAGTAGGAGCGGTGTTATCTCAGAGGGCTAAAGATGGCCATTTACATCCTTGCAGTTTCTTCTCCCGGAAGTTCTCCCCAGCTGAGCGCAACTATGCCATTGGCGACCAGGAGTTGCTAGCCATCAAGCTCGCTCTAGAAGAGTGGAGGTATCTGTTGGAGGGAGCTTCTCATTTAATCACCATACTTACAGACCACAAGAACCTTTTATACCTGAAGGGCGCACAATGTCTCAACCCTCGTCAGGCCAGATGGGCACTTTTCTTTTCCAGGTTCGACTTTAAACTCCAGTTATGTCCGGGCTCTCAGAATCGCAAGGCCGATGCCCTTTCCCGCTCATGGGAGCAAGAAAATGAGTCAGAGTCTTCAGACAAGCATCCTATTATAAATCCGTTGGCATTCTCCACGGTAGGGATGGACTCTACGCCCCCATCAGGGAAAAGTTTTGTGAAGCCGATGCTAAGGAAGAAGCTCATGCATTGGGCCCATGCTTCCCGTTTTGCCGGACATACAGGTATCCAAAAAACCCTGGAGTTTATCTCTAGGTCCTATTGGTGGCCAACTCTGAAAAAGGACGTCTTGGAGTTTATTGCATCTTGCCCAAAGTGTGCCCAACATAAAGTATCCCGCCAGTCGCCTGCGGGGCAACTGGTTCCACTATCCGTTCCCCGTCGACCATGGACCCACTTGTCGATGGATTTCATTACAGACTTACCCATGTGCAACAAGTTCAATACCATCTGGGTGGTAGTTGACCGGTTCACCAAGATGGCACACTTCATTCCTCTCACCGGTCTTCCGTCAGCTTCCAAGTTGGCTCAAGTATTCATACAAGAGATCTTCCGACTCCACGGTCTTCCTGAAGAAATTATCTCAGATCGAGGAGTTCAATTCACAGCCAAATTCTGGCGAAGTTTATGTCAAGTCCTCCAAGTCAAGCTAAAGTTTTCCACGGCTTACCATCCTCAGACCAATGGTCAAACCGAGAGGGTGAATCAGGACTTGGAGGCCTTCCTCCGCATCTATGTGTCCTCCTCTCAAGATGACTGGGTTCAATTACTTCCCTGGGCCGAGTTCTGTCATAACAACCAGTATCATTCTTCATCTGCTTCAACACCATTCTTCACTAACTTTGGATTCCACCCTAAAGTTCCTGAGTTCCAACCGCTTCCAGCAACTTCTGTTCCCGCAGTGGATATCACCTTGCATCAGTTTGCCAATATCTGGAAGAGCGTACGATCAGCTCTGCTCAAGGCATCGTTCAGGTACAAGAAGTTTGCGGATAAGAAGCGTCGAGCAGTTCCTGCTCTCAAGGTGGGTGATCGGGTATGGTTATCCACGAAGAATTTGAGGTTAAGAGTTCCCAGTATGAAGTTTGCACCTCGCTATATCGGTCCTTTCAAGATTGAACAAGTCATCAATCCTGTTGCTTACAGACTCCAGTTGCCTCCCTTCTTAAAAATACCCAGGACATTCCATGTTTCCCTGTTGAAACCGCTGATCTTGAATCGGTTTCATTCCTCACTTCCTCCAACTCCGAAAGTCCAAACTCAACGAGGCGTTGAGTATGAAGTGGCCAAGATCCTGGACTCACGTCACCGTTACGGTCAACTACAGTATCTTATTGACTGGAAGGGTTACGGCCCTGAGGAACGTTCATGGACCAATGCTTCTGATGTCCATGCTCCTGCCTTGGTCCGGAGATTCCATTCCAAGTTTCCTCAAAGGCCAAAGAAGTGTCCTGGGGCCACTCCTAAAGGGGGGGGGGGTGCTGTCACGATCCGGGTATCTGGACGCCATTTCTTACCCATCAGATGCCTCCTAAGGCTGGCTCAGCGCTCCAGGAACGGATCCCATCTGTTATCCTAATGTTCACATTCCTGCATCCTCTCCTGTCTCTCTGAGACGCTGTCACAGTAACGCCTTATTACATCTGGCATGGCGTCTCCCGCGGCCTCCGCCGCCGTCCCTGAGCTTCTGCATGCAGAGTGTCAGAGTGGCGATTACGTCAGCCGCGGCCTCCGCTGTGTCCGCGTGGTTGGATGTGCACTTGTCAGCCTGGCGTCTCCTGTCTCCAGTGGCCGGCGCCGCCCTTACTGTTTTCATTACCACATGGATTACAAACCAAACTTCCCTCCAAGTGTCTGCATGGGCGCAGCCATCTTGGATTCTGTCAGCTGATCATTTCCTCCAATCTGTTGTCAGTATTGTTAATCTGCATAATTGCCTAGCCAATCCCTTCCTTGCTGCAGGTATAAATACACTGTGCCTGAGCAAGGAAGGCGTCAGTGCTTTGGTCGTCAAACCTAGTTCCTGTTTGTCTCTCTCCTGTGATTGTCTTCCAGGTTCCAGCTCCTGTCTCAAGACTTCCACCATAGAGACCCGCACCAGCATTCCACCTGCGGTGTAGCCTGACTCTCCAATCCATTGTGGATTCATCTGTTTCCAGCTACAACATTACCTGCTTCCAGCTCAGCTTCCAGCAGAGTACAGCTTCCCTTAAAGGGCCGGTGTCCTTTCTACACTTTACCACTCTCCACCGGTATTATTATTTCTCCGCTCTCAAGTTCTACATTTCAGTTCATATTTCATCGCTCCCAAGTTCATTTATTATTTAACTGGTTCCAGCCAGTATCCACTCCGTGCTAACAACAGTCTGGTTCCAGCCAGTATCCACAGCAGCTGTTTTACCTTCAGCAACCCAGCTTTTCCTGGAACACCAGCTGGCACAATCCTGGGTTATCTCCATTGCTACAGTCGGGCCTGGTAAGGACTTTCCATCTAGAAGATCATAAGAACTATCTCACACTACCAGTGCCCTGTGGCTCCTGCCATCCTGTAGTACCCAGGAACTGTATTTATTATTTGCTGACTTTTACGTTTTCTTTTACTGCTGCTGTGTTGCGGAGTTGTCATAATAAACATCATTGACTTTTATCCAAGTTGTCGTGGTCACGCCTTCGGGCAGTTATTATTCATGTTACTTACATGTCCAGGGGTCTGATACAACCTCCCAGGTTCCGGTACATCTCAGCCCCTACAACTGAGGCTGCCTCCCGTCAGCTCAGGCCCTCAGTTGTGACACAGAGAGAGTTAGATTTGGGTGAGGTGTGTTTAATCTGCAATCTAAATTGTAGTGTAAAAATAAAGCAGCCAGTATTTACCCTGCACAGAAACAAAATAACCCACCCAAATCTAACTCTCTCTGCACATGTTAGATCTGCCTCCCCTGCAGTGCACATGGTTTTGCCCAACTGCTAACAAAGTTCCTGCTGCGATCAACTCAGAATTACCCCCTATGTAAGCTACTGCCGTTACATTGTCTGACTGGATCTGTATGGGACGAACTTGCAGAAGGTGTGCCGCTTGATGAAGGCTGTTGTACACAGCTCTCAATTCCAGAATGTTTATGTGAAGGAGAGTTTCTTGACTTGACCATCTTCCTTGGAAGCTTTCCCCTTGTGTGACTGCTCCACAACCTCGGAGACTTGCATCCGTGGTCACCAGGATCCAGGCCTGAATCCCGAACCTGCGCCCCTTCAGAAGGTGAGAAGTTTGTAGCCACCACAGGAGTGAAATTCTGGCTTTCGCTGACAAAATTATCCTTTGATGCATGTGGAGATGCGACCCGGACCACCTGTACAGTAGGTCCCACTGGAAAACCCTGGCATGGAATCGGCCATATTGTAGCACCTCGTAAGCTGCTACCATTTTCCCCAGCAGGCGAATGCACTGATGAATCGATACTCTTTGTGGTCTCAAAATTTGTTTGACCATGCTCTGGATCTCCTGAGCCTTTTCCACCGGTAGAAATACTCTTTGTACTTCTGTGTCCAGTATCATTCCCAGAAATGATAACCTCATCGTCGGTTCCAACTGTGATTTTGGAAAGTTGATGATCCAACCGTGCTGTTGAAGTACCGTCAGGGATAATGCTATGTTCTGGAGTAACTTGTCCCTGGATCTCGCTTTTATGAGGAGATCGTCCAAGTATGGAATTATGTTGACTCCTTGCTTGCGAAGGAGAACTATCATCTCCGCCATCACCTTGGTGAATATTCTCGGAGCCGTGGAGAGCTCGAACGGTAATGTTTGGAATTGGTAGTGGCAATCCTGAACCGCAAACCTCAGGTATGCTTGATGTGGCGGGTAAATGGGGACATGCAAGTAAGCATCCTTGATGTCCACTGACACCAGAAATTCCTTTTCTTCCAAGCTGGAGATCACCGCTCTCAGGGACTCCATCTTGAATTTGAACCTTTTCAAATAAAGATTCAGAGATTTTAGGTTTAAAATCAGTCTGATCGAACCATCCGGCTTCGGCACCACAAACAGGCTTGAATAAAAGCCTTGGTTCTTTTGTTCGGCAGTAACCAAGGAAATTACTTTGTCTTGACATAATTTCTGTATTGCGTTCAGCACATTTGTGCTGTCCTGAACCGAAACTGGCAAGGCTGATTTGAAAAATCGGCATGGGGGAAGGTCTTGAAATTCCAACCTGTAACCTTGGGATACTATCTGTATTATCCAAGGATCCAGATCTGAGTGCACCCAGACCTGGCTGAAAAACAGTAGACGTGCCCCCACCCGATCGCACTCCCACAGGGGAGCCCCAGCGTCATGCTGTGGCTTTAGCGGAAGTAGTTGCTGACTTCTGCTCCTGCGAGCCTGATGGTTTTGTAGGTTTCCTACCTCTTCCTCTCCCTTTTCCTGTGAAAAAAGGGGTACCCTTAGCCTTTTTGTACTTGTTGGGCCGAAAGGACTGCATAGTATGAGAATGATATACTTTTCTAGCCGGTGCAGGTGCCGACGGCAGAAATGCTGATTTGCCAGATGTAGTAGTTGATATCATGGCATCCAGCTTTTCACCAAAGAGGGCCTCACCATTGTAGGGGAGCGCCTCAATATTTCTCTTGCATTCTGCGTCTGCATTCCTTTGGCGGATCCAGAGTGCCCTGCGAGCTGAAATCGCCATAGCAGAGGCTCTTGAGCCCAGTAAACCAACGTCCTTCATAGCCTCAACTAAGTAACCTGCAGAATCTTTGATATGACCTACAATTAGAAGCATATCATCTTTATCGACCGTGTCAATATTAACAATTAAGTTGTCTGCCCACTTTACCTGCGTTACCTACCCACGCAGAAGCAATTGTGGGCCTGAGTAACGTACCCGTAGCAATACAGATGGACTTTAAAGTCGTCTCTAACTTGCGGTCAGCAGGTTCTTTTAACGACGCTGACCCCGGGGCAGGCAAAATTATTTTCTTCGACAACCTAGAGACTGAGGTGTCTACCATTGGGGGCGACTCCCATTACGCCTGTCCTCTTCAGGGAAAGGGTAAGCTACCCGCAACCTTCTAGGAATAGAAAACTTATTTTCCGGGTTAGCCCAGGATTTCTCAAAGAATGCATTTAAGTCCTTAGATGGAGGAAAAGTCACCACCTGTTTTTTATTTCATTTCAAATAATCTTTTTCGTCAGGTGCAGGTGTTCTGTCAGTAAATTCTAACACCTCTTTTATAGCGACTATCATACATTGAATGCTCTTAGGTAGTTTGGGGTCTACCCCTCTCAAATCCCCAGTGTCGACCTCAGTGTCGGAATCTGTGTCAGTGTCCCTTTGCATAATTTGGGCCAGAGACCTTTTGTGGGAGCTGGAGGGGTCCCGAGTGGATGACGTGGAGGAATCAGCAAACAGAGCATCCTCCACAGACTGTCTCCAATAATTTGTCTGTTGTTCAGACTCAGAGAATTTCTTTGCCAGTTTAGACATATTACTCTGCAACTTTCTCACCCACACCGGCTCAGAACACTCTTGTGCATCCAAAATGGGTTCCTCTGGGGAAGAGCTTTCTCTAGACATGGTACACACTTGTACAGTCACACCACTCACACACAGGAGAGCTATTGGGTACAGATCTACCCTAATGTCTATCAGAGGGACCCAGAGGGAATTGCCAGTCCACACCACACGCCCTATATGTATTGTATACAATATAAAATAAGAATTTACTCACCGGTAATTCTATTTCTCGTAGTCCGTAGTGGATGCTGGGTACTCCGTAAGGACCATGGGGAATAGACGGGCTCCGCAGGAGACTGGGCACTCTTAAAAGAAAGATTAGGTACTATATCTGGTGTGCACTGGCTCCTCCCTCTATGCCCCTCCTCCAGACCTCAGTTAAGGAAACTGTGCCCGGAAGAGCTGACATTACTAGGAAAGGATTTGGAATCCAGGGTAAGACTCATACCAGCCACACCAATCACACTGTACAACTTGTGATAACCATACCCAGTTAACAGTATGAACAACAACTGAGCCTCAGTCAACAGATGGCTCAAAACAATAACCCTTGTACTATATACATGTATTGCAGAGATTCCGCACTTTGGGACGGGCTCCCAGCATCCACTACGGACTACGAGAAATAGAATTACCGGTGAGTAAATTCTTATTTTCTCTGACGTCCTAGTGGATGCTGGGTACTCCGTAAGGACCATGGGGATTATACCAAAGCTCCCAAACGGGCGGGAGAGTGCGGACGACTCTGCAGCACCGAATGAGCAAAGGCAAGGTCCTCCTCAGCCAGGGTATCAAACTTGTAGAATTTAGCAAATGTGTTTGAACCCGACCAAGTAGCAGCTCGGCAAAGTTGTAAAGCCGAGACCCCTCGGGCAGCCGCCCAAGAAGAGCCCACCTTCCTCGTGGAATGGGCTTTTACTGATTTAGGATGCGGCAATCCTGCCGCAGAATGAGCTTGCTGAATCGTGTTACAGATCCAGCGCGCAATAGTTTGCTTTGAAGCAGGAGCACCCAGCTTGTTGGGCGCATGCAGGATAAACAGCGAGTCAGTCTTCCTGACTCCAGCCGTCCTGGCTACATAGATTTTCAAAGCCCTGACTACATCTAGTAACTTGGAGTCCTCCAAGTCCCGAGTAGCCGCAGGCACCACAATAGGTTGGTTCAAATGAAACGCTGATACCACCTTAGGGAGAAATTGGGGACGAGTCCTCAATTCTGCCCTGTCCATATGGAAGATCAGATAAGGGCTTTTACACGACAAAGCCGCCAATTCTGACACACGCCTAGCTGAAGCTAAGGCCAATAGCATGACCACTTTCCACGTGAGATATTTTAGTTCCACGGTCTTAAGTGGCTCAAACCAGTGGGATTTCAGGAAATCCAACACAACGTTAAGATCCCAAGGTGCCACTGGAGGCACAAAAGGGGGCTGAATATGCAGCACTCCCTTAACAAACGTCTGAACTTCAGGTAGTGAAGCCAGTTCTTTTTGAAAGAAAATAGATAGGGACGAAATCTGGACCTTTATGGATCCTAATTTTAGGCCCATAGTCACTCCTGACTGTAGGAAGTGCAGGAATCGACCCAGCTGGAATTCCTCTGTTGGGGCCTTCCTGGCCTCACACCAATCAACATATTTTCGCCATATACGGTGATAATGTTGTGCTGTCACATCTTTCCTAGCCTTTATCAGCGTAGGAATCACTTAATCTGGAATGCCCTTTTTCGTTAGGATCCGGCGTTCAACCGCCATGCCGTCAAACGCAGCCGCGGTAAGTCTTGGAACAGACAGGGCCCCTGCTGTAACAGGTCCTGTCTGAGAGGCAGAGGCCATGGTTCCTCTGAGATCATTTCTTGGAGTTCTGGGTACCAAGTTCTTCTTGGCCAATCCGGAACGATGAGTATAGTCCTTACTCCTCTCTTTCTTACTATCCTCAGTACTTTGGGTATGAGAGGAAGAGGAGGGAACACATAAACCGACTGGTACACCCACGGTGTCACTAGTGCGTCCACAGCTATCGCCTGAGGGTCCCTTGACCTGGCGCAATATTTTTTTAGCTTTTTGTTGAGGCGGGATGCCATCATGTCCACCTGTGGCCGTTCCCAACGGTTTACAATCTGCGTGAAGACTTCTGGATGAAGTCCCCACTCTCCCGGGTGGAGGTAGTGCCTGCTGAGGAAGTCTGCTTCCCAGTTGTCCACTCCCGGAATGAACACTGCTGACAGTGCTAGCACGTGATTTTCCGCCCATCGGAGAATCCTTGTGGCTTCTGCCATCGCCAACCTGCTTCTTGTGCCGCCCTGGCGGTTTACATGGGCGACCACCGTGATGTTGTCTGATTGAATCAGCACTGGTTGGTTTTGAAGCAGGGGCTCTGCTTGACTCAGGGCGTTGTAAATGGCCCTTAGTTCCAGTATATTTATGTGTAGTGAAGTCTCCTCACTTGACCACTGTCCCTGGAAGTTCCTTCCCTGAGTGACTGCCCCCCATCCTCGGAGGCCTGCGTCCGTGGTCACCAGGATCCAGTCCTGTATGCCGAATCTGCGGCCCTCGAGAAGATGAGCACTCTGCAGCCACCACAGCAGAGACACCCTGGCCCTTGGGGACAGGGTGATCAACCGATGCATCTGAAGATGCGATCCGGACAATTTGTCTAACAGATCCCACTGAAAGATCCTTGCATGGAACCTGCCGAAGGGAATTGCTTCGTAAGAAGCCACCATCTTTCCCAGGACTCGCGTGCAGTGATGCACCGACACCTGTTTTGGTTTCAGGAGGTCCCTGACCAGCGATGACAATTCCTGGGCCTTCTCCACCGGGAGAAACACCTTCTTCTGTTCTGTGTCCAGAATCATGCCCAGGAAGAGCAGACGCGTCGCAGGAATCAGCTGCGACTTTGGGATATTCAGAATCCAGCCGTGCTGTTGCAACACTTCCCGAGAAAGTGCTACGCTGACTAACAACTGCTCTCTGGACCTCGCCTTTATAAGCAGATCGTCCAAGTACGGGAAAATTATAACTCCTCTCTTCCGAAGGAGTATCATCATTTCGGCCATTACCTTGGTAAATACCCTCGGTGCCGTGGACAGACCAAACGGCAACGTCTGGAATTGGTAATGACAGTCCTGTACCACAAACCTGAGGTACTCCTGATGAGGTGGGTAAATGGGGACATGCAGATAAGCGTCCTTGATGTCCAGCGACACCATAAAATCCCCCTCTTCCAGGCTTGCAATAACCGCCCTTAGCGATTCCATTTTGAACTTGAACTTCCTTACATAAGTGTTCAAGGATTTTAAATTTAGAATGGGTCTCACCGAACCGTCCGGTTTCGGTACCACAAACATTGTGGAATAGTAACCCCGTCCCTGTTGAAGGAGGGGATCCTTGATAATCACCTGCTGAAGGTACAGCTTGTGAATAGCCACCAGCACTACCTCCCTTTCCCTGGGAGCCGCTGGCAATGCTGATTTGAGGTAACGTCGAGGGGGAGTCGCCTCGAACTCCAGCTTGTATCCCTGAGATACCACTTGTAGAACCCAGAGATCCACCTGTGAGCGAACCCACTGGTTCCGGAGACACGCCCCCACCGCACCCGGCTCCACCTGTGGAGCCCCAGCGTCATGCGGTGGACTTAGTGTAAGCAGGGGAGGATTTTTGTTCCTGGGAACTGTCTGTCTGGTGCAGCTTTTTTCCTCTACCCCTGCCTCTGGGCAGAAAGGATGCGCCTCTGACTCGCTTGCCTTTCTGAGGCCGAAAGGACTGTACTTGATAATACGGTGCTTTCTTAGGCTGTGAGGGAACCTGAGGTAAAAAAATCGACTTCCCAGCTGTTGCTGTGGATACGAGGTCCGAGAGACCGTCCCCAAACAATTCCTCACCCTTATAAGGCAAAACCTCCATGTGCCTTTTAGAATCAGCATCACCTGTCCACTGCCGAGTCCATAATACTCTCCTGGCAGAAATGGACATTGCATTAATTCTAGATGCCAGCCGGCAAATGTCCCTCTGTGCATCCCTCATATACAAGACGACGTCCTTTATATGCTCTATGGTTAGCAATATAGCATCCCTGTCAAGGGTATCAATGTTGTCTGACAGGGTATCAGACCATGCTGCTGCAGCACTACACATCCATGCTGAGGCAATAGCAGGTCTCAGTATAGTACCTGAGTGTGTATAAACAGACTTCAGGATAGCCTCCTGCTTCCTATCTGCAGGCTCCTTTAGGGCGGCCGTATCCTGAGACGGCAGTGCCACCCTTTTAGATAATCGTGTGAGCGCCTTGTCCACCCTAGGGGATGTCTCCCAGCGTAACCTATCCATTGGCGGGAAAGGGTACGCCATCAGTAACCTCTTAGAAACTACTAGTTTCTTATCAGGGGAACACCACGCTTCCTCACACAATTCATTTAATTTATCAGATGGGGGAAAAGTCACTGGCTGCTTTTTCTCCCCAAACATAATACCCTTTTTAGTTGTAACTGGGTTAATGTCAGAAATGTGCAACACATTTTTCATTGCCGTAATCATGCATCGGATGGCCCTTGTGGACTGTACATTTGTCTCATCCTCGTCTACACTGGAGTCAGACTCCGTGTCGACATCTGTGTCTGCCATCTGAGCTAGCGGGCGTTTTTGAGCCCCTGATGGACTCTGAGACGCCTGGGCAGGCGCGGGCTGAGATGCCGGCTGTCCCAAGGCTGTTACGTCATCGAACCTTTTATGTAAAGAGTTGACACTGTCGGTTAATACCTTCCACATATCCATCCACTCTGGTGTCGGCCCCGTAGGGGGCGACATCACACTTATCGGCTCCTGCTCCGCCTCCACGTAGCCCTCCTCATCAAACATGTCGACACAGCCGTACCGACACACCGCACACACACAGGGAATGCTCTGACTGAGGACAGGACCCCACAAAGTCCTTTGGGGAGACAGAGAGAGAGTATGCCAGCACACACCACAGCGCTATATAACACAGGGATTTCCACTATACTGTGATTTTTCCCAATAGCTGCTAATACACAAATTGCGCCTAAATTTATGTGCCCCCCCTCTCTTTTTTACCCTTGTCGTACTGGATACTGCAGGGGAGAGCCTGGGGAGCGTCCTTCCAGCGGAGCTGTGAAGAGAAAATGGCGCTGGCTGTGCTGAGGAAGATAGCCCCGCCCCCTCAGAGGCGGGCTTCTCCCGCTTTTTATAATGTTAATGGTGGGGGGTTTTGCACATATACAGTGTTATACACTGTATTATGTGCTAATTTATGCCAAAAGGTAAACTAATTGCTGCCCAGGGCGCCCCCCCCCCCCAGCGCCCTGCACCCAACAGTGACCGGAGTGTGTGGTGTGCTATGGGAGCAATGGCGCACAGCTGCAGTGCTGTGCGCTACCTTAATGAAGACAGGAGTCTTCAGCCGCCGTTTTTCATCTTTATCTTCCGTCTTCTGGCTCTGCAAGGGGGACGGCGGCGCAGCTCCGGGAACGGACGATCGAGGTCGGGCCCTGTGTTCGATCCCTCTGGAGCTAATGGTGTCCAGTAGCCTTAGAAGCACAAGCTAGCTGCAAGCAGGTAGGTTTGCTTCTCTCCCCTCAGTCCCTCGTAGCAGTGAGTCTGTTGCCAGCAGATCTCACTGAAAATAAAAAACCTAACAAATACTTTCTTTTCTAGTGAACTCAGGAGAGCCCACTAGGTGCATCCAGCTCTGGCCGGGCACAGATTCTAACTGAGGTCTGGAGGAGGGGCATAGAGGGAGGAGCCAGTGCACACCAGTTATAGTACCTAATCTTTCTTTTAAGAGTGCCCAGTCTCCTGCGGAGCCTGTCTATTCCCCATGGTCCTTACGGAGTACCCAGCATCCACTAGGATGTCAGAGAAATATATATACAACCACGCGCTTTTATCCAATATGAAGTCCGCAGACCTCAATAATATATGCTTCCCTCCCCTTCTATAACACCCTGGTACTTGTAACAGCGATGTGTGAGGAGAAGCAGCGTTCAGGATCAGCACTCCGGCGTCTCTGCGGGGAAAAATGGCGCCAAATGAGTGTTACTGGCAAGTCTGAGGAGAAGCCCCGCCCCCCTGTAATGGCGCGATTCTACCTCAGTGAGTACAATATTTATACTGGCAGGGGTATGTACATCAGCGGCTCACATGTATGTACTGTTATGCCAGTGAGAGTAAGGATTTCACCATGTCCCCCAGAGTGTGCCCCCCCCCCCCCCCGCGTGCGCTCTGCACCCAGTGCTGAGAGACATGTTTGTGCGCAGCATCCCACGCTGCGCTGGTACCTTTATGCCGCCATGATGACCGGAGGACCCCTCTCTGCAGGTCTCCGGTGAATACTCACCAGCCTTCTGACTTCTGGCTCTGTTAGGGGGTGGCGGCAGGGCTGTGGGAGTGAGCAGAAGCCAGGCAAGGGCTGTGTTTAGTACCCTTCAGGAGCTAATGGTGTCCTGTCAGCGGAAGCAGAGCCATTGAACTAATTGAGAAGTTGGTTCCTACTTCCCCTTAAGTCCCACGAAGCAGGGAAGCTGTTGCCAGCAGCTTCTCTGTAAAATAAAAAAACCTAACAAAGTCTTTTCCAGTAAAGCTTTGTAGAGCTCCACTGGTGTGCATCCAGTCTCCCGGGCACATTTTCTAAACTGAGGTCTGGAGGAGGGGCATAGAGGAGGAGCCAGTTCACACTGTTAAAAAGTCTTAACGTGCCGAAGACTCCTGCGGAACCGTCTATACCCCATGGTACTAAAATGGACCCCAGCATCCTCTAGGACATAAGAGAAATATAAGTATTCTTAAGAAAAGACATGCCGCCCGAAACGTGTTGGTTAGCGCACATTAGAGACACTAGCCACAGCCCCCGGAGGACGCAAGTCCAATATTTGCCGCCCATAGGCATACAGGAGAAGCCGCAAGAAGGGAGCTTACTATACAAGCGTCCAGCATTTACCGCCAACGGGCGCAGGGGAGAAGCCGCAAGAGAGAACCAGCCGGGAACCGCTGACTGTACAGGTACTAGTGTTAGGGAGAGATAGCGGCTGTATTTACCTGCTTCCACTCCCGCTCATCCACCAACGGTAATACATTGGATCCCTTAAAGCTTTTAATCTGTGGACTCTCTAATCATCACACATGAACAGTATTATCTAACAATTTTTTTCCCCATAGGTGTGCGTTCACATACAAACAAGCGCTCTGTTATTAATAGGGACACCACTGGGTTGACAGGAGCGGGGCCGGGCAATATAAGAGGCCAGGCAGGTGAGCAGAGCCGCACCGTGCTGCAGGTGAGATGCTGGGTGGGAGGTGATGGAGTTGCTCCCCTGCTCGCTGCTCTCCCTGGCTGTACTGTGTGTGCTGGGGGCCGTGCTGCTGGACTGTGCTGGGAGCCTCCTTCTCAGCCTGCTGCCCCTGCTCCAGCCCACTCCACTCCTCGCTCTCTGCTGCTGTCCAAAGAACGTTCCTGTCCGCGGTGCTGCTGCCACCGCCTACGGAGCCTGGACGAGGTGGGCAACACCCCCGGGGCGGAGGCCGAAGCCGGGCACCACTAACCTGGTCAGCGTTCTGGCTCAATTCCCTGCCAACTGACCACATAAGGACCCCTGGCCAGGGGCCGCAAAAGGATATGGTAGGGGCAGCATGCAGTCCGTGGGCCGCGAGTTTAACACCCTTGCTGTATAGGTATTAGCCACAGAAGGGGTCAGGGTAATGGACAGGGACAGTCAGGAGATGCTGGGCTTCAAAAAGGGGGGAAGCTGCAAGTGAAAGTAATTAAAACAGGTAATTGACAAGTGCTGCCAACAGCGCCCCATACCCTGCAGCGCTATGATCGGTGCTCTCTCCGCACACATCTAGTTACGGCCCTGGTTAGCATGGCTGCGGACTGCATTTGAGGCTAAATGAATAGTCCCGAGGGATCACTTAGCCTAAGGTAAATTACCACAGCTAATTGAATTCCCCACCTTAGAAGTGATATTTGTGCAATGAAAACAATTTAACAGGTACTTCTTACCCCCTTTGTACTTTAGTAAATTAATAGGCTGCATTACTGTGAATTATGGTACAGCCCAAAAAATGGCTCCCTCTAATGCGTGTACGGAAACGGAGGACTTTAAAAAAAAGCTACATTTGAAATCTGAAGTCTTTTTTCTCTACGAATATAAACGGTGTATTAGCTTACTACTATACTGCTGCTATTTTTGTTAGTATATACAGTATGTTAGTATATATGTCTAAATTTTTTACTTTGGAAGGTTCCTGTAAGGCGAGGTACAGGGGGCAAGTGCAGGGGTCTTGGTGACCTGATTTGCTTCACCATTACCTCAACTCCTGCAGTACAGTGACATGATCTGTAGCTTTGTGCTGTAGGTCATGGGGCCATGATGATCACCAAGCCACCTGGCTGCCCACTTTCCCGAGATTCAGAAGTTTCCTGTAGTAGTTAAGTATGATACAGAGTCCTATTAAGTCCTAAGATAACAAACGGAAGCAAAATGGCCAGAGTCATTTGGGTCATGTACAATTTTAAATGCTAATTGCAGCTTTAATGTAAACTTCTCATGAGGCGACGACATCCCAGTGTTTGAACTTATGGACTAGTATTTATAGAAATAAACAAAAAACGTTGTTAGTATGTAAATAATGTAACATACAGTACCTGCCTGTACTTGCATGAACTTCCTCATTGCCTTTAGCTCCTGAAGGATTGCCTGCAGAGTGGGCTGGCAGTTACAAGTGCAGCACTTCGATTCTGGCACAGTATTAACCAATCGCAATTCACCTGTTGAATTAGAGTGAGGTTGTCTGTCATACCGTGATTTGCCTCAGTAAATATATATAAAATGATTGCATTTTCACACTTATACTTGTGAACTGGTAAAAGAAAAACTAATGTTTACAAATGTCATGTTAGCAATACCATATTTATAAATGATTTGTGTTGCATTTGTCACATTTCAACCTAAAGTTGACAAAAATGGCATGAACGTGAGGCAGAGTACAGATGGATATGAATCAATATGCTGAAACCCTACTACCACTTGACTCACATTAATCAATTCCAAAATATAATTACATGAAAGCAGTGTGCTTGAATCGCCAGACAGAGCATACGTCTCCTGAGGAAGGTGCTTAAATAGCCAGTCGGTGGTAGATTGTGGAGTTGTAGAAGAGATTTCTAAGGGACCGTTCACTGCGGCTCTGGGTGCATTGTACAAGTACTTATTGCAAATAACATTTGAGGTCCACACAGAGGCGTAGCGTGGAGACATGACACCTGGAGCAGGGTCATGTCACGGCGCCCCCACCCACCACCACACATACATACATACATACATACATAGATTCACAGACATTTAGGCACAGACATACATAAACACAAATATACACAGATATATACACACACACACACACACACACACACACACACACACACATAAACACACACAGATATACACAGACATACACATATACACACAGAGACATACATAAACACACACATACAGTATACTCACACATACTGTAAACAAAGATATATATACACATAAACAAACACACACATACATGTATACACATTAGCACAGACATATACACACATTTACACACAAACACAGACATATACACATAAACACACAGTATACACAGACATAAACACACAGTATACACAGACATAAACACACAGTATGCACACAATAATTGTCACCAAGAGGCCAGCAGCAGAGCAGCTCCTCGTTCCAGCCTGGAGGGGCGGAGCTTCTATGTGATTGACAGGCTGGACCTCGTGGGTAGAAGGAAAGGACTGAGGAAAAGGAAAGGGTGGCCACCACACTGCCTGCATGTTCCAGATCACTGAATGCAGATCCCTGACAGCAAGGAAAGTTCCTCCGACAAGCCTCCAAACCTCCCCTCTTCCTTAACAACACACCACACTACACTTAACTGCACTGGACTCTCTGTACTGTGCAATCAGTGATATGTAACATGCAGGCAGTGTGGTGGCCACCCCTTCCCTCTCTTCTAGTCATCTCCTCCTACCCCTGCCCGAGATCCCGGCTCTCAGCTGTGCAGTGAGCCAGCGCCTTCTGTCCCCAGTGGCGCCTGGAGCTCAAACTCCACTTGTTCCACCCTCTCTACGCCCCTGGGTCCACACTGTTAGACATTTTCCCTTTCTACTACTTTTACTTTCTTTTGCTTATAAGGGGGAATGCAATTATGCCTGAAAAAAAATTGCGTGTAGAAAAATGGGCTTTACCGTGATTTTTGCCGGATGTTTTTTTTTTCAGGCAATTCAATTGAAGCCAGTATCACTGCCATAAGTAGACATTTTAGCGCTGTGTGCAATAAACAGCATCGGGGCGGCCCCCACCCCCCCATACAAAACAGGGCCAGTGCACGCGGCAGTCTCGCATCAACAATATTGGGGCTTGGCTTCATAGGGAAGGGGCATGGCCACAAAATAATACCGATTCATATTACGCTGTACAGTAGTCTCTATTATTTAAATTACGCCCGCACAGTAGCGCCACTGACACACATTACACCAGCTAAAGCTCATTTTACACATTACGCCAGGTACAGTCCCCCTTTTTACACATTACGGCAGCAGAGTCCCCCTTTTTACACATTATGGCAGGCAGAGTCCCCTTTTTACACATTATGGCGGCAGAGTCCCCCTTTTTACACTGTACGGCGGCAGAGTCCCCCTTTTTACACATTAGGCAGCAGAGTCCCCCTTTTACAAATTAGGCTGGCAGAGCCCCCTTTTACAAAAAGAGAGAGAGAGAGGGGTGAGGACAGAGGGACAGAGAGGGGTGAAGACAAAAAAGAGAGAGATTGGAGGAGAGTTGGGGTGAGGACAAATGAGAGAGAGAGAGAGAGAGAGAGAGAGAGAGAACAGAGAGTGAGAGTGTCAGTTAGGGCATATATACGGCCGCACTCACACTGGCCAGGGAGTGGGGGTCAGCACTCTCCCTGCAGTGCTAAGACTGGCCGAGTGCTGTGCTGCTGGTGGTGCCGAGATCCCGGAATGCGTGGGTGGCAGCCGGCAGGACTCCTCCTCAGTGCCAGGCACTCAGGCAGGCTGCAGAACTGGCTGGTGCTTGTGGGCGGGAGGCCGCGTGTAGAATACCACGCTCCCCTAGCTCCCACCACTGCGTCCGCTCCCAGAATGCTGTGCGCGAAGACCTCGTGCCTGCACCTGCATTCTGGGAAGGTGGGGGGAAAGAGGATATCACAGTAGCCGGAGAGATGTGGTGGGAAGGTCGAGTGGGAGGCAGGGCTGCTTGGGCATGAAAGAGGACAGCTCCGGAACTATCCTGCTTCTTCCTCCATTCAGTGTCCTGGCTCCCGGCTGACTTCTGGCAGTGCAGCGGGACTCTCCCATCACCAGCGATGCGCTCCCCCCACAAGTGTGCTGTGTGCAAGGCACAATCTGCACACACCTAGTTACGGCCCTGGCCATATTTCTTGCGCGACCATAGGATCCGGGATAAGTTATGTCGTGATCGCAGCTGCAAAAACAGGGCACTTATTGGGGATTTTGCTATGGGACCTGAAAGGGTCCAGATAAAGAATCTTCAATAAGTGCTGGTGTTGAGGTTAATTGAATAGCCCCTGTGTGATCAATTAGCCACTGTAAATTAATGAAGCTAATTGAATGTGTCTTTCACATTGTCTGCTATAAGGAGTAACAAGTTTGACTTCAAGCCAGTGTAACTATTACATTGCACACTTATGCCCTCATTTAGCTTGCATTGCAGTGTACTGAAAGTTGCAATTGAGCTATTATCAGTACACTGCGATGCATTCGCTTTCATAGTGTGATCGCATCCCTGAAGGATGCAATCAAACTATGAGTGACTGAAACAAACGTTGGGGGGTGGGCGCATTGCGGGACTGTGTTTGTGAAAACTGCAATAGGGTTGGAGCGTTTTCGGGACGGTCGTGTGACAGCACACGCTTTTCAGCAGAATATGCGATCCAACCAGAATAGGGTCCTTAGGCCGGTATACCTGCGGTCAAGCATGCGGAACAAAATCCCTGAAAGCAGCTTCCTCTTCATGGTTGCGCCCGCAACAAGCACAGAGGTTTCCCTGAACCTGTGCGATGCTTTTGCATCCTTGCGGGGGGGAAGGGGGGGCTGCAATGTGGTGCGGATTAGCCCTGTACATGTTAGAGAATATGATCAGCTCTGAATCACGCCCTTGGTGTGTAGAGTTGGAGCTTGATCCGAGGCACCAGCAGGCTAAAGCTTTGACTGTTCCCAGGATGCACTACACCGCCTCCTCTATAGCCACTGGAGCTCAGTATTGTTAACCAGTCCAATACAGTAGCAGGTAAGAGAGACGGTAGATGTTAGTCACATAGAACCACATTCTCACGACAGGAGAAGGTACCAACGTCTAATGCCATACAAATCCAAAGAAGCTAAGTGCGTCAGTGTGGGCACCCTGTGGAATCCAGTGTACGAAGCAGAAAGATATTTAACAATGGTAAGGCTACCATAAATCTCCTTTTCTGCAGCGGGGTACACTGGTATTCCACAGGGAATAACATCGGAGATGTCCTAAAGCAATTCCTCATGGGTGGGGACGCACTGTAGTGGGCACAAGAACCCGGTGTCCAATGGAAGCATCCTGGGAGGCGGAAGTATCAAAGGCATAGAATCTGATGAACGTGTTCACTGAAGACCATGTAGCCGCCTTGCACATTTGTTCTGCGGACGCGCAACGGCGGGCCACCCAAGAAGGTCCAACAGAACGAGTAGAATGAGCTTTGATAGCAGCAGGAGCTGGGAGCTCAGCCTGCGCATAGGCTTGTGCAATCACCATTCTAATCCATCTAGCCAAGGTTTGCTTATTCGCAGGGTTTCCATACAGAATATGGACACTCTCACAAACTTGTCTTCTAAAAAAGCTCTTTTAAGGGCTGCCTAGCGCAGCCACACCTGTTAGCTGCCTGCACTGCAGGCACCAACTTACAAACGGAGCTCCAGTGCCTGGAGGCGTGGCTATAGAGGAGGCGGTGCATGCATCCTGGGAACAGTCAAAGCTTTAGCCTGTTGGTGTCTCGGATCAATATCCAACTCTACACCCCAATGTTATTCCCTGTGGAATACCAGTGTACCCCGCTGCAGAAAGTAGATTTTTTACCTTTATACTTTAACAGTGAATGCAATGCATCTAATGTAACTAGGCCAGTGGTTCCCAAACGTGGTCCTTTAGGCACCTCAACTGTCCAGGATGTAGGGATATCTCTGCTTGTGCACAGATGGTATAATCAAACTGACTGAGGTACTAATTAAGTCACCTGTGCCTAGGTATGGATATTCTTAAAAATTGGACTGTTGTGATGCCTTGAGGACTGCTTTGGGAACCTCTGAACTAGGCAGTTCTTCGCTACATTGTTGTTCATGATGGAATTTGACTGAAAAATGTCCTTTTAATTGTAAATCTAATGGAAATATATGACAAAGAACCCCTATATCGTAAGACTATATATTGGAAATTATTGATAATATGCTTACTTTATGACTGCTTCATTTCCATACAGAGGAAGCATAACATACCATTAGATCCAGGAGTTTTAAGATGATTCTGCACAGTTTTAGAACGGGTTCCGTATTGTCCTGAAAACTCAGTGGCTTGGATTGGCATATTGTTCCACGGAGCATGAGGTGAATGAATGGGATCTTCCGCGGGGCAAGGGGTACTTTCAGTCCAACTCATATCCAAGTCATGCATTTCTTCCTTTAGTTTCTCCCCTTCTTTGCCAACACGCTGGTAAACTCGTCCAGTGCTGTCATTCAGTAGTCTCCTCATGCCAGTGATCTGCTTCTTAATCTCCATGCCTTCATCTCCTGTGTACATAATAAAAACAATGAGAGAAGTGTCCTATACACAATTACATAACAATGGTCTATAACTTTTCTATAGGCTTATATTTCTTTTCAAAGACTTGCTGTGCTAGCAAATGCATTGTTCATATTTTTCTAACTTCTACTGTGTTGCCATTAATGAAGCTGTGCTACTGCTAACCTAGTGAGTGATGACTGAATAAACTATATAAGAACATACACCAATGGGATTTTTTTTTGCTAGAAATCTTTTATCCAGAAAGTACTCAAACACAGAAATAAAATAAGAATTTACTTACCGATAATTCTATTTCTCATAGTCCGTAGTGGATGCTGGGAACTCCGTAAGGACCATGGGGAATAGCGGCTCCGCAGGAGACTGGGCACAAAAAGTAAAAGCTTTAGACTAGCTGGTGTGCACTGGCTCCTCCCCCTATGACCCTCCTCCAAGCCTCAGTTAAGATACTGTGCCCGGACGAGCGTACATAATAAGGAAGGATCTTGAATCCCGGGTAAGACTCATACCAGCCACACCAATCACACCGTACAACTCGTGATCTGAACCCAGTTAACAGTATGATAACCGTAGGAGCCTCTGAAAAGATGGCTTCCAACAATAAACAACCCGATTTGTTTGTAACAATAACTATATACAAGTATTGCAGACAATCCGCAATTGGGATGGGCGCCCAGCATCCACTACGGACTATGAGAAATAGAATTATCGGTAAGTAAATTCTTATTTTCTCTGACGTCCTAGTGGATGCTGGGAACTCCGTAAGGACCATGGGGATTATACCAAAGCTCCCAAACGGGCGGGAGAGTGCGGATGACTCTGCAGCACCGAATGAGAGAACTCCAGGTCCTCCTCAGCCAGGGTATCAAATTTGTAGAATTTAGCAAACGTGTTTGCCCCTGACCAAGTAGCTGCTCGGCAAAGTTGTAAAGCCGAGACCCCTCGGGCAGCCGCCCAAGAAGAGCCCGCCTTCCTTGTGGAATGGGCTTTTACAGATTTTGGCTGTGGCTGGCCTGCCACAGAATGTGCAAGTTGAATTGTACTACAAATCCAACGAGCAATCGTCTGCTTAGAAGCAGGAGCACCCAGCTTGTTGGGTGCATACAGTATGAACAGCGAGTCAGATTTTCTGACTCCAGCCGTCCTGGAAACATATATTTTCAGGGCCCTGACTACGTCCAGCAACTTGGAGTCCTCCAAGTCCCTAGTAGCCACAGGTACCACAATAGGTTGATTCATGTGAAACGCTGAAACCACCTTAGGGAGAAATTGAGGACGAGTCCTCAATTCCGCCCTATCCGAATGAAATATCAGGTAAGGGCTTTTATAGGATAAAGCCGCCAATTCTGATACGCGCCTGGCTGAAGCCAGGGCCAACAGCATTACCACTTTCCATGTGAGATATTTCAAATCCACTGTGGCAAGTGGTTCAAACCAATGTGATTTTAGGAACCCTAAAACTACATTGAGATCCCAAGGTGCCACTGGAGGCACAAAAGGAGGCTGTATATGCAGTACCCCTTTGACAAACGTCTGAACTTCAGGCACTGAAGCCAGTTCTTTCTGGAAGAAGATCGACAGGGCCGAAATTTGAACCTTAATGGATCCTAATTTTAGGCCCATAGACAATCCTGCTTGCAGGAAATGTAGGAAACGACCCAGTTGAAATCCCTCCGTAGGGGCCTTCTTGGCCTCACACCACGCAACATATTTTCGCCAAATGCGATGATAATGTTTTGCAGTTACATCCTTCCTGGCCTTGATCAGGGTAGGGATGACTTCATCTGGAATGCCTTTTTCCTTCAAGTTGCGGCGTTCAACCGCCATGCCGTCAAACGCAGCCGCGGTAAGTCTTAGAACAGACAAGGTCCCTGCTGGATCAGGTCCTTCCTTAGAGGTAGAGGCCACGGGTCCTCCGTGAGCATCTCTTGCAGCTCCGGGTACCAAGTTCTTCTTGGCCAATCCGGAGCCACGAGTATCGTTCTTACTCCTCACCTTCTTATGATTCTCAGTACTTTTGGTATGAGAGGAAGAGGAGGGAACACATATACCGACTGGAACACCCACGGAGTTACCAGAGCGTCCACCGCTATTGCCTGAGGGTCCCTTGACCTGGCGCAATATCTGTCCAGTTTCTTGTTGAGACGGGACGCCATCATGTCCACCTTTGGTTTTTCCCAACGGTTTACAATCACTTGGAAGACTTCTGGATGAAGTCCCCACTCCCCCGGGTGGAGGTCGTGTCTGCTGAGGAAGTCTGCTTCCCAGTTGTCCACTCCCGGAATGAACACTGCTGACAGTGCTATCACATGATTTTCCGCCCAGCGGAGAATCCTTGCAGCTTCTGCCATTGCCCTCCTGCTTCTTGTGCCGCCCTGTCTGTTTACGTGGGCGACAGCCGTGATGTTGTCCGACTGGATCAATACCGGTTGACCCTGAAGCAGAGGCCTTGCTTGACTTAGGGCATTGTAAATGGCCCTTAGCTCTAGGATATTTATGTGAAGAGACGTTTCCATGCTTGACCACAAGCCCTGGAAATTTCTTCCCTGTGTGACTGCTCCCCAGCCTCTCAGGCTGGCATCCGTGGTTACCAGCATCCAATCCTGAATGCCGAATCTGCGGCCCTCTAGAAGATGAGCCTTCTGTAACCACCACAGGAGAGATACCCTTGTCCTTGGAGATAGGGTTATCCGCTGATGCATCTGAAGATGCGATCCGGACCATTTGTCCAGCAGATCCCACTGAAAAGTTCTTGCATGGAATCTTCCGAATGGAATCGCTTCGTAAGAAGCCACCATTTTTCCCAGGACTCTCGTGCACTGATGCACTGACACTTCTCCTGGTTTTAGGAGGTTCCTGACTAGCTCGGATAACTCCCTGGCCTTCTCCTCCGGGAGAAACACCTTTTTCTGGACTGTGTCCAGAATCATCCCTAGGAACAGTAGACGTGTTGTTGGAATCAGCTGTGATTTTGGGATATTTAGAATCCACCCGTGCTGACGTAGCACTACCTGAGATAGTGCTACTCCGACCTCTAACTGTTCCCTGGACCTTGCCCTTATCAGGAGATCGTCCAAGTAAGGGATAATTAATACGCCTTTTCTTCAAAGAAGAATCATCATTTCGGCCATTACCTTGGTAAAGACCCGTGGTGCCGTGGACAATCCAAACGGCAGCGTCTGAAACTGATAATGACAGTTTTGTATCACAAACCTGAGGTACCCTTGGTGAGAAGGGTAGATTGGGACATGGAGATAAGCATCCTTGATGTCTAGGGATACCATATAGTCCCCTTCTTCCAGGTTCGCTATCACTGCTCTGAGTGACTCCATCTTGAATTTGAACCTTTTTATGTAAGTGTTCAAAGATTTTAGATTTAAAATTGGTCTCACCGAGCCGTCCGGCTTCGGTACCACAAACAGCGTGGAATAATACCCCTTTCCCTGTTGTAGGAGGGGTACCTTGATTATCACCTGCTGGGAATACAGCTTGTGAATAGCTTCCAATACTGCCTCCCTGTCGGAGGGAGACGTTGGTAGAGCAGACTTCAGGAACCGGCGAGGGGGAGACGTCTCGAATTCCAATTTGTACCCCTGTGATACTACCTGCAGGATCCAGGGGTCCACTTGCGAGTGGGCCCACTGCGCGCTGAAATTCTTGAGACGGCCCCCCACCGTGCCCGAGTCTGCTTGCAGAGCCCCAGCGTCATGCTGAGGACTTGGCAGAAGCGGGGGAGGGCTTCTGCTCCTGGGAAGAGGCTGCATGGTGCAGTCTTTTTCCCCTTCCTCTGCCCCGGGGCAGGAACGAGCGGCCTTTTTCCCTCTTGCCCTTGTAGGGACGAAAGGACTGGGTTTGAAAAGACGGTGTCTTTTTCTGCTGAGAGGTGACCTGGGGTAAAAAGGTGGATTTTCCAGCCGTTGCTGTGGCCACCAGGTCCGATAGACCGACCCCAAATAACTCCTCCCCTTTATACGGCAATACTTCCATATGTCGTTTGGAATCCGCATCACCTGACCACTGTCGCGTCCATAACGTTCTTCTGGCAGAAATGGACATCGCACTTTCAATATTTTCAGTCAGGGAATCCGACCAAGCCACTCCAGCGCTGCACATCCAGGCTGAGGCGATCGCTGGTCGCAGTATGACACCGGTATGTGTGTATATACCTTTTAAGATATTTTCCAGCCTTCTATCAGCTGGTTCCTTGAGAGCGGCCGTATCAGGAGACGGTAACGCTTGTTTTGATAAGCGTGTGAGCGCCTTATCTACCCTAGGGGGTGTTTCCCAACGTGCCCTAACCTCTGGCGGGAAAGGGTATAGTGCCAATAATTTATTAGAAATCAGCAGTTTTTTATCGGGGGAAACCCACGCTTTATCACACACCTCATTTAATTCATCTGACTCAGGAAAAACCACTGGTAGTTTTTTCACACCCCACATAATACCCTTTTTTGTGGTACTTGTAGTGTCAGAAATGTTCAAAGCCTCCTTCATTGCCGTGATCATGTAACGTGTGGCCCTACTGGACATTACGTTTGTCTCGTCACCGTCGACACTGGATTCAGTATCCGTGTCAGGGTCTGTGTCGACCTTTGAGGTAACGGGCGTTTTAGCGCCCCTGACGGTGTCTGAGACGCCTGAACAGGCACTAATTGATTTGTCGGCTGTCTCATGTCGTCAACAGTTTTTTTGCAAAGTGCTGACGTTGTCACGTAATTCTTTAATTACTACCATCCAGTCAGGTGTCGACTCCCTAGGGGTTGACATCACTAACACAGGCAATTGCTCTGCTTCCACATCATTTTCCTCCTCATACATGTCGACACAATCGTACCGACACCCAGCACACACACAGGGAATGCTCTGATAGAGGACAGGACCCCACTAGCCCTTTGGGGAGACAGAGGGAGAGTTTGCCAGCACACACCAGAGCGCTATATATATATACAGGGATAACCTTATATAAGTGTTACTCCCTGTTATAGCTGCTGTATTTATATATTAGCTGCCAATAGTGCCCCCCTCTCTGTTTTACCCTGTTTCTGTAGTGCAGGACTGCAGGGGAGAGTCAGGGAGCCGTCCTTCCAGCGGAGCTGTGAAAGAAAATGGCGCTTGTGTGCTGAGGAGAAAGGCTCCGCCCCCTTCACGGCGGCCTTTTCTCCCGCTTTTTTCAGGAAACTGGCAGGGGATAAATGCATCCATATAGCCCAGGAGCTATATGTGATGCATTTGTTTTAGCCATATAAGGTTTTTATATCGTTTTTATTGCGTCTCAGGGCGCTCCCCCCCAGCGCCCTGCACCCTCAGTGACCGGAGTGTGAAGTGTGCTGAGAGCAATGGCGCACAGCTGCAGTGCTGTGCGCTACCTTATTTGAAGACAGGAACGTCTTCTGCCGCCGCTTTCTCCGGACCTCTTCGCTCTTCTGGCTCTGTAAGGGGGCCGGCGGCGCGGCTCCGGGACCCATCCAGGCTGAACCTGTGATCGTCCCTCTGGAGCTAATGTCCAGTAGCCAAGAAGCCCAATCCACTCTGCAGTCAGGTGAGTTCGCTTCTTCTCCCCTTAGTCCCACGATGCAGTGAGCCTGTTGCCAGCAGGACTCACTGAAAATAAAAAACCTATTTAAACTTTTACTTCTAAGCAGCTCAGGAGAGCCACCTAGCTTGCACCCTTCTCGTTCGGGCACAAAAATCTAACTGAGGCTTGGAGGAGGGTCATAGGGGGAGGAGCCAGTGCACACCAGCTAGTCTAAAGCTTTTACTTTTTGTGCCCAGTCTCCTGCGGAGCCGCTATTCCCCATGGTCCTTACGGAGTTCCCAGCATCCACTAGGACGTCAGAGTAAAATAAATTGCTGTTGCCCACAGAAAGTATAATGAAGTTGTCTCACCCTACCATATGTCCCCTCAAACCTATTTCCGCTCAATATCTCCACTACTCTTCACCACTATATGCCGACCTCAAGCTCACCTCTTCAGCCTGTCCCTCCAAACTTATACATTCCCATCCTTTCAACATGTGCTCACATCACAAATACGTCATCTCCTGATCCAGCTTCTCTCTCCAATACCTGCTCTTTTTCTCTCTTCTCCTCTTCCTCCAAATGATTTGAGCATCTTGTGAGCTAGCACTCTTCTCTTATTCAATTCTCAAATCTCTACAATGAGCTACTGTTCTGAACATTCCACTGAGATTACCCTTACACAAGTGATCAATGATCTACTTACAGCAAAGTGTAAAGTGGGTACACACTGAGACTATATTGGAATGATATGTCGTTTTCCCGGCTGAATCAGAACAATATAATGGGCATATAGTTCAGCGCATATGCCCAATATGTGGGTGTCTACAGTATCTAGCAACGTCGCCCAATCAACCCGACAGCTTAAGGGACACTTTAAAATACTAATCCCCTTGGACTACTCCATTTTTTAGTCCAGTGATCACTGGGTATACTTTTCACTCTATAGAAGTGGACAAGTGGAGACGTTTGCCGTAGCAACTAATCAGATTTCAGTAGTACAAGTACATTCTATAAAATGATAGCTAGGAGTTGATTCCTTGCTATGGGCAACACCTCCACTCTTTACACTGCTGGATACATCTCGCCCCATAGGTCTTTCCTGGTTCCCACCCTACCTATTTTGCTATACCTTTAGTGTCTCTTGCTTTGGCAAAAATTGTTTTGGTTACACTAAGCTATGTTCTTATGTGACCAACTGTCTCTACACTCTTGCCACATGGATATCCAAAACTCTTATTAATTCTTTCATCATACTTCCTTGACTACTGAAACCTCCTTCTACCTCACATTCCCTAACCCCCTTATATCGGCCTCAATATGTTGAGAAACACTGGCCTAGCCTACAAAACATAATAAAGTAAAATAACATATCACAATGTCACAATGATTTGACTTGTTATTCCTATCTTATACACTATATACTGATACATTTGCTTAGAGAACCCCTCATCTCCCCTTATGGTACAGGAGAGATATTAGAATCCAGACTATCAATATACAGCTGTAAGACATCAATAGCCTACACAAGTGGTTCCCAAACTATGTGCCTAGGCACCCTGGGGTACTACAAGGCTCTTGCAGGGTTGCTTTGGGTTGGTGATCCAAGACCAAATCAATTTATTTATTGTCAAAGTGATAGGCAAAACCAGTGCTTGTGGCTGACAATCATAAAACATGTGGACAATCAGAAGCACAACTGTATACAGAGCAGGCCCCACGCATACGCGGGGTATGCGGCTGAGTAAGGTGCCAGACTGAGGAGGGCACCGGGTAGCAGGAGTCAGACATTGCGGCTGCTCCTTATTGGAACCGGTGCATTCCCTGACCCTCTCGGCGGCAGAGCCCAGCAGTGGCAGCAGAGGCGGTGACCCTCGGTAAGCAGCACTGCTGGTGCTAGGAGCATATGTGTATCTGCCGCTGGGAGCATAGGTGTATCTTACACTGGGGGCATAGGTGTACCTGGCACTGGGTACATATGTGTACCTAGCGCTGGAGGCATATGTGTACCTGGCACTGGGGGTATATGTGTATCTGGCACTCGGGCATATGTGTACCTGGCAGTGAAGGTATATGTGTATCTGGCACTGGGTGCATATGTGTATCTGAAACTGGGGATATATGTGTATCTGGAACTGGGGGCATATGTGTATCTAGCACTGGGGGCATATGTGTACCTGGCACTGGGGGTATATGTGTATCTGGCACTAGGGCATATGTGTACCTGGCACTGGGGGCAAAGGTGTATCTGGCACTGGGGGCATATGTGTATCTGGCACTGGGGATAAATGTGTATCTGGCACTGGGGCATAGGTATATCTTTCACTGGCGGCATATGTGTATCTGGCACTGGGGGTATATGTGTATCTGGCACTGGGGGCATATGTATATATGGCACTAGGGACATATGTATATATGGCCCTGGGGTCATATGTATATCTAGCACTGTGGGGGTATATGTGTATCTGGCACTGCTGGGGGCATATGTGTATCTGGCACTAGGGGCATATGTATATCTGGCACTGCTGGAGGCATATGTGTATCTGGCACTGGGGGCATATGTACAGTATATCTGGCACTGCTGGGGGCATTTGTATATCTGGCATTGCAGACTGGGGTAAAATTGTCTGTACCGGCCCTTTCTTAGGAGACCACACCCCTTTCTGTCCCTTTAAGAAGTTTATCCCATCAAAGGGCAACAAAAATGTTATTTACTTACTATCTGATACAATACTTTTATACTAGGGGTGCCTAGTATAATGCCGATACTCTAGGGCGCTGTGATTCAAGAAAGTAACATGTACAGAGAGAGTTAGAGTTGGTGTGTTAAAACTGAAATCTAAATTGCAGTGTAAAAATTAAGCAGCCAGTATTTACCATGCACAGAAACAATACAATCCCCCCAAATCTAAATTTCTCTGCACATGTTACATCTGCCCCACCTGCAGTGCAACATGGTTTTGCCCATTAGTGTGATTTTTTGGGTTTGCTAGCAAACCTGAATAAGGCCCATGCTGCCCAAATCTTAGCCGATCATAGTAGGTAAAGCTCACTTGTGCACATGATTTTTACGACCCATATAAAAATGAGATTTTGTTTTGTAGGCAATATAGTCAAAAGAGATTAAATGGGTGGAGAGACAACACATTTACAGGATTGACTTTACGGGCCCTTGTTGGTTGTGGGATCAAGCCTAAAGCTGGGTACACAGTGGCAGATATATCTGCAGTTCAGTTGCTCTGCAGATGTATTTGCCGATGGTGGTTGTTTATACACACAGAAAGATGTACCAATATATCTGCACAGCAGATGCAATATTCTGTGAAAGACGTCTTTCACAGACATATTGCTTGTACACACCTGCAGATCAGCAAAAGATATATTGGCCATTTTGGATATATTGATCAATTAATTGGCCAATATATCTGCCAGTGTGTACCCAGCATTAAGGGCCCCATACACTACTGCGACATGTCGGAGGCTAAAGTCGGATGCGATTTCCCCTGAACCGCCCGGCAACTTCCCGGGCGGCAGGATCGAATAGGATATGCGGTCCTTTTGCATACGATGTACCGTATGCGATCCCAGCCATGCCTTCGGGATCCGACATATCACTAGTGCAGCACTAACGACCTAGGGGCTCCGATCCAATGCTCACGAGACAACGCATCGGATTGGATCGAATGTAAAACAC